>NW_020270976.1:1806512-2406512 GCF_002803265.2 Melanaphis sacchari | reverse complement strand
TAAAATAAAACCTCAATTAATATACCCATAAAAATGTACAAATTATAATTAACTTTGAAGAAGGTTTATTATACTGGCATTTAAAACTTCGAGTAAACTAGGCGAGTAGTGTTAAAATATTTATTGTAGTTATTATGATTCTTGAGAATATTTATAATCTCCAAGAGCATTTTAACATTTTCAATGTATTACGTTTTTGTTATTTATGGGGGATCATTAATCAAAGTTTTCTAACACGTTAATACATTGTAATTACTGTATTTTTCAGACATCATATTATAATTCAATAAATCAACAAACACACTTAACTATTTCGTATTTTTTTTTATTTTTTTTGAAAAACAAAATTTGAATCCTATTAGGTTAAGTTATATAATTTATAAATTAGTGTCAAAAGTTGTGTACGTCGTAAGACCCATTATTTAAATTATAGTTGGTACTGGAAAAAATAATAACTTACTTTAATATTTAAAAAAAGTAAATTTTAATTTTAACCACTCACAAAGCCATCACAAGGATTTTTTATATTTACTATTGGCCATATTTATTTTTAGTGAAAATCGACTCTGACAATTATTTATCGCGACATCGTTAACAAGGTGACTTGATAAATTTAGTATAACATCACAATATTGTATATATTATAGTTATAGTTGTTACTTGTTAGTAATATGAATACATAAAATGTTTTGTAAACAATAAAAATCAATATGTTATTGGGTGATATATACATTATACACGTTTATTCACGAACGTAATATATATATAATAAAAGAGATTAATCTATGTTACTTAGTTATTATAGCTGTGATGAGGTTTAAAAAAAAAATCGAATATATTCTGTATGAGCATCAAACTTTTTTGAGCTTAGCAGATTTTTACTGCACTTTGTATGTATTTTATTCGAACTCATCTCTTTATAAAACTATATTATAGATGTTTTTCTTACCACCTTTCCCTGGGTTTTTAATGTCGTTCCTATATTAAAATTGTTAGGTCCAATGAGCTCGAGTAAAACAATATTATACTTAACGAATTTCTCAGTAGAATCTACCATTGTTATACATTTTTAATGAAATTGTATAACAAGTATAAATATAAGACTTTAAATTCTAATATACTCGTAATCCTAAAATAATCATTTTTGTTTTTAACTTCTAAGTTTTTATTTATTTATTTTTATTTTTTGTAATATTTTAAGCAATTAATTTCTTAGTAGGTAATGAATTAAAGATTTTATCCATTATTACATTTACATATCTTATTTAAGCTTATAGCTTTTCTGTAAATTAAAACAACCATGCATTTAGTTATTATAATACAAGGAAAAATGTTAAAAATATCAAAAAAATATTCATAATATGTACCGAAATTGTAATATACATTTATTATATTTACCTTATTTTTACTAATGATTAAATATCGTTTTTAAGTATTTTTACTCGTTTAGTAATAGTTATTAAAATTTCTATCAGTAAATTTGATAATTACATTTAAAAAAATAATTAGTTTATTCACTGGTAAGGTTGAAAAATGAATGATAACAAAATTCAAAATGCTGTGAAAATTCAATGTAACAAAAAAAAACTAAAAATTAAAACTAAGTTATTAAGCCTGTAATTAAATGTTTAAATCGTATGTCATATTTTTAGTTTATTTTTACATTATTAAGATAATTTATATATACCTGTAAGAAATACACTTTCAATTTCTACCTCAACAACGGTATTATTTAAGTGTTTTGAACTTAAACATGAGTTATGTACCTATAGTTAAAATTTATTGTTTAATTTCTAATTGTAGATAGTTTTGACAACTCATAAGTCGTGTCGTCAACACAAGTAAGCAGTACTCTTGGCATATTCTAAACATTAGAAACATATTTTGTAATATCCGTAGGTATACCATATATAACATATCAACGTGAATAACTTTTTGACATAAACTTCGAATCTATTAGTTTGAAACTAGTAAAATTTGAGTTAAATAGAAGTTGTACCTTTAGTTATATGTTAGTTTAATCAGTATCATAAATCAAATATTGTTATGTATTTAAATTTGAAGTAAATATTATAATATTATGATTCAAATTGTTTGTTTTGAAAATTATACAAAAGTAGCTGAAAGTAAAGAAATTATTATTGAATTATTAATTCAGATTTTTAGAGGTTCATCATTTATAAATTATAGATTATATAAAAAAAAAAAAAAAAAAAAAAAAAATAGAAACTTTTATATCTAATTAGATTTTCATCGCATTCAATTTAAGCAAGCTACTGTAATGACTTACAGATTTGTTACACTTTAATTTTATGATACATTATTACTTACAATAAACTATTAAGTTTAAGTAGAGGTAGTCTACAATTAGCCTGTGTCACCAAGTATATTTTATCAAATATTTCCATTTCTATTATTAATAATTATTAACATATTAATTTAATAGCTTTAAAAACAATTTTTGTGGAATTGAGATCTTGTATTACATGTTAAAGCTTTTTAATCTAACCTAAATTTTCTAATAAAAAAATATTGTGAGCATATATTTTCAATAATTTTTAGTTAATCCAATATGGATTTATATCTTAATAAATTTTAAAGATGCTTTTATTTAGTTTTCAATCTATTTCACTCCTTTCTAAAAAAAAAAAAATTGCATCGTGTATAAAAAGAAATAAAAATGTAAAACTGTCTAGAATTTAAGATACCTATAATTAACACAAAAAGATTTGAAATATATTCAAAACTATTTCATGTATAAAATATATTAGAATAATAGTATATAATAGGCAATTTAATGACAAACATCCGTTAAGTATTTAGAGTTTACAATACGATTTCAAATTAAAATCGTTAGTAATAAAAAACAAAAACAAAAAAATAATTTTATTATTACCAAGCATAATACTATAGTAAATGTACTAGACATTATCAATATCGTTAATTCTAACATTTCGTACACACTTCAGAGTTTAAATAAAACGTAAAAAAGTATCAACAAAACGTATTTCAAGTAGCAATTGGCAAATTTTAAGTTTACAAAGATTTTTACTTTCAAATTTTGACCATAGTAAAAGTTCTATTATGATATGCATCAGGCGGTGAGTTAATTTATTAATGTGCTAAGGCGGAAATCGTAAATTATGGGCTTGTATAATAACTACTCTGAAAAAAGTATATAAAAAATATACGATAAGGATTGTAAAGTTTGAGTTACAATCACACTAAAGTATAATAAAAGTAATAAAAATAATTAAATATAAAATAATAATAAAAAATATAATAATAATAATTATAATTTTAAACACATAAAACGACGACGAAAGAACGTGTTATTTGAAGCACACGGGTCCTACTTCAAACCCGAATGCTTGGTGTGGCAACCCATAATCAACAGGATAGAAATCTGTCAGCGGTAGACTGTCCAACTTATTGGTACGAATTTCGAAAACGGTTTCACTTTTTGATTTTCTCGTCTAGAAATAAAAATAAACATTATAAAATACAATATTTCGTTGCATAATAAAATTGTTCGTTTTTTTCACACACAGTATTAATAAATGTTGTTATTACAATTTACAATAGTTGAATAATGTATAAAAATATATGATTCTATAGAAAAGGGAAGTTGATTATACTACCTAATATTGCTCTTTAAAATGTTATTTCATTGTAAATAGGTAGGTACAATACAAAGGCATATAGTTTCAGTTTACATCATTATTGAGTTGATCTCTGTAATGGATGTGTTAAATTTTAATTCAATGATTTATCATTAAAAACAATTATAAGCAGAAACGATCTATTATTTTTTATTACTAAAAGCATTATTAAATTATTTTACTATTAATTATTGTAGTCTGGTGTAGCGCGGTGGTTGGCCTCAGTTACTAATGTATTCCGAGGTCAAGCATCGGCCGACGTTGCTAGCTCTCGGATGGATGACCACCGGAGTTCTTAGTGACGAATCCATGACGGACACACATACACACAAGTGTTCCAACCCTTCTAATCAGACCTTACACAAAAGACCATCTGTTCTTATGCACAGCTTATGGCTTTAGTTGCCGGGTTTAAATAAGATCAATAATAAAAAAAAAACTATTAATTATTATATAATAATATTGGAATTATAAATTCTGTCAATATAAACGTGTTAGATATATGAGTTTATGGTATAAATACCATAAAATTAGGCTAAATATTCATAAAATTACAATGAGTTAAATAAATTATATTTTTATGAGAAAAAAAGTTTTAAACCCTTGTGAATAATATTTTATTCAATTGCTACTAAAAAAACTTGAACCAGAAAGACAAAAACATTATTTTACGTATTAATTTTCAACTTTTTCAAAATTTGAAATTAAAACGTCTATAAAAGTGAATTGTGTATTATATAATAGTATAAAATATTATCATTTTTTATTTTATTTTTTATTTTTAGGTGGCTATGATATTAATTTAAAGAATTTTGTACTAATTATTATTTAAGATTTTATACAAGCAAACAAAAATTGTAATATTTGTATCATAGATATATAAATATGAAAAATGTAAAATAGAACATGAAAACCTAAAATATTTAGAAATTTATATCATTCCTATAAAATTTTAATATTATTTGGTGAAAAATTCAAGACTTAACTTAAGTTATTAACTTTTTGAATTATAATAAAAAAAATAAAATCGATTATGTCAAAAACCTTTGACGTAAAAATGCACGTGTTTCACTAATTTTATTATTTTTTTTCTAATTGTTTCAGAGAAAAATGTGTTTAGAATTATTTTTAATCCCTTAAAGTAAAGTATAAACTAAAAATAAATTGCTGCCAGAAACTATCTCAATAACTGAAGATTGAAGTGTTTTTTCAAGTATGAAAAGTGTGCGGATCTAAATAAAATATATTATTTTAAAACCAATACAGTCGTCAAAATCTAAAAGTAGGTATTAAATTAAAATTATATACGTCACTTATCATTTTTATAACTTCAGGATAAAATTTAACTCTGGAGTTTCTATACGCTCTTCACTGGTAATGAAAAATAAGACGTAACGTAAACCGTAATAGAGTTATTGAGTTATAGAGCAGGGGTGACTAATATGAATAGATTCGCGGGCCACATAGACAAATACAATAATACTAAGATACAAAATGTTTATAGACACATTTTACATAATTGTATAATTTTTCTTATAATCTAATACCAAAAAATTAAAATTTTTGATTTCATAAATAATATGTGAGCCGCATCTAACAATGACGAGAATCACGTGTGGCTAGTGAACCGCAAGTTGGCCATCTATGTTAAAAAGTATATGGTGTGATATACCCTATAGTCAGCTCCGGATCTAAGGGGGGGAGCAATCCGGGGCACGTTCCACGGGTGCTATTCATAAAGGGGCGCAAATTTTTAATTATGGCGAGAAAAAAAAAGATTATTGATATGATAGGACGCCAATTTCATATTTTACTTCGGGTTAAATAAATGTTAAATCCGACATTGCCTATAGCTAATACAAATTATAAGTTGATAAAATTATGAGTAAAATATTATTTTATATAACACTTTTGCAGTTAGCAGATTCTATCATAAAATAATAACGAATTTTAGTAATTTAAATATAAATATTATATCATTTTTAACATAACTATATTATTTGATTATTTTACTTTGTATTTATTTATTAAAAATATTTTATACAATTAATACTATTTATTAAAAATAACTGTAAACATAATTAGTTTAGTATAATATTATATACATAATACGTACTTTTTTTTTATTTATAAATATTTAATCTGGTTTGTTTAATAATACATTTGCATTACAAAATATTTGCTTAATAAATCAATATTTTTAAAAAACCAAGTTTTTTATCATCGGATATAACTAAGTTAGAATAAAACGATCTAATTCTTTAGGTAATTTAGAAATCGTTATAAGTGCATTTTACTGCATGTTTATAATCTTTATTTATATTTATGATTTCTGAAGAAAAGTTTTCAATGTAGAGTGTTAAGTAAAGCCGTATAGGCACTGATTAATGAAATAACAAAATACCTTTTTTTTTTTTTTTTTTTTTTTTTTCAATAACAAAATACCTAGGGTTCGTTCATTGTGATATAAAAATGGTTCGGTGACTTCATACCTAAGTTAAAACTTTTTAAGAAATAATATAGAATATGCAGGATATTAATATTTATGTGAATGATAAATTCTCAGTTATTTTCACAGCTCAACAAACAGCTACGACAAATACATAAGTACATTTATATCATAGCCGGAATTTCTAGAAAATTACTTTTACGCGTGTTATAAGATAGTATGTGTACCTTACCTACATCGATTTTATGAACTCTATTTTTACAATTGTTATTGAATATAATATTATTAATACATCACACACACATATCCACGAATAAAACATCAACATAAATTATTTGTATAATGTGTTGTGGATAGTAGACGGTATTTTTGTGTAACGTATATGACATGTAGCATGTTTCATATAAATATTAAAAAATATTGTCTGTATGTATTCCTCGCGATAATTTATTTTAGAATAATTTAAATACTCCTTTGTTTTGTCGATTGTAAAACGATTTGGTGGTCTGATCTCTTACATTTGATAAGTTTCACTTGCCGTATGTTCGTGTATTCGTTTCATACTATATTATATGTAACGAATAATGCCAAGGGCAAAATAATAATAGTACGGAGTTGGCTTTGGTAAAGGCTCTTTGATTGTGAATAAAATAGAAAATGGTTAAATTAAACAAAGAAGGAAATAAAACATTTCAGAAAAATAAAACGTATTTAATATGTAAGCAAACTTGCGAAAAAGAAATAAATAAAATGAAGGTATTATGGTAAAAAATAAGAACGACGAGAATAAAAATAGCAATTTAACAGTTTTGTTTATGAAAAAGTATTAGACACGAAACCTGGTGTGAGAATTCGTCTCGCTTTACTCATCTCAGTACAAACTATTTTTTTTTATTATTAATATACTATTAAAAGCAAAAATGTTACAATAATAAATAATTTTTATCTTATTTAAAGCACGTTTATGAAAGGGATTTGATTTCTACGATATGCATATATATTAAATAGACATGGCTTTACTATAATTGCTATAAGTAATCACATAAATTAAAAAATGTATTTAAGATAAAAGATATTTAAAATGATTGATTAATAATTATTTTAAGTAATGATAAATTAAGGATTATTTGAAAAAAATGAATATTTATTTTTAAAGTCATATCACCTTATATTATATACCTACTAAATTTAAATAAATTTAAATACATTAATAATTGCATAGAAGTTCGTAATAAATAATAATAACACTAATATAGTCATGAGCCGTATCATGATTTAGAAGTTTAAACATTAAACTTTGTAAAATAAGTTTTCTTTTCGAAATTATTTAATTTTTGTTTGATTAACATTATAAGTATATTACCTACACTTCTTTTAATTTGAATAATATTTTTGTAAGAAGTTTTTTTAAAACAACCAAAAATTGAAAAAAAATAATTTTATAACATTAAGCTTATTAAGAATTTATGGTTATAAAATTTAAATGTTGCCGGAAATTAAAAATTCAAATAACCACAGTTAATAAATTTTATACATACGTTATTTAATTAAAAATTAAAAATGGCGTATTAATTTTTCCTGATTTTTCCAGATCTTAGATGATATTATATTGTATTATGTCTGAAACTTGTATAAAATCTTAATTTAAAATCTATAGTAATACGAAACTTTGGATTGAAGTTAATAACTAAATAATATAAAACGTTTATTCCAAACTAATTCACCTCACTAAGAATCTTATAGTTAACATATTGATTTCTGGTAACCTTTTAATACTGCATTAAGCCACTCAGTTGTAAAATGTTCCTCATTTCATGATAGAACTTTATTTTTGATACAATATCGTATCAAAATTCTAAAAGGTACTGCTTAACAATATCTAATAATTTATTTTGATAATAAAAAACAAAAACATTTTTACGTACTTTGCAGCCGTCGACTAACACGTCTACTTTGGGCGATCCTTGCTCAGACGAAAACTGCACCGAATTTTCTCCCATAAACTTGACGGCCATATCATACGAGTTAGACTTCACGTTAAACCACGCAGCACTGTTGATGCATGTGTACGTGAAGTTTTGGTATCCATTTTGGCTGAGCAGTCGTAGGAAGTTCATTTGCACCGGTCCCACCGTTTCGTAAGTTATCTATTAACAATATTAATTTGCAATAATTTACGCTTTAGCTGCTGTTCAAGTATGTTACCTATTTAATTATTGTAAGACAATATGTTTTATTATTTTATACAAACTTTAAAGCAGTCAACATTAAATATGAACCATATTATTTAATAATATAGTAAATATTATTTGTAATAAATAAAATACTAAGATACTATGTTATATTTAAAAAAATATATGTTTTTAGCTATAATACAACATTTTTTTTTTTTTTTTAACAATAAGATTTATTGGAATACCATCATTAAATCGACTAAGTATCAGTTCTAGCTTTGAGATAGGGTCATACTTTGTAGTAAATATTTTGATGTTTATAATATTAAACACTTAATCTTGATTTTTTTTATATACATTTATATTTATACAAATCAATTTATTACATTATCTTTTTAAACCTATCGACTATATTGATCGTTACGATACTGACAAATTTTTCAGCTCAAAATTTATAAATTAAATATAACTACATGTAAATAACGATAATTTTAAATAAATACGTATGCCCTCCTTATTTTAATGAATTTCCTGAGTAATTATTGGTAGATTTTAAAAGTTAATTTCAAAAAGTATTTTAATTTATTGAAAATTCTAGATTGATATGTAAAAATATATATTTTAATTATATACCATAAGTAATTTGTTGACATATTATATTTGTACATCTTCTTAAAGAAATGATTTAAAAAAAAATTAAACGCATAATGATAAACGAACCTTCAACAAATTATTCAACTAAATTACAAATCCTAAGCAATCATTATTAACTAAACATTAATAAATCATACTACAATATGCAATATAATACTGACTTTATTGTACAAATTTTAGAAATTTAAGTATTTTAAAACTATTTAATGAAAATACTTCAAATCATTTAAAAATGAAGTGAATTATGTGAATATTTTAGTGGTAGGATTCATGTTACGAAATTAAATTTATGTCTATAATCAATTATAATTTTCATATAAGTACCTATAATGTATGTTTGTAATTCAATTAAAACCCTCTAATGTGTTAAATAATTACATACTATAAACATTAATGTACTGAATCATATAGTAATTTCATGTCATTCAATGAAAATAATCAAAAATAGTTTAGAAAATATAGATAGATATTAAAATAGTTTTAAATAATAAATACATTAATTTTTATTTATGTTAAATTTATTTTTTCTATAAAAATGTTTGTGAAATGTTTTCGTATCAAAGCTTTTTTTTTTTTTTAATATCGTATGATTTTTTTAATTGTATTGGATATTCATTATGTACTATTTATAATTTTATATATATTTTTTCCTAAATATTTTATTAGTAATGTAAAAAATTAGTGACTAAGAAAATTATTGATTGAATCTTTAAATATTATTGTTGTAATTTTATGGATCTATCGTTAAGACGTGATAAAAAAATAACAATAGTTTAATCTAATAAAAAGGCTAGTTTGTCGAAGTATTATTAATTGCTACTGGCATTGATGTACGGAATATATGTTGAAAATTTTACTTTAAATTAGTTTTAACTACAATAAGGAACTTACAAAGCCGATATTCTTGAACAATAATCTCCTACAATATAT
This sequence comes from Melanaphis sacchari, assembly GCF_002803265.2. Classification (NCBI taxonomy): domain Eukaryota; kingdom Metazoa; phylum Arthropoda; class Insecta; order Hemiptera; family Aphididae; genus Melanaphis; species Melanaphis sacchari. Next base: position 2,396,643 of record NW_020270976.1, on the reverse strand, counting down.
AAACCTATAGATTTACAACTTTCAAGTTGAAGGAAAGTTTTTAGAAATTTTATGATTATTAATATTGTTTCACATTTTCATTAGATATTTTAAAATATTTGATTGTGAAGTCTATAGGATGGGCTTTCTAAATTTATATTAGTAATCAAAAAAAAACTTGGTTGACTCAAATATTTGAGATTCAGCTAAATGTTTTCTATTTAATCTAAGGATAGTGATTTAATAGAGCAATGTGCTTATAATGGATAAAACTCTAAGTAAATAAAAATCCTGCTTCATTTTTATACATCGATGTAAAATTGAATAGTGTTTGAAGTACATTTCAGTAAACAGTTAAACGGAATTAATAATTATAAATAATTATTCAACTTGTTTAATTAAATACAATATTCTGAATATTGGTTTATTGGGTTATTATGATTAAAATTATAACATTAAATTTATAATATTTGATAATTAAACTTATAAAATAAAAATATATACATATTGCATACTCACAATATTATAATTTAATAAAAAAAAAAGTATACTTGTTGTAATTAGATATTATTAGAGTATAAATAATTACACTTAAGATATGATTAATTCTTCAATGTTTATTTTGAAAAATTATCCGAACGTATAAAACAGTCATTATAGTTTGCTTTTTAAATTTTATTTGAAGCAAAACTAATGCATTCTACATTTCCACATCACTTAAAAAACGATCTTGGAATGTGGCCCCCAAATCATTCTAACTTGTTTACATTCACTAACTATTAAGGTGATGTTTAAAATACTTTACAAAATTTACAAGAATTTATTCATTTTAATGTGTATTATTTTAATTATATATTTAATACTTTAATATTTGATCATAATTTACAAAATCTCAATATTAATCTTAATTATTTTCTTTAATATTAAAAATTATTTTTATTTTCCTTGAGTCGTCAATAAAAAATAAATCATTACTTGTAAATGTTTTTAGAGCGAGATTTGTAAAAGGATAATTAAAATTAAATCGATAAAAAATGATGTGTCATTTTATACAATTATATTACACCTATAAATCTAACAAATGATACATAGTACATATATGTTATGTGTTTAGAGTAATTAATGTGTTCAATATATTACAGTATTAAAATTGAAGACTCAAAATGATACTGAAAAGGCTGATATGAAGTTGCGTTAATCTCATTATAAGATACATCGTATAAGATATGTCAAATGGTGATAAATTTTGGAAAGAAGACTCTAAGATTTATACAACGCGTCTTGCTTCGTGCTTATCATTAAAGAGATTATTTAAGGAATAATTAAAAAGGTTTAGCTTAAAAGAATATTTTTGGTATAAAGAATAAAAAACTGTTAACATTCATTAATATTTATTTAACGAACATAAATTGTCAACATTCTTGAGTGGTTATTTTTAGCATAGTTTTTATCATTTAAACATTTTTCAATTCCATAAAAAAATTGGAAATATTTTATTTTATGGGTACTTACATTAAAGGTAAAAACTACATTTTTAAATATTTCATTTAATTTCTAATTGTATATTTTCCATACTATTTTTATACTCAAAATGCTTATTATTTTAAAATTTTAACGTATAGAATAATTATAAATAATTGTTAATTAAACTATAAAATTATAAGACATTATATTTTTTGCATCTATACCTAAAATGTAATAACATTTTATCGTTAATTATCAAACATCTCTTCTAGAAAATCCAATAAATTAATATCATGAAATTAAATCATAAACATAAATGATAAATTCTTTAATGATTATAAAATATCAATTTTCAAGTTACACGTAATGGAAATAAATTAATAATATTATTTATGAATTATTGAAAAATTATCTCATCAGTCTAAAGCACATATTATTATCGCACTCAAAATCAAACAGTCGTTATCATAATATAATGGCCGAGGAGTAGTTTACATTAAAAGTTCAAATATTACTGTTACATGAGATCCTGTCTTCAAATGTGTTCTGATGGATTTCCGGTAATGCTGTCACTGGGATATACATAAAACGATTTTTTATGACGCATCATTTGACCATGATGCATGGCGAATGGGGTTGAGCAAACGCGGGAGAAAAAAAGTTTACCCGAAAAATCGCAGCTTCAGAAATCATGGCGATTAAAATGTAATTCAATTAATGTTTCCAGTTAGTCGGAGAACGTTTTTTTTTCAATTTTATTATTTATTATATTTTTTAATATCTGTTTACAGCATTTACACACAAATTACACAAACGCACACAGTTTACTATATTATCGTATTTCAATAATAACTTACTTTGAAACCGCCCCTGAGATTTGAATACCAGTCCGTTTTGTCACCTTCCTTACGCCATGGGATGTTCGGCATTTGACTTGAGTGTATGTCTGGAAATACGCACGTTTCTCCGCCACTACTCATGTTACAGTACACGTACACGGCATCGTATGGCATACCCAAGTTCGGGTCAATCCAATACCATCCTAAAACGTAATAACACAATTATTGGACCGATATTACATTATAATGTTATAGAGACATTAGATAGCAATATCTGTGATACAATTGGTAGTAATATTCGAATGCATATATTATTATACACTATTCTCATTCGACATCATTAATGATTATCAATAATATAAAACGATCTGTTGGTTGGTCAGGTAGCGTTTGTACGTAATATAGCGTTCGAAATCAATCATTATACATTCAGCTCGTTCCAGAATTATATTATTATTATTATTATTATTACTTTTGATTGAATTCGACAAGATATATTTATCATTTGCTAACAGTAATGGAATAAATTAATACTAGTATTATTAGATATATCCATATAACGGTTCATTGAAATAAAATTTTGAATTTAAATTATTCGAAAAAATATATTTCCTGATAGTACGACAATATTTTCACGTATTATTATTATTCTTTTTCACCCCTTATTTATGTTAAAATAGAGAATGGCTCAAATCAATTTTATTTTTAAGAGTGAGTCATTATTTACGCAACTTGTTTTGAGGAATTCAACAATTTCTTCATCTTAAATTATGTGTCTTGAAAATACTTTTAACGAACTATATTAGGGCTCTAAAACTTTTTTTTATCGTATTAACAACGTATCACTAATGTCTAAAAACAATTAAACTCAAAATTTCAATTAATTTATTTCAAAACGACCAGTGAATAAAATAGAACTTTATCTATATTCCACATATTAAAGTTTAAGAACCACTAAACTAGTTGGATAATAATAAATTTTAAATTTATAAATTTCATTATAATTGACATACTATACAAATTATCTTAGTCATTTTATTATAAAACTAAATAATTTTCAGTTGAATACTGCCTTCAATATAGTTTTAAATATTTACTCAAAATATTGCAAAAAAAATGTATAACTTTAAATATTAAAACAATGAAGGAAATTGTGCATTTTAATATGCATATTATCGATAAATTACTTAAGTTCCTAGATTATGAGTTATAGTTATTTCACATTAAAATATTTAATCGAAAAAACAACAACTGTTCATAATGTGTATAAGTCATGTACTGAGTTTATTAACTTTAAGCAATTTGATAAATGTGATAAAATACAACATTTAATATATAAAGAACTCAAATAGTTTTGAAATAAAGTTTTCAAATAAATGAAATGTTCTATAATTAATCGGACAAATATTTCTGAAATCTTATAGTAATTTTTGGTTTTTTAATAAGAACTATGTATACAATTAAACTTTATTTAACACAAATTAATAAAACCCCGCTATTATTGTTTAATATATTTTGCGTAGGAATTAATAACCGTTTTTATCATTACTATGACTTTTTATAGAGGTATTATGTCAACGGACTGAAGTGTATTAATAACAATAATTAATAGCTTCTAATTGTGTATGTTATTATAACTATTACTGTCTGTTTTGCTAAAGTCTAAAAGCGTATGTACTATTAATAATCGTAATTGCTTGATAATAAACGATTTTGGTACTGAGTAAGTTTGAATAATAAGATACTGTAAAATAATTTACGTTTACTATATAAATATAATTATAATTACCATCTTTAAACTGCGGATGCCCGTAAAATAAATCTTTACATGTCATAACGGGGTTATCGCGAGTTCCAACAGGCTTTCTTATTCGCTCCAAGTCTTGTCTCATACCATAAATTGAACTAACAATATCTATGTATTTAGGGCCATCATTATTTTCACTTGGTCCCGAATTACTCATTTTTGATTTTGTACTGTCTTCTGTATTGATATCATTGAATTCTCGCTTCCATCGAGCCAAAGCGTTTTGCTGAAATCCTGCCAATTCAGGTGGTAACAATGGTAATTCACCCGGTGGTCCCGGAGGACCTGGTGGTCCTGGAGGTCCTTGTTCACCCTGCACAGATATAAAAATCATATATTTTACACCGTACAAAGAAAAAAACTTCTGAAAACTGCAGTAATTATATTTCATTAAATAGTGGAGAAGTTATTTTAGATTTTAATACGAATTACAATGTTACATACTCGATATGTATTAAAACTAATTTTGCTTTTATTTTTGTAAGTAGAGAATGAACAAAATATATTTTTCCAACAAACCTTATTTCCAGCTACTCCTTCAATTCCTTTGGGACCTGGGAAACCTTCAACACCTGGAAGTCCAACCGGTCCATCATTGCCTTTAGTTCCTGTTAATCCAATCGGACCCTGAGAAATAATATTTTTTTAAATTGTATAATTTATAATAAAATACACATTCATTTTTGGTTTTTATAAAATTAACAAGCCAAAAAAAAAAAAAAATCAGAGATTTACCATTAGCAACAAATATTAATAATTTAATAAAAATGGGATGTGTCAATTAACCAATCTATTAAATACTTTGTTATCCTTCGAAATACTCACCAGCCTATGTTAAGTATTTTTCTTTTTCTTAATCAAGTATCCAATACTCCTATGTTTTAGATAATAAAAAACTACATAAACACATTTATCTTAACGAATATATTTTTTTGTTAATCCTCACTTTCGTTTGACAAATGACTCTCATTTATCACAAACCCCGTATTCTAAATACTTGTTTTTTTCACCACAAAGAAAAAACAATTTTCTTTTGTTTGGTTGTAATATCGTTTACACAGAACAGATCTTATAATTCTTGTGAATAATAATAATATTGAAAATTTTATTTGTAAGTACATGATAGAATTATAATCTTGTTATATTACTATCAAAAATAATAAAATAAATAGTCTATATCGTTAAATGTATATATATATAAATACATGATGTTACTTTAAAAATTTATTTTTCTTATCAAGATTTAAATATAAGATCTTAATTGAGTAAGAAAAACTGAAGTATATTATTATAAAATATATATGAAATAAAATATTTTAATTGAAGTATTAGAATGTTCTTTTTTTTTTTTTGTGTGTGTGTGTTTTCGATTACTAATAATATATACTTTTTAAATTTACTTAAAATTTTTATAAATAGTTATAGTAAAAACATATACTTATATAATTAAGTCATTTAAAACATTTAGGTATTAATATGTTAAATTTTAAACTTTTATTGAAGTTTTTGTGTTTATAGTTAATCAAATTATCGCTTAAAAAACATTTTTTGTCAACGAGGTAGTTATTTTTTTTTTATTAAATAAGTTATTTTTGAGAATTTCTCCCGGAAACAAATATCAAAAAATAACAGCAGATATTAATCAGATAATAGTTTAAGTTTTAAGTTCCTCTTTAAAATTCAAATTCTTAAACTGTAAGATATAAATCCTTGAAAGTTTAAAGAATCATAAAACTCAAATTGATAAACTTATAAATTATAATATTTTTATTGTGTTGATCGCTATCGAGTATTGAGAAAAAATAAATGATATATTTACAAGAATCAATAAAAAGATGGTTTTTTATTAAGATTTCCAAAGTAATTAGAATTTTATGAAATCAAACGAATTATTGAAAGCGTTTGAAAAATTATCTTACAAAACTTTTTTTAATAAAGAAAATGGCTTACAAAGATAACTATAAGATTGAAATATTATTCTTAACACTAAGTTGGATAATATATCAAGCTATAATAATTGTTTATTTATACACATACTTGTATAGGTTTTTTTTTTCCAACAACCATTATACTTTGATTACCTTTTTTATTTAAATATTACGTATGCTATTATATTTTTTATAAACTGTTAAAAAAATAATATGCAATGATTCATGACACATAATAATATTATATTTAATATGATTATAATCAAAAATTTTTTATTTTTCACAATTTTATTTAATAAACGTTAGTTCAAGTCGTTTATTGAATTTTTCAATATTTCTGAATAAGATTTTTTTTATTTCAGTTCAAATCGATATGATATTATGATATATTATTCTTTATTTTCATGAATTTAAAATTAATATAAATGTTGAAATCAAAAAAGTATTTGATAAAATGGTTTTAATTTAATACTTAAAAATAATAACCGATATCTTTAAATATAATATTTAACGTAAGCTAAACTGAAATCATTTGAAGAAAATTATAAAAATATTAATGAGTACATGACCGATAAATTAATAAAAAAATTAAATCAGAGTATAAACTTCGTGGTTAGCTATTAGACGTATTAATATACAATAATAATAATATTAACAAAGTAAAACGAATAATATATTCATTAAAAGCCTTCAAATATTCAAGAATTTACTAGTTTTATATCTTAGTTGGTTATTCAAAACAATAATTACAAAACTACGAGATAAAATTTCAAAAATAATACTTAATTAAAATTCTAATACGATATTGATTTTTTTATCTCTGAGAAATACTCTTATTAATAAAATTCAAACACTTAATAGAATGAAATTATAATATAGTAACTTATAAACTTATATTACCATTTCTCCTTTTTGTCCTTCAGGTCCTCGATCTCCTGGTTCACACTTGTCACCTTTTTCGCCTTCATGACCTTTGATACCCATTGGACCTATTTCTCCAGGATGACCTACAATAATAGTCACGTAAATATAACATTTTATTTTTATGTTACTACAGTAATAACCATAGCAATTGTTGCCCCAAGGTGATGTGTAATACATTTTTTGAAGGTTGAGTATATATAATAAATAAATATATAAGTTAAACAAAAAAAAAAAAAAAAATCCATTTAAACATAATGATAGTTTTAGTACCAATATTATGAGGAAGTACAAGTTTAAATGACGACATTTTTGTTCATGCGGAACTACGCTACATTGAGTTACATTTTATTTTTGAAATTGTAATTTGACAAATCAATGATTCAACTTGGTTAAATAAAAATGAAAAATTATTTTTTAATATGATAATTTTTGTAATAATATTATGTTAAATATTCGAAAAATAGTTTTAATACTTTTGAGGAAGAATTGGCGAAATTACATAACTTGTATATTTTTTAACATATTATCAACATAAATCTGCAAATAATTGATGTATATAATAAATATTTGTTTAAATATCTAAGAGTAGTTTGTTAAGTGAACTAACTTTTATTGTGATTTATTGAATAATAAATTACGAATTATGTATTTCAATGTAACCAATAGAATGAATTAAAAAGTGTGTTAAATACTTTATATTTTAATTCTAATAAATTATAAAAAAATAAATACAATACATATTAATGATCACCATAATTGTAACCTCGGGCTTAGTTTTAAATATGTTTTTTAAATTCAAAACGATGCTTTTGTATTAGTTAAGAATAAAATATCTACATATTGATATTAGATAGATTTATTTACTAAAAGATATCTTAATATCGGTTTAACGATATATTAAACCAATATATAAAATTATTAATTTTTATCGACGTTGACATTAATATGTCAACGCCTTAAAAAAAATAAATATAAAAATACAAATGAACATAAATAATTTAGTAGAAATTAAATCTCTTTAAAAAAAAAAAAAACTATATTTTTTTATTTTAAATAGATTAAAATGGTTTTGAGTTCTGTGTTATACCTGTTACTTAAATTCACAATATATGGTACGTGAATTATATTACTGTACTTTTTATTAGATAATGCATATATTATCATAAAGTATGTGAAAAATATTTTATGTATGACTTTTTAAAAAGTATTGATATAGTAGAGATATAGATTAATAAAATTAATTAAAAAAATTCTTCTTGTATAATATACACATAAACAGAATCACACTATAATATTTCCCATTCAGTTAAATTCTATGAGGGTAATGAATAAAATTATGTTTAATATTGACACTGTCTAATTAATAATGTCACAATAATATTTTAGTCATTTTCAAAATTATTACTGATCTATATTATTATTTTTTTACGTACATTATATATATTATCGTTGTTTGACAGAACCGTGTGTGTTTTATACAAATAGTATAGAGTAGGTTAGTATGTCTAGGACTCAGAATATAAATGTACACAATGTTATGCTTGGATGTTATCAAATATACATCAGATAAATAATATGTGTAATAAATTACGCTGTAAAAACTTTTTTGATTTATGCGAATTGTGTAAAAAATGAATAGAAATCAAAAGTGTTGCGTCCAATCAAATAATATTTTTTTCACATGATAGTAAATCCAAAAACATTAATTTATTAACGTCGTATTTTTAGTGTAACTATTAAACTACATCGAGAAATCATCGTTTATGAAACACCATATTTTTCCAATAACTTTATTTTCTACTTACACAATGAGAAACTTCAAAAGTATATAATATAATGACTACTAAAAAAAACATTAATTATGAGGTTTTTAATTTATTTCTAAACATTTTCAGTTTTAGTAGTTTCATCCCTAAATTTAATTTCAGTTGTACTTTGAAAACAATAATTTGTTTTATTTTACAGGAATTCATAAATTACATTATTAATTTTAGCGTATCTGAAGAGCAGTATTAATGTTTTAATATTAACACTACAGAGTCAGAATATGTACAAATTTGAATTTAAATTTATGTTGTAATTTTTTATAATAAATACTTAATTAGACTGAAATTTTAACTTTTTATTGTTTACAGTGAATTTATTGGTTTCTAGAAAATAAAACTTTTTATTCAAACGTTAACAACTTTAAGTGTATAGATTGTGTTATATTATAATAAAAATTTTATATTATATAAAATTATAAAATTTATTAAACATGTATTTTAATATACCTATTATTAATAGTAATTATCTAATAATAATATTATTTATTTTATTTTACCTTTTGGTCCTCGTTTTCCTCTTTCTCCTTTTTCACCTGGAGGCCCTGTTGACAATATAATGAATTAAAGACATACACTTTATATTATTTTACACGAATATTTTTAAAAAAAATTGTAAATAAATCATCATTTTATTTTCTTTAATAATTGATTAATGCACATTGATAATCGTAAATATACAAATGTACATAAATACTATATAATAAGAAACACGAATAAATTATAATATTAATTTGATTCTAGTTGTATAAATTGTAAATAGCTAATTGTTTTATTTATTTGAAAAAAAAATCTCTAATTTCAAACAAATTCATTTTTACCAATTTCGCCTATTTTTCCTGGTTCTCCGTCTTTTCCTGGTCTTCCTGGTAAACCGACTTCACCCTGTTATTAAATAAATATTAATAAAATCTTGATAATTTTTAAGAAGCTATTAAAATGGTGTATAGCTTATTATTGTTTTTACATATTAATCATTTTTTTTTTATTGTTTTTTTATATCATTTTGAAGTAATCCATAAGCATTTTATAGTAATTACTAATTACTATAACATATCTACTAGTAGGTATAGATGCTACATAAAATTACATAAATTTTAAACTTTGTGCTGAATTAGAAATGAAATGTATTTTAACTTATTTCCGTGATTTAGAGCAAAAAAGTTTTTTTCAATCTTCGGTATCGAGAGTGGTTTCAGGTAAAAAATGTATTCTGGTTGAATTTTTTATTCATTTATTTATTTATTTATTTATTTTTTTTTTTTGTGGAGTTTATTGGTTTAAGTTATTTTAATATAACTTACGTTGTACATGAAGGGATAATATAGAAATATATGATAAAAAATGTATAATGATACAATTAATATTATTTATATCAACTTTAATTCAGAAATATATAACGATAACTAATAAATTTAAACATACGTCTGTGTTAATAACTATTAATTGTTAAATATTAAATGATAATATTTTAGCTGTATGATTGTTATTAATGTATACATGGTCTCTAATTTATCTAGTGTTTGAATAATTTTAAAAAAGTTGATAATATTTCTACAGTTCATTATATATCAATTGGTTATTAATATTTAAGGAATCAATTTATTTTTTTAATTTAAAATTTAAAGAAAAATATTTAAATAAATATACAATTTTAATATGAATTATTAATGCTTACATACATTTATTAACAAAATGTACACCAAAATAAATTAATAATTCAAATTATAAACACTATTAATATGATAAATTTCAAAATAAATTAAAATACCCACTTAAACTTTTACAGATTTATTATATATTGAATTACTATTACAATTTATTATATTTTATAAAATATTTTTACTTCCTATACGCACTGTTTTCTATTCGTAGTACTGTATTATTAATATATTGAAAGAATCTTCTAATATTATTTCTATTATTTAAACATGAAAGAATAAAATAATATAGATGTCTGCAGACTAAATTATATGTCACGATCAAGGGAAGTCTTTGTGTTATAATAAAATGAAATATTTGACAAAAGAAAAACTAACTTGCTTATCCGCACATGTTTTTTTTTTTTTCTTATTGATTTGTTGTAAGCATTTTTTTACCGTCAAATAAGTATTAAAATACATTGAATGCATTTTAAATAGATGCATAAATAATTGCATCAATTATAAATATTTCTATTGTAAAAAGATGTACTTGCATAAAATTGCTTAATAAATCTATTCGTTATCAAAAATTAATTTAATGTGATATTTTTGAATTTAAAATATTATGTTTCAACTTAATAAATCAAAAATAATAGTTTTATATTCTTACCGCTAAACCAGGTGAGCCTATTGGTCCCTGAGGTCCTTGTGCACCCGGAGAACCTGTTATTCCAATAGGTCCGGGTAAACCTGTACCGCCTGGAAAATTAAAACATAAAATGAAAATGTATTTTTTAGAGTTATTAATTAGTTGATTATTTAATTTGATGAATAAAAAACACAATTTTTATTATATTAGTTAATATAAAAATATATGAACTTCGGTAAATATTTTAATTTTGATTGTGTTTATTAAATAGAATTGAGTATTACATTAAACTTGAACATATGGTAATTAAAATGCAGGTATTTTATTACAAATTAAAACCAAAATAGCATCAAAAACGATTTTATTAAAAATAATTATATTTTAAATCTTAAATAACTGATTATTGTTATTATGTTATTTCTTAACTATAATAATATTTCAACATAAGAAATAACACTCTAAGAATTTCAATAAATTTATCAAATAAATTCAATTTTATATTATACTTTTCAATTTAATTTAACTTTAAAAATTATAGTCTTAAATGCATAAAAAAATGTCACATAGTACTTGTTCTGTCATTGAACTAATTGCTCGTATATTTTGTTTTGACTATAAGAAATACAAGTTATACAATTTGATATATTCTAATCGTATTTTTTTTTGCACTTAATTTACTTAATAATTTAATGTTTAATAAGTATTCATATTGTCTAAACTTGATAAATTTAAATTAAATTTATAATATAAACTAAGTGTTTTTAATAAAAATGTATTGGTTTATTAAATAGTAACTATGACCGAAAGATTTGTTTAAATATTTTAATATCTAATCAACGTAAATATTTACAATTAGTTATTAATACTAATATTTAACAACTTTGCACAATATTATGCTTAAAAGTAGTTAAAATTATTTATTATTAAATATTTATAGAAAATTAATCTAAAATTTTGAATATATTGTGTTGCATTAGGTAGCTTTTGTTACTCACGTCTAGTATGAAACATTAAATACGACATAACACTTCTATCAACATTTCCAATGAAATATAATTTAGAAATTATTTCTCTCACACATTAAAACTATAATAAAAAACATAATTAGGTATTTCTGTTTAACGTTTAATTTTGTCTTTACTATGATATGGTTTACGTATACGTAATAGTTAATATACAAGTAACAAGAAAAATAGCAACAATAATTATATTTAAAATATTAATCTTTTTATACGTGTTTAAAATGTTAAATATAAGTTCTAGATACACATTCAATACTTCTATTTTATTTAACATCAGTTAGTATCAAATTATAATTTATTTCGTTTTAATTAAAAATATAATAATTTTGATTAATCAATAATTTTAACATTTTATATAGGTGATATAATTGTTGATGTAATGTTATGTACCAAAATGAAAAACGGTAATAACTGATAACAATTTATACAACTTACTACGGGATTCATGATTAATATTAATTATCCATTACCAACGCGCTTCGAACTAATTCTATACCACCCAGAGAATTAGTCCAAAAACTTGTCAAACCAAAGCCTACTTGGTGTCTAGTCTAATTATAAAATATGTTGCTTTCTCGGATTTATCAGTATTAAAGAAAATAAATATTAATACATCCACAATAGTATGTACTTTTTTTTATTTAACTATTGAAGTAATAATAAAATATTATTTTAACATAAAAAAAAAATAATATATTTTCAATAGCAATGACTATTGGAAAAATTCATGTACAAATAATATATTAGGTATATCAAAAAAATTGAATTTTTAATTCAACTCAACATTTTATTTTTTGTTTTAATTATTGTTAAGTTAACCAATTTGCAACGAGTATGCAGTAAAATTTAGGTAATTATGTCTATAGTGAATAATATGTATAAAAGATAAAAAAACGCAAGTTGACCAATAATAAATCTACTAGGTATATGAAACTTTATTATTTAACTCACTTTATTTATAATAAAATCAATTACTTTTGAATGCAGCTATGAACACATAATTATTAACTATAGTTTTAAAATCCAATTTATATTTAATTATTCTTTAAGTAATCTAAAATCTGGTAGCATCGTACACTGAATATAGGTAATTTAATTAATAGGTAAGATAAAAATTTTATAATTTCGACATTCGGGTATAAAATTATCATTCCTAATTATGCATTTTACCTATACATGATAAATATTTACATTGAAACATATTTAATATTAATCTGTATACGTATAAATACAGCTAAATTTAACAAATAAATTAGTATATTATTTAAAACATTTATATTAAGTATTTTAATATTTTAATAATAGTTTATATAACCAATTTTATAAAATAATAAATATTAAAAATTTTCTTTAACTGTATTTACCTAGACTATGTTTTAAAAGTATGGACATAAAATAAAATATTATATTATAAAAATAATTGAATCGATTATAACATTTCATAGGGTATATTATTCATTTCAAAATTTAAAATGTGTGTACGTATTAAAATAAAATTGTTATTTCATTTTCTTCGTCATAATATCTGAAGTAAAAATTAAAAAAAATCATGAATTATATTTTTATATAACAATGCTAATATAGAATTGAAATAAAATGTCTGGCTAGTTTGATACACTGTATTTTTAATACAATAACTTAGTCTTAATCATGAAGACCGTATCCTAAAATCCATTACTATCTGTGTGTGAAACTTACGAGTTATTCATAAGTGGTGAAAAAATTTAAACATCAAGTAAATATTTCATAATCGTTGGGGACTAACTACTAATAAAACATTGAACTTTCGTAAATTATAAAAATAAGATACATGCTATCTTGTGGATATATCTACATCGGTATTGTACTTTAGTCCATTGTTGTTAACTATGATTTACTATTTTGGACCACTGAGGGTGAAGAATGCTGGGCTACTATGCTACTGTGGAACTTCTCACTGGTCTGGTGTTTTATTATGTGTTCCAGGGCCAGTAAAAAATAATCCGCCTTTTATTATATTACTTTTGAAAAAAATAACAATATTATGAGTATAGTAAGCAATACACTGCATTTTTCTGAAATTATTTATTACTAATATTTAAAATTAAAAATAAAGTATTAGCTACCGTACCGTGAATGAACTATCTTATCCTTATATTATATTAAATGCTTCTTATATCCTAAAAGAATGACATATTCACTCTGTTGTCTTTATTTTACTAAAGAATAACTTGGGTATACCAAAATGTAGGTTTAATAGTTACAATTTTAAAGAACATTATATTATGTGTTCGTTAATTGAATTTTTTTTTTTTTTACAATATTTCATTTTTTTTAAGCTTGCAATGAATAGATACGTAAAATATTAATATTTAAAAATAACCAGTTATATCTTATAAATTAAAACTACTTGATAGGATTTTGTTTGAATTATTCAAATAATTGATTATAATAAAAATGTATGTACGAATATAAATAAAATATTAGGTATCTAGTTATATTATACAACAATTAAAAACGTTAACTTTAAGAATTTTTTTCGTAGTAAATTTATTTATTATTTACTTATTATTAGAAATTTTATGATGAATCGTCATTTATTCTTATATTAAGAGTTTAAACATAATTTTAGTTATATCCAATCACAAATTTTAGAAATAATATTAATCTTTTTTTTTAATCCCCTTAAAGTTTATTTTTTGAAGTGTATTAAAGTATTTAAATATTTTTAAACATAAATAATATCATAACATGAAATTTTATAAATAGGTAAGTAAAAATTAAGCTAAATAGATAACCTAGAAATGTTTATGCCATCTTGTCGGGCCAAATGTTCGATTTGATCACTGTTTACTTTCTCAAGTAAATAATTGGTTAGGAAGTGTTAAAGATTATCTATGTAGGTTAAGCTACTTAAACAAAAAGTCAGTGATAAAGTGTCAAGTTAATTGTAAAGTTTCAGGAAATATATCAAATGATTTAATGTAGAGACGTGAAAACCCTGGCTACTATCAGTATTACATCAGTATATATCACTTAACTTTTCAGCTCTACATTTTATTTATAAAAATGTCAAATATTTAAAAAAAATGGTTAATAAACATTTACTTCTTAAATAAATTGAATCTTTATTTATAAACTTTAAACAGTTAATATCGTAAATTTGAGTAAATTGTTTCCATTTATGCACCAATACAATATTATACCTCTTTAGTTTTCTAGGAATTTTCAATAAATTGATAAAAAATGAGCATTTATACTAAATAAAGATCCATTTTAAACTGTTTTTCTATAAGTTTTTATTTATCTATTACTTTAAAATTAGAAATACTAATACTTTACTGGCTTGCCCTAACATGATCAAAGTCATACACATTTTGAAATATATGTTTATTTTTGTTTATTTTTATAACAGAATAATTCTAACATTAAACTTGGGTTAAGCTGAAGAAAAACTAACTTTGCAACATCATATTGTTCATATCAAAATCTATGGAAATAAATATTTTTAACAAAATTCTTTGAATTATATAGAATAAGTACCTCAAGAACAAAAGCTTTTATTTAGGGTAATTTAACGATAATAACTTTTATCACCTTCATCGATTTATAATTTATTACTGTTGTTTGAATGCGGAAGTTTAAAACAATAAGATCGTATTTTTTACTTTAAGTTTATTTTGAATGCCCCCCCCCCCCCCAAAAAAAAAACGATAACTTTTCACGATAAAGGAAACTAGTTTGTCGGAATTCAAGTACAAAATGACATTCATCGTATTACCAGTATAATAATAAAATGAAAAAATAAAACTTTTTTTTTTTAAAAAGGTCTTTTACCTTTCTTTTACAATTTAAAGTATTGATAACATTTTAACTTAGAGACTATTTTAGAATAATCTCATTCAATGTATTAAAACAAATAGTTTTAAAACTGTAATTGTACGTATTTACGATAAAAAAATAAAATAACTCTATGTGTTTAAATTACTCGTTTTTAGCAAACATTTAATTCATATATAAATATGAATTAATAGTGAATTGAATTGTTTGAGTACATTGATTTGTCCTTACCCATTAAACCTTGATCGCCTTTTTCTCCGGGTAATCCTGAACTTCCTTGAGGTCCTGATGGACCTTCGTTTCCCTAAAATCACATAATTCACATAAATAATACGTCTTAAACATTATACATATACTTTTAGTATAAAGATTAATATATTAATTTAAAAACAATAACTAATAATACTGATGTAAACATTAAAGTTTTAAAATGATTTTCATAAAGTACCAATTATTTAAGAAATTTACTTCATGATTTGAATTTAGTTAACTACGCATAGCTTACAGTTCGTCCTGGAGGACCCACGATACCTGGATTACCGGGTGGGCCAATTTCACCTGGAGGTCCTGGAGCACCAATTTTTCCATCATCGCCATCTCGACCCCTACGTAGATTGGTTATTCATTAAACAACATTCTTAAGACCAGTTAGCATTTCAAAAATGTTATTAGTTTCAATACAAAAAAATTCTTAATTCAGTTGGATATACTAATTTTTACCATTTATAAATTAATACTGATGTATAATAACTTGAAAATAATCTATATGTTTTAAAAATTTCATTGAGCATAGAAAATAATGATACCTAAACATAATAGAAAACTAAACATAACAGAAAATTTCATGTTCCTAGGATTTATATATTTTTTGAAATACAATCAAACAAATAAAATTCTAAAAGGAAAATTTTTTTTTTTTGGTTCAAAAAACAAATTTCTCTTTAAATTAAACCCCTAAAATTATTGACAAGCTCATTAAACAAAACTATGCTTATACTTTTTTAATTTTTTTTTATTACTAAAAAAAAACTCACGAGAAACCTTGTATTATATTTTCAAATTTTTGACTGAAAAATATTTGTGCTATCAACATGATAAATCAAAAAAAAAGTTAAAAATTGCAAATGTTAAATGGCTTTAAATTGAAAAAAAAAGAGTTAAAAAATTTTAAGGGTTTGATCGTGTATTTAAAATTATAATATAATTTTTTTATAAAAAACTTATGTGTTATAGTTATTCCTTTTTAAATAATGAAAAATAAACTAAATATATTTTATCGAAAACTGATATTATGTAAATATTTTCATTTTTACATTGTTTTTTTTACTCAATTTACTTGTATTTATTTAATTTTTATTGTTTCCCCTCTCTATCTCCAGGAAACAATATATGTTAAATTTTATATTAGAAACTATCTCGGATTTCTGAAATTGAAGTACATTTTTTGCTTCAAAACGTAAAGAAAAAAATCAATACAATTTTTTTTTTTTTTTAACAAACGTCAATGCATAACCACTTCATTTCTCACTCTACTCTTAATCTAAAATAGTAGAATTATTTACAGTTACATCATTGTTTATACTATATGTATTTCTTACCTGTCGCCTTTTGGACCTTGAATGCCGGGTTCCCCTTGAATTCCCGGAAATCCAGGAACACCTGCATTACCTTTTGGTCCTTCTGGCCCAATGTTACCTGATTATGATATTTATTTAAAATAAAACAATAAAAATATAAAGTCCCATTAATTTTTTCAATATGTTTCTATATCAAAAAATGTTTCAAAATAAGGGAAATATAAATCGTATTTGAGTTTAAATTACGTAAAAAATAATCACAAATATGATTTTATTTGAATCTAGTGAAAAATAAGTATTTAAAAGTTATCAGCCAAGGTTAACCTAACCTAAGCTATACTTAAATGATTTATATTTATACTAAGATGGTTATATATAGAAGTTCAAAAATTAGTAGCATATTATTTATATAATTATATTGTGAATTATAATAACAGCTTAGAAGTAAAAAAAAAAAAACTACTAACCTCTTGGTCCTATTGGTCCTTGCGTTCCGATTTTACCTTCATCTCCTTTTGCGCCCATTGGACCACGTTCACCCTAAGTAATATCGAATTTATATTTTAATACATGAGATTTAACATAATGTAAGAGTTTAAAATGAATGCTAAAAAAATAAATTAAGCAGACATACGTGTTTTCCATCAAGACCCTGTGGGCCTGGTGGTCCAATTACACCTGGCTCGCCTTTAGATCCCGGAGGTCCATCTGCACCCACTGGACCTATATAACAAAAATACAAACATCAGTACATTCAATAGATTACTAGAAATTAATATTAAAAATAATTATTTAAGACGACATGATTTTATAACGTTTTTTTATGACTTAAATCTCTGAAATATCAAAATCAAAATTCATATACCTATTATTATATTATATTAGGTAGGTAAAATTAAATATGATGCAATGGAGTAATATTAAATTATGTTCTTGAGAATATGATTATTCATATAAAATACAAATTTTAAAATTAATAATAATTACTTCTTAGTTTTTACTCACCATACTGTCCATCAACACCTTTAAAACCTCTAGGACCGATTTCACCGGGAACTCCAGGTTGTCCGATGGGACCTATATTGATTGCATTTCAATTAACAATAATTAATTAAATCAAAACACTTCCGCGTATTTACACACGTGGTGATATCAAACCATATCATTGAAATTCGATTACATTAATTTAATATACTATACATTATAGTAAAGATCAAAGTAATATGATAAACCTTTTTACAGACTCATGTACAGAGAATATTGAGTGACAGATTTTTATCGATTTTGTTTATCATTACTGATAGGTTTGGTAGTTGGAATTTTTATAGATAATTAAATTTAAAACTTACTACATAGTTTATACAATTACCTTTGGTACCAATATCCCCGGGCTCGCCTTTTGGTCCAATTGGTCCTGGGATACCCTGTGTCCCTGGTGGTCCAGGTGGTCCTAAGTACACAATAAAAAATACATACATACAGTACTAGGATAGTTATATTATAATGCACCAATGCACCATAGAATAACTTGTCAAGTTTTAACCTGTAATTCCAGCAGACCCTTCTTCTCCTTTAGCTCCTTGTCTCCCGATTTCACCGATCGGACCTCTTTCTCCTGGCACCTACGGAACCATATTATATTAAAAACTATTTTATTTTTTATTTTTAAAACACTATTTATATATACCCCAACTGGTCCTGGTTCTCCTCTTAATCCTGGATTTCCTAATGCTCCGACCGGACCCTAGATATACATAAATTTAAAATGTCTTTTTAAAATATTACATGTATGCAATGGGTTTAGACAATCACTAAATTAATGTATAATTAATAGCAATCAACATACTTAATTATGAATATTTTAATGAATAATGAAAAGAATAGTTGTAATAATATGTGAATTAAAAATTCGACGAATAAAAATAATTATGAAATCATTACTTTATTTGTTTCTTTAATAAAAAAGTTATAAAGAGACAATGAAAACTTCATAGTGAGCGTTAATTCTAAAATGAAATAAATTTAATAATATTTAAATATTTATGATTATCGGTATTATTTTAATCATTGTATGTGTCATGTGATAAATGTATAGGTATAGGATCAATTATTAAAATTTTTTTTTTAGAATTTTATTTTGAAAATTGTTCTATGAATTATATAAGATCAATAGAACCATGTTGAATGCTGATCAAACATTTATGATAAACATTTTTTAATGTTGTAAGCTATCAGATGCCTATGGTTATCATTATTTAGAGAACATATTATTATTTAACTCATTACGAGAGAACGTTATTGATGATAACAATTACCTATATTTGAATGATAATAATAAAAAATAAAAACTATATAAAGTAGGAACTCATATTGTATTATAATAATAAGTATAAATCAAATTAAAACCAATGAAATTTGTGTAAATATTTAATATATAGTTCGTTCATACGAATGATTTAAATGTCTAAATTGGTATTTATAGTTTTTAGACCATTGAAAAATAATTTATTACTCCTAATTCCTATACATGGTACATTATGGTCGTACTAATTTTTCGTTATGTGCTTCAATTATACGTATTTTTCAATACTCTATTTTATTTTTGAAGTTATTAACATAGCTATTATTTGTTTCACATTTTATGTATGCGTGGTATTGATTGTACATACCAATAATACAAGAAAATATCCTTTTAAATTTGCTTCCAGCTTAAATATAAAAGTACCACCTTATAAGACTAAACATTTTAAATAGATTACAATATCTAATTTCAATAGTTATCATAAATTTCCTTTAATTAAAGTTTTGTTTTTAAAAATTTTAAAATCAAGTAATACCTACTTAGATTTGTAAGTCTTTTTTTTTAACAAAGTTTATTTACTTTTTTTATTTAACCTAATTTTGATTTATTTTATTTATGTAAAGGAATATATTAATCAATTATTGTCTAATTGTTTATAAAGAATAAATTATACCATTTAAAATAATTTTTAAACAATTTAAAATATACAATAATTATAGCAATAAATATATTTTTTTTCTTAATTTATTAAACAACTTGTAAATTTTAAAGGCCAATACTAACAGATTTATAAATATATTAAGTGTAATTATTGATCAAAATTGCAACCTAACAAAAATAGCTTACATTTTGGCAAAAATAAATAATGTTATCTAATCTGTTATAATTGTGCCCAATCTCTCCTATGCAGTGCTCAATGATATTATGTATAATGTAAATATTGTATTTTTTGTGGTTTTGACCATTTCTGAGCTAATACTGTTCATTTAGTAAGGTAGATTGAAATTATGAATAACAAGTAAAAAATTTTCATTCATAGCTTAAAAATTTGCTACTTACCATTTCTCCCTTTGAACCTTTGAATCCTTTTTCTCCAGGAACGCCGATTTCACCTATTATGGAATAATGGATGGTCCTGATAACAATTGACAAAGCTGATAATATAATTAAACGTTAGACCTAATATCACCTTTATCTCCATCTTCTCCTGGTGGCCCAACAGGCCCTGGTGGTCCTATAAAACACAACAAATATTATAGTAAAGACTTGAACCGAAGCGAAGAAAATATTAGATGAAAGTGTTGTTTTGATTACAAATATTTTTTTAGTTGAGTATTTAAAAGTTTGAATAATAATAACAATAACAGTTACACGTATTTATATTGTGTTTATAAAAAACAAGAAGTCGAGTAAGACATTAAATATCAAGGAAATAAAGTACCTAATATTATTAATCTTGTTGTAACATAGTATATTATGAAAATATGGTTAGTATAAGCAATAAATAAACATAAAAAGTAAAATACCTAAATCTTAAATTCTTAAAGTCAATATAAAAATATATTACGATATATTTAATGAAAAAATAACAATAATAAATATTTTTAATTATTATCTTATAATAGAAAATATTTTTATTTATAAAACAATAGTTATAATACACTGTCTTAAAATCAAGTGTACTAACCTGGAACGCCTCGTGCTCCCACCATTCCATCGTTTCCCATTGGACCAGCAAGTCCGATTTCACCCTAAATTGAATAAATATGAATACACAATAATTTATAACATAGCAATATTAATTATTTTTTTTAACAAACATATTAATAATCAATAAAATCAAAAATTATAGCACATAATATTTGAAACAATATGTATAATAAACACCACCTAGCATTGTGTAAGTAATAATTTGTATAAAAATTATATTCAACCCTGTAGAATTAGGATTTATTTTTTGTGGTATAACATGAAAGATATAACACTATCGATGTTTTATTTTGTATTATTCATTTACAAATTTTAAATATTCTTTGAATTAAAATAGCCGTCTTTAAAATTTACACACGACTTATGAAAATTGTCTTAATACAAAAATATTAAAAAAAAAAAAAACACTATTTCTCTCGAAATATATAAAATATTTAAACAATCAAATAAAACAATTGGCTATAAGATAGAACAAAATTCAAATACCAAAATTTAAAATAAAGAAAAAATATTAAATCAAGCTCGCATTAAGTATATTCAATTAATACTGATTTTTGGTGAAAAAACACGACTTTCCTGAATATAATTTGTGTAGTATAACTTTGAAAATTAAAAGCGTGTTTAATGAATGTAAAATACAGAAACGAACATAAAATAAGTGATAT
This sequence comes from Melanaphis sacchari, assembly GCF_002803265.2. Taxonomy (NCBI): domain Eukaryota; kingdom Metazoa; phylum Arthropoda; class Insecta; order Hemiptera; family Aphididae; genus Melanaphis; species Melanaphis sacchari. The sequence continues at coordinate 2,374,492 of NW_020270976.1, read as the reverse complement.
TATTGCAAAAGTTTAGGTTTAGAACTAAAAATAAGAAAATAATATTATTCAGTTCTTCAAATAAATAAATTTACTGTATAGATTATAAATTTATCAATTAATTGTTTTATACTATTTATTTAATAAATATCATTATTTTATCTCTATCTATCACTATTACTATTTAATTTCTTATTAACTTTAAGTTAATATTTTCTAAAAATATTATTTTTTTTTTCAATATGTTATATTATATATATAGTGTTAATGCCTCAAAATCTAAATGTATTCATGATCGATAAAAATAAAAAATAAAAACTGCACGATTGAAAGTTATGACAAAATTAATAGGTCTATATTTTTTTCAATAATTTTTCTAAATTTAAATTATAATAAACTATCCACTAAACTAGTTTGAAATTATAATTTTTATCATTAATTAAATTTATTTAGACAATAAAAGTAAAAATTTTAAAAAATAGACATTTTTATTTTAACAGTTTATTAAACAGTAATATTTTAATTTTTTAATTTTATATTTTGTTAAAACTGTACCTTATCTCCTTTCAAACCCACTGCACCTGGTGTACCTGTGGGTCCTTTGCGTCCTTCTGCACCCTAAATAAGACATTCAAAGTATAAAACAAAACAAATCAAGTAAATATTAATTGTGACATAAAATATCTGATATTTAAATCATTTAAGTGGTAATAAAATTGTCAGTAAATGTATTCAAATCAAAGGATTCGATTTTATTTTTTAATATAACTCAAATTTTAAGAAAATTGAATCTTATTTACTCATTTAATTTGTAAAATGTTTTTTTTTTTAACGATTAGACATTATATATCGACAAAAATAATTGATTAAGTTTCCAAAGACTTTTATTTTGAGTGGGAAGTAAATTAAATATTCATATTACTTATATTTTAAGTATATTTCAGAGGTAACGCGCATAGTTATTAATAATACTGCATACATATACAGTTATTTGTAAACTATTCATTTTAGACAAAACTCAATTTATTATTAGAAGCAAATGACTTGGAATAAGATGTTCCTAGTACAAAATGAGTAATTGAAAAAAAAAATTAATTTTAAAGCAACGCCAGTTTTTTAATAAAAAAATATATGGTTTTTATGATCAATACTGTTTCAAGAAAAAAAAAATTACCAATTGTTTTAGATTATAAATTCTAGTAATTTTTATTATATTAACATTAACATATTTGTATCTTAATAATAATACCTAGACCAAATTAAAAATTAGAATACGATCAAATATATTTCAAACTTAAAAGTTTGCGTTTTATTTAAAAAAAAACCTAGTTTTAGATACATAATTTAATATTCATAAATTGAATAGAAAAATTTGTAAAATCTATCTATATCTATAAATATTTCCATAGATGACATATAAATATTAAAAAATTAGAATTGTAAATTCTTCTTAATTTTAAAATAAAAAATATTATTTTACTATTACTGATCTTATTTTAAAATATGTTTACATAGCATAAAAATGAAAATAAAAATATAAATGAGTTAGTAAAACTAAAAAAAAAAAAACGATTGAATTTAATAGTCTTTCCAAACATTTACGTAAAATCACCAATAAAAAAGAAATAAAAATGATAAAGTAATATTTAATAAGAATTTATGTTTGTATTTTCACGCGTTATGTATTCTCGTCGGCTGTTAATACATGATGTGGAAATATTTTATTTCAATATATAAACAAATAAGTGAAAATAAAAAATAAAGAAAAGAAATAGTGATGTGTAGAACTCAGTAATTGGATCAAAACTAGTTATAAATGTTAAGTATACATTCATACTCACACAATATAAACATTTATTGATTAACACATCATATTCACTTTATAACTTAATACTCATATTACGGATAATGTGAATACCTAATGTTTATATTTTAAAAATAAGTTAGGCAATAAAATGTATTTTATAATTTGTGTTATAACTATTTTAAAACCTTTCTTCTAAAGTTCTTTTAAAAATATTTAAACTAACATTTTCAAACAAATCTTTATTGGTTTGTTATTTAATACTATAAAAATAATTTGCATATATATATATATATGCATAGTTTTATTTAAAAAAAATAGCATGTACATAATTTTTTTTTTTTTTTTTAACTATATTTTAAGTGTACATTACTTTACCTGTGGCCCTTCTTTACCAGATTCGCCTTGTTGCCCTTTATCTCCAGTTGATCCAATAGGACCTGGAGGTCCCATGTCACCTTAAAAACCATATTTTGAATATTAAATTGATCTGATACTAAAAGAAAAATTAATATACTACTTATTTTAATATATCTACATAAAATGTTTTTCACAAAACCAAATTTTCAATTAAAAAATGCAATAATTATCTTATCTGGTTTAGTAGTAACGATGTTATTTAAATTATAACCTTTATGATTATTTTTCGTAAAAACTTTTGAGGAAACTACACTGGTATATCCGTTGTGTAAACATACAACATATTAAGTTTGTATTTATCAGAACCAATTTCAAGTTGTTAACTTTAAAATTAGATTAAACTGACTTATTTCTACATTTAAAAGTTAATATATCACCTGTGTTCTTCCAATGGATTTTTATAATATTTTAATTCTTTATAAATTACACGAATTTTTACAGATTATGTTTTTTCTTTAAGTTATTAAGTGACTTTAACTAATATTTAAACCAAAATGTACGTTCACTATTTAAAATTTTTTATAATTAACTTAAATATTAGTGTAAATCGATAATTTTCTAAATTTAAAGATAAGAGTATCATATAAAATATCTTGTTAAAGTTTAAAGAGACTTATAACTAGAAAACAAAAAAACTTCAAAATATTTTTCTAAAAATATTGTAATATGTTACAAAATATGCATTTAAAATTCAATAAAAAATATTTTATTTAAAATTAAGTATAAATATATTTGTTTATTAATTAAATATTAAAAAAAGGTATTTTGTTGTTTTCACTATAAGTTTTTTTATGTTTGTTTCTTTATCTTCAATCTATAAAATATTAGCTCATTTTAATAAAAAGACTTCCTTGTAATTGGTGTTTTTAATTTTTGCATTTTTAAGTTATGAAACAAAAGCTGGCACGATGTTATGTATAACCTAACAAACAATGAACGTACGACATTAACTAATTGTTTTCCATTAAATATTTAAACTAAATTAATTTGATATGAATTCAAACATGTTTATCCACAACGGTAAAAATCAAATATATAATATGATAAGTACCTATGGTCAAAAATTTGATAAATATACAATGTAAGATTTGTTACAACATCACTTAGGTTCTTATATAGGTATGTACTAAGATAATTTTAATATGAAATCAATATTTTTTGGCCACCTAGTAATTCAGTGAGTTTTTTTAGCGTTATGTGAAAGTTTAGTTTCGTCGTTAATACACGACACGTATTTTCAGTGCTAATTTGACGTAGATACGCGAAAAACTTTGATCAAAAAATATGAGGATTTAATATAAATAATTTTTTCTCGTTAAACATTAACTAGAGAAAATGATACTAATTTTGTTGTATCTATTATAAGTTAAATTAGAATTCTGTATTGTATTATGATACACCTAGCATAATAATAAAACCAAACACTACAACATCTAAATATTATTTAACACAATATGCTGTTGATTCATTTACATTAATACAATTGATAGTTGTAAGTTGTTTTTACTGCTTGTGTACAATATTTGTAAGTATAACTAATTAAAAAATAAAATACTAAAATACAAACCTTTTAGTCCAGCTGCTCCGGGAACTCCCGGAAATCCTGTGAAAAAATTGTTAATTGTTTTTATAAAATTTAAATTAACCAAAAATTATATTTCATATCAATTTACCTCTATCACCAGGAAATCCTGGTAATCCTGGAGAACCAGGTTCACCCGGCTTTCCAGGCAGACCAGCTGGGCCTGGAAGTCCTTCTTTTCCTATAAAATAAAATATGGAAAGTGCAATTAATTTCATATTGAGTTATATGAACTTTATAAAATAAAATATTACAAAAGTTCGTTATTATTACCTGCGTCACCCGGTCTTCCTGCTTCTCCTGGTAAACCAGGTTGACCTGACGGCCCTGGTTCTCCAATAGAGCCTATCTATTATGAAAAACTCAAATTATTTTTTTTTTTTAAACGATTATTCGAATTTAATATATACTGACTTCGCCTGATTGACCAGGTGGTCCAACAACTCCAGGTATTCCAGTAACACCTATGGGTCCCGTGTCACCCTAAAATATAAATATTTTACTATACTATAACCTATTGTGAACTTAAATATTTATTTATGTAACATGATTTTATATAGTATGTTTATAAATCTTTAATTAATATAATATATGTTAGTTTATTTATCAGATACTAACTGGAGGACCTCGTTCTCCTGGAAATCCAGGTAAACCATCTTTTCCACTAATTCCAGGTGCGCCTGTAGGGCCGATAAATCCTCTTAGTCCATCCGCACCTGTCTTATGCAATTTAAATAATTAATAATTTGCAATATATATGTATAATAAAATATTGATCATTAATTAATGAAAAAAAAAAATACAGAAAAAATAATATTTTATTGACCAATGTTACTGCACCAATGAAATTGTGTGAACCACAATTACTGTATTTATATTTAAATTATAATAAACATAAATATATATCAACAAGACAAAATGTGTACTTCAATAATATTATTATCATAAAGTGTTGTCAAAAAGTGTTTTAGATAAATTTATAAAATGCACAATTATAACCCTTTAGCATCCTACAAATACTTGTGCTAAGTTCGTTTCATCACTAGATTTGCGTGTATTGTAGGTCGACAATAATAAAAATATAACATTTTATTTTAGTATACATTTAATTGTACTCAGTATAACTGAAGTATCTTTGTAAACTTAAGATCAAAATCCTCTCATATTCCCTCGTTTGCTACTATAAGATTTTTTGAATACATAAATATAATAATAACGTAATATTATATTGATAAAACTATATCTTATCACTATTATTTTGTTGTGAAAAAATAACTATTCATTTAATATAAATTAAATTAAATTAGCTATAATCTATAGAATATGTGTTCTACTTAATAAATCAAATACATTATTACAAACCCGGTATTCCGCGTTCTCCCGGTGTCCCAGTCGGCCCAGGTTGTCCAGTATCACCCTGTAATTAATTATGAAATAATAAAAAATATATTATATAATGTAGAATGAATCTGTGTTGTTACCTGTTATAAATAAAATCTATAGTCCAATTTATACATGCATATCATGAATAAAATATATTGTCTATAACCCATGAATTAATTAATGCGATGTAAAAAAAAAAAAAATAAATAAATTTGTATGCTTAAAATTAATACTAATAATAAATAAACTTATAATTTGAAGTGTATTGACTCAGATTTCGTTAGAAAAATATTGCGTAATTTTGAGTCTTATTATTGTATACTTAAATTTCGATTTATAGTAATGATAATAATAAGTATGGAATTTATTTATACCTATTTTGAAAAAAAATAATAGCTACATAAATTATATTTTTCGTTAAACTGCTAACTATACATGCTAGAATTTTATTAATCGTTATTCAAACTCATAGAAAACAACTAGTTTATAAATTCATAATCTATATTTTAAATAAGATAACTCGATGTCCTTTTGCATACCTTTGGTCCTGGAATTCCTTCGGATCCTTCGCGTCCTCTGGCACCTCTAAATCCCTAAAAATATATTTTAAAATAAATTATATTAATATTTTGATTTGCATAATTTTTAAATGCATTAAACTAGGAAGTTGGCTTTTAATAATATTTACGAAATTAATTAATTTAAAATTTCAATCATTTTTTCATCTTGAATTAAATTATTTCTTGTATAATGTATACTAAGCTAATTTACTTTGATAGAGTTATTAACACTTTTAAGTGAATATTGATTAAATGTATTAATTAAATATATCAATTAAAATTGTTGAAATAGTATCAGTATTTAATAATTGTTTTAATAACACAGAAATTGATCAATTAATTTGATTTGAAAAAGTTCCATTAATTTTAATAATAAATAATGTTTTTTTATAAATATCTTATAATTTTATAGTTCTATCTAAGCAAAATACTATTTTAAATATAATATTTACTCTAGGTCCAGTTTCTCCTCTTTCTCCTGGTAATCCAGTATTTCCCTGAAATAAAGTAATCATACTTGTAGTGTTCATATTTTTAAATATTACAAAGTGTGAATCATTCAGTTGTACAAATATCTGTATTATAAGTAATAACCGAAGTATTTCGTACTTTTTTTTTTAATTGTTTATTTTAAATAATTGTATAATTGTATTAACAATATCAATTAAATTATTTACCTAATCTTATTCTAAAATTTATTCTACTTGATTTAAACATTTTATATACGTCTTAAACATTATCGTTGGTAATATGTTGATATTAATTCATATAAACATGTATATGAATTATTTTCCAAATTATACTGTAAGGAAAATTCATCAAAATATAAGTCAGATTCATAAAATTTTAATCAGTATGTTAAAATATTTTAAAATTTTATATTTTTTTTTTCGGTACAATGTACACCTAGGTGCTATAATCAAAATATTTAGTGGGTATTAGTTCTTAATTTATTATTATATTACTCGACTTCAAATAGTATTTATAACAATTATTATAAACTTACCTAAATTTAATATTTTAATTTTTAACAGTGTAATTAAAAACATTTTAAGCACTATTTTTACCTTGAACAATCCGAAAAAATAAATTTAGCGTCACTTTATTTTATTAAATCGATCAAAATCTTTAAGAAAAATCACTTTTTTTTTCTTTACATATAATTTTATGATATTACTTATTTTATAGTTAATCCAATTGTAACATTGAAAATAATAAAAAACTTAAGTATAAATTTAAAAAAAGTATACATCTGTACTCGTAAATGATACAATTACATATTTTTTTTTAATTAAAATGATATTTTGAAGTTATGCATTAAAAACAATTTAAAAGTAACCCTATATGTCCTTATATACAACCTTTAAAAACTCCAAGTTAGTTTATTTTCTTTCGAATGCATGTTAAAATTGATTTTGTCACTAATTTTATGCCCAAATATAATTTTACTCAAGTTATCCTATTTTCAAAATAATTTAAGTATAAAAACGTAAAAAAAAATGCTTACCCGTTCTCCTTTTTCACCAGAAATTCCATCTTTACCATATGCTCCTTTGTCACCTTTTTCACCAGGAGCACCTGGATATCCTGGAAGCCCAGCGGGTCCTGGTTTACCCTTTTCTCCTATTCAAAAAGCTATTACATTACAACACTTGAAGTGAATAAGCATATGAAATGAAATATTTTACCTGATAATCCAATTGCACCACTTTCACCATGAGGTCCTTCAGATCCCTAAAAGAAATAATAATACGTTTATCACTATAACTTCATATAAAAATTTATTTATTTTTTTAAATTTTAGTTACTAATATAGTAAAAATACGCAATTTTACTTTCTCCCTAGTAAGGTTAATTTTTATCATAAAGTAAGATATTGCTACGTATTTTTGAAATAAAAATTTTCATAGTTATTTACTTTTGGCCCTTCTGGACCTTCAATTCCAACCAAACCAGGTGGTCCAGCCAATCCTGGCTCTCCTGTAATAACAAGTAAACACTTTATTTATTTATGAATCAAAAACTCATTTATTGAGGAAAAGCTGAAAATAATAATACTGAAAGTATAGTTTATTTTTTTACTATTATAAAAAAAAAAAATCATTGTTATCTTAGTTATTTATATTTACCAAATGAAATTATATAGATTATTAAATAATGTGTTATTCTCATGTGATCTTTGCGTGTTTGTAAAAAAAATATTTCATTTTTTTCACACAATATTTGATTATTAGTTTTTTTTTTAATTTAACATCATAGCCAAAAATAAATACACGACCCTGGTTTAAGTAGTACGAATATCTACTATAAAACTAAATATTAAGCAGATAATTTTATGAAAATATAATTTCTGAATGTTAATTTAATTAAGTAGGTTAGTTTATAAAAAATAAAAATAAATTAGTTCAAAATTATACGTTTTATTAATTTAGTGGAATTTTATTTATGTAATAATTGAATTTAGCTAAATGAGCTGTGTTATATTTACATTTAACTTAATCTATTATTTGTTGTATTTTTGTATAGAAGTTTTATTAGTTAAGAATACGAGTTATATTATGTAAAAAAGATAATTGAATTATAAGACATCTAATTATATTGATGTATGTACCTTTGAGTCCTTGATCTCCCTTCTCTCCGTCGGCTCCTCTGTCTCCTTTGTCTCCTACTCAAGAAAATAAAATATACTTATAATCTATTAATACTCTCAATAATATTGTGTATCAAAGAGTATTTTACCTTTTTCTCCCATTAAACCACGAACACCTATGTCACCTTTCACACCACGTGTTCCGGAAAACCCTACGGGACCCGGTGCTCCAATTGGTCCCGTATCTCCTTTGGCTCCCACAGCACCTATTTTTTAAATGTATTTATTATGTTAAAATCTGAGCGAAACAATAAATGTAATCAATAATATGTTTATTCTGACTTAAAATCCTTTTTCTAGTTGAAAAAAATGATTAGAACGTGGTTTCTGGTTTAAATGGGAAAGAGAGATGTGTCAAAAGTAAAATATTGTCAATATTTTTGAAAATAATGAATAATACCTGGAATTTATACTGAAAATATATTAACTACAAGTAAACATTTAGAATTTTCAATTATCAACTATAAATATTGATAATTGTATTTTTCATTCAGTCAAAACGCTTGAAAATTGAATATAAGGCTCTTTATAAGTTACAATAGTTATTTATAAATTATAAAAATATATAGAAATTAGTTTTTTTTTTTTTTAGATATTTTCAAAAAAATTAAATATTTAAGTGATGAATAATTATTTTGTTGTTATTTAAAAATATTATTCATGTATATTTAAAACATTTAACATACATTATCATATTTTATACATACAATAACATTTTTAAATCCAATGTTTTTGGAAAAAATGAATTCGACTTACAATAAGAAACGTAATTTAATTAATTTTTTATTATTGGAGTTAATTAAGTTTGTATATTTTCATAATTTTTATCTAGAAGTTCATTAACAAAAACTACTTTTATTTTTTAAATTAACATCCTTAAAAATTTTACTAACAATTTGGTAGAATGAGAAGATTGGACTTTTAAAACTTCCCCTAGTGAACATAAAATATGCTTAGTAATAGAGGCTAACCTACAGTCTTCATTTAGGATCTTATGCAATAATGTACCTATCATTGATTTAAAAATTATAAAATACATTTACAGTGATTTACTTTTAAATAACGAGAGTCACTAGATTCCTACAGTACAGTAGAGTGATTACTATCTTTTCCCTTATTTATATTTAAATTAAATTTAAGTGTATTTATGAAATTACCTGTATTTCCGGGATGCCCGGGTAGTCCATCAGCTCCTGGTAATCCTGGTAGTCTAGATTATTACAAAATATTATGTATTATTATATTATTATGAAAATTCATTTTAAAGTTTGTTAAAACTTTTATAGAAAGTTATTGACAGTTATGAAATTGATTGTAGTAAAATAATATGAATTTAATGAGTTGGCTATGTCGATATATAATTTGAATGAAAGACTTATATAGTTTTAATTTAATTTCGATCAACATTTATTGTTTACAATAATAGGTACTTAATACAAAAATAAAACAATTGAAAAATAAAATATTTAAATATAAAAAAGTAACCTAGGTAATATGTATTAGTATTTTTATTATTTTCAATAATAAAAATTAAAAATGTGACCTACATTAATTTATGTTAATTCACAATGTTTGTATTAAAATACACTTTTATTTAGTCCAAAGTTCTTAGAAAAATTGTCTTATTATAATTATCGCTATTGACTTCATTTCACTAATATTATTAAAATACTAAATAATTATAAATATTTAATAAATCGTATATCATTTAAAATATTTATTAGTGTTTAGTATTAATTTTTATAACTAACCCTGGTTTTCCTGGAGGTCCTAAAACAAAATAACATTGTAAAAATTATTACTTTGACAATTTTTTTTTTATTATTATTCTATGTTTGGTGATAATACCTTGATCTCCTGGAGGACCTAAAGCGCCTACTGCTCCAGTAGAACCAATGGGACCAGCAGGACCAATTTGGCCTGGTGGTCCAGGAATTCCTAAAAAAAAAAGATACCATACTATATTTATTTATTTTTTATATTATATGGATTAAAAAATGTTTAGGGAAAAATAGTTTTAACTCTTAATTTAATTTAAGACATATAATGGAGTATTGATCATAGTATTGATAACCAATAAATATGATTTATTTTTAAGAACCCATTAAGTGATTAAAAAAGTAGTTAAGTGTTGACATTAATAATTATAAAATACAAAAAATTCTAATTTTAATAATTATTATTTGAGACTCTTTTATACAATAACTATGTAACTTCTAACACAAAATAAAATTGTTTTCTATTAAAATTCTATAATTATAATATTTTTTACATACGTACCAGTATTTCCAGTATTACCCTTAGGACCTGTAAAAATATAAAAATAATTTTTTTTTCTGTTTAATAACAAATTATAATACTCACTAGTATTTAATTAGGTGTAATTTAATTTTTTTTTAGCGCTAAGAAATTTTTTAATTATTATTATTTTCATACTATATTATATTAAAGTCGATATTTAAAGTATACACGTATAGTGAATAAAAAACCAAATGTATTAAAACTTGAAGCCTCTAATTAATGTTATGTTAAATATATTTTCTTAAATATAATAAAATGCAATAGTTACAAACATAAATGTGTTATAACATTCGTTACACACTATATAGTATATATTTATACCTATTATATTATGAATACACTATATGATTAATACAGTAAAACAATAAAATTATTATACCTGTAGGCCCTTCTGATCCTGGAATTCCTGGTGGACCAGGTGGACCAGGAAATCCGCGCAGACCAGAAAATCCTCTGGGTCCCTAAAAATATAATTAAATTTAAGTATATTTTTAATTTGGTAACAAGCAGATGTAGTAACGATAAATATAAATTCAAAAGTTGTATATTTTGAATAACTCTTATTTCTAATATTTTTAATTCATAGAAAATTAAGTTACATTAAAAATAAATGGCATTAGTCATTACACAAAAGTAATGTATATTATTGTGTATTGAATTTACTGAGAAAAATATTTTTTTTATTTGCCAGTATTATATCGCATAATATAAAATGACAATCATTTAGCCTCATCTAGCTAGTAATTAAATAATTGATTACCGTCATCTATTTGTTTGTACAGTTAAAGAGTTATAAAGTTGTAGAGTTAGAAATAATGTTTTTCATTGTTTAAAATAAAAAAAAATCAGTTTTTATGTTTATTATGAATAATTTAAATAAAATATAGATCAGATTAAATACAATTAAAATATTACGTTTTATGTCAAATATTTTAAGTATACATATTTTTTAACTAGGATATTATGTTTATTTGAGAATAAATAATTTATTATAACAATAATAACACTATACACGATAAACAGTATTAATAACATAAACACTTGCACTTGGTATTATATATTTTTTAAGTAAGTTAAAATCGAAGATATTACCATTTCTCCGGGTAAGCCAGCTAAACCTTGAGGCCCTTCTTCACCTTGAGGACCATCATTACCACGAGGGCCTGTAACACCAACTTGACCTAAAAATGATAAAAATTAAAATAAGTTACTTTTATTTTTATTTGAATGAATTAACCTAACGGTAGGTTGTTTTTACGATTGTTACGTTTATTACGGTTGATAGTAAACACATGTATGTGTGGCAAGATTTTTAACCACTATGAACCCGAGTGGTCACCCATCTGGGAGCTAGTAGTAATCGCTGTTACTTACTCCCAGTCGCATTTCGCAACTGGTAGCAGCCAACGTGCCATACCAAGCTACACTTTTTTTTTCAATCGTTTTCGTATTACTTAAAATTCTGAAATAAATAATCAATTTTTATGGCTCATTTATGTAAACGCTGTAAAAGTTGTATTATGTTCATTTAATTACACAAGTTTGAAAGTTTAAAGAGATGTGGGTTGAGTTTAGGGTCGTGATGGTTATATATGTGGGAATGTATGTGAACAAACAATGTAAGGCATTATATAGATGCATCTTGTTTCATTCATCATGTTTATAAGTGGATTGATTAATTTATATAATGATTGTAACATATAATTTATAACACTATCCTATTTTTAACAAAATAAAATCCACATTATTTGAATAAATTATATAAAATGTAACATATAATTATTACTACACGTACGATTTAATTATTTTGTTATTATGATATTTACCTGGAAGTCCGCGATCTCCTTTTTCTCCAGGTAAACCTACAAACATATCATTAGACTTAATAATTAATTACTAAAAATAAAAATAAAGGCGCATTAATAGACAAATAAAAATATAAATTATGGTTTATACGCGGTTTAGATATAATTAAATTTTAACTTAATCAAATGCTTATTTTATCCATGAATTTTATTTTATTTTACATTATATCAACTAAATATGTTAAATTTATAACGTGAAAAAATGAGCATAAGATAATCGTGGTAAATATAGATTATAATTTTATGTAACTCGTAGCGAAAAGATTATTTTGATAATAATATTGGAGTATTTTTATTTAAAATTTGAAAGTAGTAATAAATCGTCGTATCGAAGAGCTTGAATCTCAGTTTATTTATGTATTTTATGATTTTTTTTTTTTAAATTTATGTTCTTAAAAAACATGGTATTTTAAATTTTAAGTATCTTAAATTTAAAAACATAGACAAAAAAATCGTATAATTATCTATCCAATATTGAACGAAAAATTTTAGAACTTAAGTTATAAATCTTGTAACAGAGAAAATAAAAAAAAATAACACGAAATAATGTCGCTGTATAGTGAAACTTATTATGGATTTAATAATACCTATTTGATAAATTAAAAAATTAATCATAATGTAAAAAATCAACAAATATTGTTCTACTTTTATCAGGTTATAATAATACTGTTATTATATTGCATAAACTATGATTTTTATAAAGAATTTAAAAATTTTAGAAACGTAATTGTTTATACATATTGATGTATTATTTAATGGTATAGTTATTCTAAAATAAATTCCATGAATTAATTAGAATTATTAACTTTTGTAAATAAAATATTGTGCTTATATTTTTTAACGTTAAGGAAATAAAATATTAAAAGTTAAGTTTAAATTATTAATTATATAGACAAACTAAGAAATCAGATATCAAAGCAAATAAATCTATTTTTAGAATATACTTAAATTGTTGATTTTTTAAGTTAATACAAAATTAAGACTTAATGCTTTAACCGATTGGTTTCTAATTTACTTATAAATAGATCTATAAAGTTCGTGTATATTATTTTTCTGTATAATGTAAATAAATAGTTTTATCAATTTTTGAAACATTTTACTAATTTAGACTTCTTTAATACAAAATTATTTGTTAAATATGCCGCTGAGTATTAAACATATAATATAGATTATGTTCTCAAGTAATATTAATGAATTCATAGTATTTTTAAAGCAAAGAACATTAAATTATGCATGTATATATGTATATTTATACTACAGTACACAAACATATATAAAAAATAATGATGACAATCTTAATAATACTAATAATAGGTAATTACCCATTGCTCCCGTTACTCCGGGCTCTCCTTTGACTCCAGGTGGACCTGTAACTCCTCGTTCCCCATCTCTGCCCGGTCTACCTCTGTGTCCATCACGACCTTTTGCATTCATAAAAATTATATTAAAAAAAAAAGGAGTAACATAGTTTACATTATTGTTCTTACTAGAAAATAAAAAATTAGCTACTTAATGAGGCATTCAACCTAATTAAGACGAATTTCAAGGTGTTTTTTAAAACGCGCATGTTATAATTTAATTCGTATCATCGAATTTATATTTCTTAAAAAAAAAAATTACATTATTTCAAAAACATTTCTTAGAATTATGTAAATATTTTAAGTCTTATTTTAATTAATTTAATTTTAAAGTAAAAATAAAAATTGTTTATAAAAAATGTACTACAATATGATTTTAAGCTTAAATTGTATTTTATTTTTCTAGTATTCGTTGAAAAATAATATTTGTTTTTAGAAATATTTATCGCACTTGAAAAAATTTATTTTAAAGCTATTACTGGAAAAACGATTAAAATTAATTTTTTTTTTTTATATTATTTTTTAATAATATATATGCATGGCCAAATATGTAAATTTATGTATGTAAAATAAATATTGTCATTTTCTCAACTCACTAGTTTAAGCTTAAGGTTGTTTTTTCATAAAAATGTATTTTTTATCTATAATATCAATATAATGAATGGTGGATATAGGTAACTATTTATAGTTCCTCATAAACTTTCTTTAAGAATAATTTCAAGTTGTTGTACTCTGATAAGATATAATCCTTAAAAATCATAATATTATACTAACCTGATGGACCAGGCATCCCTCTAATACCTCTTGGTCCCTAGAACAAAATTCAAACATAAATATTACTTTACTTATACAAAGGTATTTTATACATACGTAGATAAATTGAAAGATAATTAAAACTTAATTAATATAAACAATTTTATTTTTTATTTATAAAAATCGATATAAAATAAAATTTATATATATATCGATTTAAAATAAATCGATATATAAATATTTTGATTTTCCTTTTTTAAATTATTTTAATAAAATGTTACATTAATTTGTATTATTTCACTATAGGAAATAAATCGAATTATATTAAATAATAATAAGATAAAATAAAGGAATAAAGTATCAAATTCATAATTTTAAAGTTGTGATTTGATATGTTGAAAGCGTTATGTAAACATGGAAACAAATTAACTAAATTTTAATTGCTTTTTAATATTTTAGATGAACTTAATATATATAATGAAGTATGCAGTTTTACAATGTGTATATCCCGAAAAATAAGTGAACATTATTGAACTCATTTAATAATATTTTTATCTAAAATTACACATACCACTTCTCCTTGTTCACCAGACTCGCCTTTAGGTCCTTCGGGACCAGGTGGACCTTCAATTATTTACAAATTACAATAAAATGATTAAATACATAAAACGCTCATACAATTGTATAAAACATACCTTCCGGCCCCACTACTCCAGTTAAACCCATTGGTCCATCAACTCCTCTCATTGACAACTAAAAGAGAAAAACAATTAAGCTTCTAATACTTATTTGTAATACTTTAAAATACACGTATTCTATTTAGATATAAAAACCAATAAAACAATAATACAAACCATGTGTTGTGCCAACATTTGTCTAAACATTTCGGCTTGGCTATCTGGACCTTTATCCCCCTGATTTTGATTCAACTGAAATTTTAAACAGTATTTATATACGTTAACTTAATATTCTGTAGTTATTAAAATGAAATAACAATACAAACTGGTATTAAAAACACATGTCCCGGTGGTCCTTGTTTACCAGCATACCCATCAATGCCATCACGACCAGGATCTCCTTTCGGACCTTGGGGCTAAATAATAATAAACAAAAGAATAATCTTTAAAGTTTAAACAAATATTACCTACCCGTTAAAACAATAAAAAGTTATCAAAATTGCGGCGAAGCAGAAAAACAAAAACTCACGAATAAAATGCATGTTAGGAAGAGATAAGGCGTCATCGAATAAAATAAAGTAGTATTCGTTTGTACTATTTTATACGTATATACCTTGTATATATATATACATCCAGCTTAACTATATTATTATTTTATATAGGCTGTACTATATATTTACAAAAAACGGTTAAATGACTAGCCAACGCAATAAAAACAAATTGACAATTGATCAATCAAAAAGAAGAAAAAAACGTGTTTCGATTCTGTGCATTCACCTACTTTGGCGGATACTGTAGAAAAAATTGATTAATGTTATAATTCTTTGATGAATTAATAAACAAATATTTATTATTAAAATGTAAGAGTTATAGTAGATATAGTAAATATTAATATGTATAACGATTTAAACAAGACATTTAATGTTTTTTTTTTTTTTTAGATTCTGAGCAAAGCGATGAATGTATTTTATTTTAGTGGTAGCATAGCTCTCTACCCTTTTGAATTTAATTTTGTACAGTTGTATAAGCCTATAAACTGCAGTGCATTGAAAGTACAATAACATTAATTTCGTTTACCCCTTGTTCTCCGGGTGGACCAGGATAACCGCGAACGGCCGATATGCACTGAGGTTGCTGAACACCATACGTGGACTGGCTAATATTTGTGTCAGATGATTTTGGGCTGTGCGTCTGTAAGAAAGCGATGAACGAACGTATTAATAATAATAATAATTAAAAAATAACAGTTAATACTATTGTTAATTATTTATTATAATATCTCATAACGATTTGCTTATTTTTTGTACGGTATAGGTATATCAGGCAATACGCACAACGCTCGTTATTTCCAATGAATTCATGACGGCCGTGGAAAGTTCTTCGAATTCATTTACGTCCATTACGTTAGTTTTTGATGTTTCGGTTTTATTTTGCGTTTCAATACAGACATCCATTCGAACGGAACACATTTCATAAGCAGCATCTGGCGTTGAATAAAACCTTAACTCTTGGATGTCACCCTGAAAATATTTTAAAACTTTCCGTTTATTCATTTCGATATGCCGACGAGCATTGTCCCGTTACAATATAAAAACTGACATTCAATTATAGAACTGAATATAATGAATCACAGCAGCAGAACGAAGTTATATTATATTATTATTATGTATACTATATAAATATATATTATTATAAATATATGACTATATTAACGTGAAATTTGTTGTTTAAGCAAAAAGAAATCCAATTAAAAAAAAAAAAAAAAAATTGGGCGAAGATGTCTGGAAATGTTATGGTTTTAATTTAGGAATATTATTTTATTTGCTTGTTAACCCATAGATCTAAAACAAAGAACTAATAAATTTCATACTCAGTTTATGGCATTACGTATTATCATTTTAATTGGAATTCATTTCAATTGAATTTAATATTATCAACAATAAACAAAATGTAATTCTCTCACAATATTATACCTATTACCAAACAATACATTTTTTCTGCAAAAAATATATTAAATTTTAAATTTTAATCCTATTTTTAAATATTGTATATTATTCGTCCAAGGTTAAGATTAAATATTCAAAAAAAAAAAAAAGGTATTAATTAATTCTTATATAATTACTAAAACGATAACAAATAATAATATTAAAAATGTTAATAGTATATTTTTAAAATACGCTATAATATGCTAGTGCCTAGGTATCAATAATATCTGATTATTTTATTAATAATGATGATTAATTACGGAGCTGACAACTAATTATAAGTAACCATTCCATTAATTTTATTTATTAAGTTTGCGTGAATTTATTTATGGTGTTTAATTTAAGTTTTTTATGGTTATTATATTTATTATACAAGTATCATATGATTAACACATACTACAATAATTAAAAATAGAATATTATTGTTATTTAAACTATAAAACCAAAAAGTTTTCTTTTAAAATTTATATTTAAGTTAAGTTTACCACTCACTTAAAGATAGTTAATTATATCTTTATGTACAAATGTGAAAATTTAAATCATTACCATGCATGTTCTTTGAAACTAGTCATTCAATTATATTGATTTGTTTAATGAAATAATACATTGCAGAAACAAGCTGTAATTTTATTTTTGATTCTATAAATTAATGAAAAATTGAGTAATTTTTTTTAAAATAATTGACAAATACGCACATTATGATAATTTTTTCATTCATGTTACTGATTATTAGAGACAATTGAAAAATAGTATTGGCTATACAAGTATAAGTTGTTGGTGTTCAGCCCAGAATAAAAAGGAAATTAAATTTTGGTCGTTCAACAAAAAAAAAAAAATAATTTAAAAAAATACTGTTGTTAACGGTCAAAAAAAAAAAACAGCGTCGGACGGAACAACTATGTTAAGTTCATATGTCGGAAATACCATCTATACACCAAATCGGAAAATCAAAAATATTATTTATCCACACGCGTTACACTAAATGTTAGCATTAGGCAACCAAATCTAACATGGATGCATTTTGTACGGGCAACGAAGTGTACAGGGATAACTAATTATAATATTATATACATTATTCATATCATCATTTTTATCCTTTTAGAATGGTAAGTTAAAGTAATTAGCAACACTAAGGTAGTATTTCGACAGTTTGAATTTAGAGATCGGAATAGTTTGTGTAGATAATTAGATAAACAGTGTTTGATTGTAAGGTTTGAATTTATTCTATATTTGATAATAGTGCCTTATTTTTAAATACCGTAAATAAATTTATGTGGACTTGAGAAGTTAATTTGTAAACATTGTTTAAAAAAAAATATTTAAAAAGTATATATAATTTATAATAATTAATTATCTGTAAAAATTATACTGTCAGAGTTCATTAAGTTCATCTTAATTTTTATTATGTTTATCTAATTCAGAGTATGATTAAATAAATAAAAATTAAATAAATACTTATGGATCTTCAATTATTTTATTTTTTTATCGAAAAATTATGTTTTAACTTATAAGCTATAAGTAAATTTTAATCATATATTAGAAAAAAAGCCACATATTAAATTTTTGAAACAAATCATGCTAAAAAATGTACAACAAATGTATTCTTATTAATTATTAAATAAAATAAAAATGAATATATATGTATCTAAAAATACGCCTATACGCATAGAGTGACAAAGTGATACTCACAAGAACTCATTTATACTTTCCGTTTCAATTAATAGTTACTAATTAGTATAATAATTAAAATTTAATTTATAAACTATCATAATTAACATGAGGTTAATAATGCATTGTCTAAACAGCGTTTTTTAAAATGTGTTTCACAAAACCCCAGGATTCCGCAGATTTTTTCCAACATTTTTAAGAAAATTACTTTAAAATATCCAACTAAAGATAAGTAGTGGCTAGTGGAGAAAAAAATGTTTGTACGACTTTCATTAATAAGCTCAACATAAAAAAATCTGTATTAATAAAAAGTAATTTCACCTATCTCTTTAAAATTAAAATTTAGTAATTTAAGTATTATTGTTTACAATAATAATTATTATAATTTTTATTTTAAAATATTTTTGAATTAAATACCTTTAACACATTCTTATTACATAAATTAATTATAAATTTTATCGTAAATAATCCTAAAAAAAAAAGCTGAAAAGCAAAAAAAAAAGTTGTCAAATGGATACCACTCTGCTGTACATTAGGGGGGTGGGGTGAACCTCGGACTAGGGTAGGTTAAATTTGAATGCAATGATAGGTATCATTGTATACAAAAAATGATTCTAAACGGAGATGATTTGTCAGTCTAGGATATATTATATTTAAATATTGTCATACATTCTATTTTGAAACGAAAATTTTATTTTTCAATTAGGACACATTTGCAAAATTCATGGTTAATCAATTAATTATTATTTTTTATGAATTATACCTACAAAATAGTTTGCAAATATTCATGGTTTTGACGACTTTTTGTCAATATTTGAACTTCAAATGCTAATAAAAAAAAATTGTGCCTATGTATTCTTAAAATTTTTTGATCACTATAAGAATAACTTATGAGGAACTTTGTATTAAATGTTCAAGTATTTTGATTGGGCCAAAAAAATTTTATCGATACATCAAAAAAAAATTTTCAGAAAAATTGAAAATTTCAGTTGTCTATAAATAGCTCAAAAAAATTCAAAATATTTTGAAAATTAAACTGTATATAAATAACACTAACATAAACATTTGGTGAAAATTTCAAGTATTTACAGTGATTAGTTTTTGAATTACAACCATATAAAAAAAATCGATTTGGTTGAAAACTGGTTTTGCGTAAAAATTCCCGTTTTTCCGTCATTTTTTTTTTTTGTTTTTCTCGATTTTTTTGAAAACCGTTGGAAAATGTTTACTTTTTACCTCTATAATGCATCAAGGATATTCACTTTTTTATCGGAAACCACCCCCGAAATTTGAAATTGAAGCATTATTTCGACTACTTATGCTGTACACAGACATAAAAAAAAAAACACACATCATTGTAAAATCAATACATTCATCACTCCGTTCAGAATTTAATAAATAAGGGGTTCCACGATATAAGTAAATATCAAAAAAGGTTCTATGGATAAAAAAATTTAAGAAATACTGGTCTAAAGTATTAATATTTTATGGTTTATTCTATATTTAGTTATCTATTTATTATTATTTAACGAACATTTTTATATAATTGTAAATATATTAAATTAATTTCGTGGAGCACATTATCTTCTTAAAACGAAAAAAATTACCTTTCATACTATAGGTAACTACTTTTCAGTTTAATTAGGTTTTTGTTTTCTGGAATATTCTATAGACTATAATAAAATTTTAAAAGACATTAAGCAGATAATAAAAATATTTGATGCTCTATCTATAACTTAAATTAAATTAAACAACTGATAAAACGTTTTAACAGTTCAGCCGCCATGCTATTGCGGTCATATTTAAACAGAAAAATAATATGATATTTATTATTTAAAATTAATAAATACTATTTATACAACAGTATACATTTACACTAAATTATTCATTTGTTAGATTTTATTCTAGCGTGTAAAATAATTAATTATAGGTATAAGTACTATTATATTAATTGACCTAACGTTTTATCTTGAGTTTTGATTCAATAACGGTTTGTTTTTTAGAATTTTAATTTTAATTATTGTTTGAGGTTATATTTTAATGTATAAGTAACTTTGCAATTAACAATTAAGTCAGCGTAAAAAAATGAACTAGTACTTAAAAAAAAAAAAAAAGTATCGTGAATAAATTATACTAAATACCTAACTTATATGTTATGCTATATGAATAATGTAATGAAACTTTTTTTAGACCGTTTTATTATTTAGAGTTCATTCAACTATATAATATTATAATCATCAATAAATTAACAAATTAAAAATAATAAGACCAGAAAATAATCTATACAACTGATTATAATTCCAAAATTTCATAGTTAAATAAAAAATTACCAGGTAAAACGTTTCATCTAATTGTTGACCAATCATCACAATTCCTGAATTACTAATTGTTGTATTTCTCTTTAGTTCTTTTGTGACTTGTATATCACAGTCCAAAATCATAGTCACTGAATTTCCTTTGATACTGAACAATAATTTATGCCACCTAAAATTACAAATTACAATTATCATTATATATTAATATATACTACTGTATAATTTATACAGTAACGTATTTACAGCGGATTTCGAAAGGGTTTCTTGTTTCTCCACTCCCCTAAGAATTGAAATAAGATAAAGAGAAATAAAGACTATGTTAACCTAATCTAATAATTGTATACAATTTTTTTATTAAATTTTATAAACAACACGACACAATAAAATAATTTTCATGACACCTATAACATGCATTGAAGTAACAAAAAATTATATTGTCAATAATAATTCCCCAGAGTACAGTCGACACTTATTTTATTATGTATAAAGATATTGTACGATATAAAATATATTAAATATAAAAAAATATCATACTCGTTACATTATTACCTTTATATTATTTCTATTACAATATTATATATAAAAAATGTATAATTCTCGTTAATTCTAATTATGCTGTAGTGTTTAACAATTAAATTAAAAAAATTAAATCCTTAAAGTCTCACATTATGTTTATGAATTTTCAAAATAAAGTAATTTAGCAGATTTTAGGTAAGTTTTTGTACAATAAAACAACTGCTTTATTAAAAATACATATTTTTGACATCTTACTTAATAATTTTTTGAATTCAGTTTATATGTTCTCCAATACCCAACTGATTTATTTAATTGTAAATTCATATATTTTAATATTCTGTCTCAAAAATCAAAAATGTATAATGTTTTATAATAAGTTTCAGTATTAAAAGTTATTTTAAACGTTCAATAGTTTTTAGTAAATTGTATTAATATCACACAGTTACATAATTGTCTAGTTTTTTAGGTGGTGATTGTATGAATTTCAATCCATAGTTATCTTTAATAATTCTATAATGTAATTACGTATTTATAATGATCGATTTGCTGCTAATTAGTATGTACCTATCTAATTTAATAAAAAGATTATATGTTTAAAAAAAGTTTAAAATACACTCAAAATTAAATTTAGTAAAAAAAATTAAAAATATGATAAAAATATCTTATAAGTAGTTATTATATTTTTAATATTTTAAAATTTATTATTGAGTAACTCTATTCCACACACTTCCATAATTCAAGGTTTATTAAATTATAATACATATAGTTACTAACTAATGTTTATTTTGCTGCATACAAAAATTTAATGTTTTCTAAATATTGTCAATTTAGTTACCATATGAATTACTTTTTTCGTATGAATCTGTGCTAAAGGTTTGTTTTATATGCAAATATTAAAAAATAGAGCTTTTTAAGGTTTTTTTTTCTTAAATTAATTTAGAATAATTTCAAACTACAAATATTGCAGTGTTTTACAATAATACATAAATTGAATGTTTATGAGAAAAATTCAAAAATATTAAATGATTAAATAATTAAATTAGTCCTAAATGTGACGAAATAATATGAAAAAAATGTTTAAATTATTAAGCATTGATTATTTAACAACAACTATTGAAGTTATGATTATTTTAAAATTATTACAACTGTTCATGAAAATAAATAACTATTTTTATTTTAACACAAATTTGAATTCTGTACATTATTTAATACTTGTTTGAATATATGTAATAATAACAAAGTTATACAAAAATACTTAACGCGTAAAGAATATCTAAAGAAAAAAAATATACAGATTGTTATTTTACAAACATTAAATGTAAATACCATTGTGAACTAAATAATTTTTAGAAAAGCTACTTATAAACTAATTTTTTTCTCATTTAATCTTAATACCTCACATCTATCATTTACTTGTCAACAGTTGGCATTTGATTAAAATGGTTTTAAACAAATGACAAAGATAACCGACGAAAACTTTTCCAAAAAATTATTTTAGTATGTTTCACGGGGATATTATAAGCTCTAAATTCTTTTATATGTGTTAAGTCCAATCGTGTTTTTTATGATTATAATTAATTTATTAATTTTAAATATTATTAAAACAATATAATATATACAATAATCTTGCCAACAAAATGCTTAAAAATATGTAGTTATTGTTTTTTTGTTGAATTTTCTAGCGTATTCTTATTTAAAATGATTATTATAATGGTATTTTGATTAATTTTCAGATCTTTGAAACATTTTTAGCTTTGCTTCAAACTAGGAGATTATATTAAAAAATTGATTAATAAATCGTGAAATAATTGTTTTGAATAGATTTTAAGCAGTAACATATTTTCATGTTTGACAAATTTAAATAATATATGGAACTTAGATTTCTAAATAAATTATTAATACGTAGATAGCACCTTAAAATGTTATCAACAATGAATTTTAAAACTAGATAACGAATTTATGATATTTCTTTAACCTGGACAATATAGCAGATTACAACAAATTTTGTAATTTTATAATTTATTATAATCATAAATTCATAGTGAATAACCATAGTTAATACATGTATTTATTTTTTATCATAAGATCCGGATTTTATCCCACTTAGACATTTGTAATTTAATTCTTTAGTAGCTTTAAGGAAGACTCCAGTCCATGCGTTATTCGAAAATAACAAGTATGAGTTATCCACATAAGTTACTATTTTACTATAAATATTTACATTAGATAGTGTATTAATACATAATAAGAACAAAAGCGCTCCTTAGGGCTTATACACTACCTCGCGATACAATATATACAAAATATTTGGCATCATTTATTATAACATTAATTTAACATATTTTAGTCAAATAGGTAATTTACAAGCCAAAGTAAGCTTTTGTTATTTATATCAAAATAAGGTAAAATACGTAAAACTATAAAGTAAAATGATTTTTAATTAGTACCAATTATCTTTTTCAAATTTAAGAAAACTTCATTTGCCTTTTTAAATGCCTCATATAAAATTTGAGTTAAATTATATTATAATAGTTTCAGTTCCGAACCTAAGTTTGAAACCATATTGATTTTTCGTGCATAATTTATTTTTTTCCAGATACAAGATTAATTTTAATTTTATAATTTTTTTTCAAAATTGAAACCGGAAGTTGGTCTATAACTCTTATTTTTACGTTTACCACCTTTATACCTTTATTATATGGTTTAATAATAACTAATTTAAATTTACCTGAAAATAAACTATATATATATGTAATAAATTAATAATATTTAACATTTGAATACAGTGTTAACGTATAATAAAATATACAAGTACATAAAAGGATAAACTATACATAAATTAAAATCGGATGATTGTTTTTGTGTTTTTTCTTTACTTACCGATTATCGTTGATGATTGTATTAAATTTCACTTTGGTCTTATATCCCTCTTGGGCTTCCATGTCGTTATAAAACAACATAATGTCACTCCCAACTGTCAAACCCAACTGTTCATCTCCCGCTTCGTTGTAAATGAGAAAAACTCTGTTCGTATCAGAACCTGTTTAGATAAATTAAATTATTTTTGACATGATAAAATATTTAAAAAAAAAATAAATTAAAAATTAAGCGATTTAAATTTTAGTTATATAACTTAAGAATATTTTAAAAAGTATGTTAATATTTTTTAAATATCAACTAAGTAATTGATCATAATTTAAGATTATAAGTCAAAAATCTTTCATTTACAAGCCAATCATTTTTTACTTTATAAGTGAAAAAAATATATATGGTAAAATATAAATTAATAAATCAGAGAAAAACTTCTTCATTTTTTAAATATAATCAATATGCATTTGATTTTAAAATTCTAGTGGCTTGCCTGTTTTAAATTAGAAATAAATTATTTTAATATTTAATTAAATACCTAATCAATTAAACGGACGATTATTCATTTTGTAATTGATCAAACCTTTTATATAAACATACAAAGTAGTGAAGTATTTTAAAGTCTTACATAAAGATTATAGAGATTATAGTTATTTACAGCATACATAATGTATTTTCGTGACAATAATAAGATACACTACATTTCACTATTATGTTTTGCTAAATAAAACTGAATCAATGTTTTTCATTTTAAATGGAATGCATAAGATTTTATGTTATATAATATTATATTTCATAAAAAAAATATCTCTCAATAAGTATTATAATATGTAGATATATTATATTTACTTCAATACATAATTACTATTATTTAGATGAACTCAAAAATAAAAATGGTTTTGGTATGCTTTATTTAAAAATATATATTCTTAGCTTAACTACTTCAAGGCAGTATCAAAAATAACACCGCAATGACGGCATCGTTATCGAGAAACGAAAAACCATTTTGCTAGGAAACGACTATAATTAAATACTATAAACAACAGTGATAATTTATCATTGCAATACGTTAGTCGCTGTTCTTATTGCTGACAACGTCAGGTGCCCAGAGTGTCAGTTTCTTCATAGCAGTAACGTGTTCGTGCGTGTAAAGCGCCAAAAACAATGTTTTATCATTTATAAGCTGAACATAAATGTATGGAAATCTATACAATTTTTTTATAATAGTCAAATTATCATATTTTAATTACAAATAAAAAGAAGAGAAACTGAAAAACATTTTATTTATAATTTGCCTCAAATACCAACTATTCTCCTTCCACCTACAGCTAAAAATCTATTTACGTTTTATATTTAATTATTATCACAATACATTTTTTTTTAACTTTTTTTAAAACTCCAAACATTAATATTTATGAAAATTATATTTTTTAACGTAAACGTGACTTGTAAGCCACTACATGAATATGTTATAAAAAACTAGTTGGTTTAAAAAAATTGTTAATT
Source organism: Melanaphis sacchari (assembly GCF_002803265.2). Taxonomy (NCBI): domain Eukaryota; kingdom Metazoa; phylum Arthropoda; class Insecta; order Hemiptera; family Aphididae; genus Melanaphis; species Melanaphis sacchari. Next base: position 2,348,302 of record NW_020270976.1, on the reverse strand, counting down.
TTCAAATGTATTCAAATAATTTTTTATATTCTTGGAATGTACTTTAAATAACACATATACATAATAATTCAATGTAATTATAAATAGTAGTATATATTATGTTTCATTATTTTATTTATCATTATCCGGTATAATTTATAAAATAAACACTAATATGTCGTAAAGAATGAAGTTATGATTATCATGTTATAAAACATAAATTTCTGCTAGGTATTTAGAACTCTTTTTAAAATAAAGTACATTTAAAGAATCATTATTAAAAAAATATATAGTAGCAATATTATATGCTAAAATTCATAAAATTAGTTTATGATTTCAATTCAACTTGGTTTTTTTATCTTGTTGAATAATGTATATTACAAAAACAATATCGTGTATAATATACTACTTAAATAAAATAAACTCAATTGTACATTTTATAAACTATGGATTCTAATTTGAAAATGCAAATTATTTATTATAAATCGTAAACAAAGTTAATTTTATTAAATCACAAACTACAAAGTTCAAGAACGACTTTCACTAGTTTTAAAAAATATGTTTTAATATTTATATTGGTATATTACTTAAATTCAAGTCTATCTATTTGATTTTAACTTTGATTAAACACGTGTTTATTTATCTTTAATCGAATTTTATTACATATAACACATCATATTTCCAATTAGCAAACATATTTGTGTAGTCACGTCATAAATTATTACTCTATAGATATCATTTGAAAAATAGTTTGAATACAAATAGTTCTCTACTTGAATAATAAATTATCAAATTTTTTTTATTCTATAAAATATAAAACTTATATTATTTTTTAGTTAGGTTACACTAAAAACGATTTGTGTAATTCGTCTTTAAATTTTAAATGGTATTTAAGTTAGTAGGTACTATTATTATTGCCTTCAAACCTTGGTCAGTTCTGATCTCGGTTAATATTGAAAAATCCAAAGGAAATTGTTGTAACTCAGGAAATATCTGAGAAGTTTCTATACTTAAAATCGCTCTTTCGTTAAGTTTGTACGCCTTATCGTTAGCACAACGGCCACTAGTGACGCTGACGCCTACGTTTTGTTCGGCGATATTTGTAGCTTCCAGAATGCTAAAACCTGTAACATAATAAAAAACATATATAAGTAGATTGTAGATAAATTATATTATCCTTTACAAAATACGGGCAATATTAGAATAAACGATATCTATATTGGAAATATTAAACACAATGTAAAGTTTCGTATGTCAAATATGTTTATTGTTTGTAAGTTCTGCATCTGATGTAGGTACTTGTTTCTATATTGATTTTAAATTACTGGAACTCGTATTTTATTAAGTTGTAAAATCTGTTAACGAGACATTATAACAAGTAGTGTAGCACCTGGAGGTCAGCCCAAAAGTTATCAACAAGGTCAGAAGAACATTGATCATAAATTGTTTATTGTTCTCGCATTAATAAACACGTTTAATATACTATATCTATTAAAGATTTAAAAAAAAATAGCACGTTTTATTGCTTTAGGAAGCCGGGCGAGATAACAGTAAATAATTTTCAGCCACTCATTACCTGCAGTAATAATGGATTCATCGAATCGAATCATTTTGCACGTGCATTGGCAATTCTATCTATATTCTATAGTGCTTATTCATATTTACGATTTTTCAGAGGATTTCCGTTTGTCACTTTAAAGTGTTGAGTTTACATGTTTACATCACCTAACAATATGAAAAAATAAAGGTTATGAACATTTCATATATTTCATCACTTTTATAAAAATGAATAAAAGAGCTATGGATCTTGTGTGTTTTTTCGTTTGAAATACGGAAGTGACAAACTTTTGAAATATTCAATAATGAAGACAAAACCAATCAGGATACTGTGACGTGTGTGTATATTCCGTTGAACGGATTTATATTTTAAGAAAAAAATTACCACAAATTAAATCTCACTCGCCTACTGCTTTTACAGTAAACACAATATGAATAAATTATATAAATCCTAAACTACATAATCGTATAATCATAGGGTACAACACAATTGCGAACGTTTTACCTTTTTTATAACACGATTACGAATGTAATGAATGTCGCTTATCAAAAAATTTGTTTTTTTTTTCCGAAAAACAACAATTGCTAACGTTTTTATAAGTTACGTTACCAATTTTATAATTTCTAAATATGTTTTATTGTATACGAGAATTCAATTAAATTTTTTTTTAAATAAAAGCTATTCGATATTAATAAAACAATGTTACACTATAGCTACGTTACAAACTAAAAAAATATGAAGTGTTTAAAATTTTGATTAATTAAAATAATTTTGGAGTATAAATATTAATAATACTGTTACATAATGTATAAACTGAAAAAATAAAAAATAATAAAAAAATAATAGTTATTATAATTTTTTCCTACATTTTTTTCTTTTTTAAATTTTTTTTCTTATTTAAGAATTTCCAGTTTTTTGTAAATTTAAAATTAGATCCTTGTGGATTTTATAAATTAGGATCATTATAATTTTTTAATATTGATTCAATTTTAGATTTATCTTTTTTAGCCATAGGATTATGTAAATTGTTTTAATAGCGTAATAGCAAAAAACCCTTATACTTACAATTTAATTATTTTAAAAATTTGTAATTTACTGACACCAAATCTGGCAACATTACACGATTAAACGCAGGTAAAAACGTTCACAATCGTGTTACGGGAAAAGGTCTGTTCGCAATCGTATATCACCCATAATCATAATATTCGTAAATAATTGAATAATTAAATGCTCAAATTACATAGATGTACAATGTACATAGGTATATAAATATATAGGTACAGTATGTACTTACAATGTGCATGTCATATTGTTAAAGTGATTAAAATATATACACGATAATTTAAAGTCATTTACTGTAATCGAAGTTCTGCGAGAGAATTTGATCTGATATTATTTTAGTTACTCATACTTAATATATAATATACTTTATTTATTGAATTATTTTTTTTTACAAGGGTATTTGAGATATGTTTTTACTTAAAATTCATAACAACTATCATAAAAGTAATTGTCTAGTAAAGAATTAAAAAAAAAACCGTGATATTACACAGTATAAACCATATTAAATATTTAACATGTATTTATAAATTTAAAAGTGTATACACCTAAGGATAATTTTAAAAACGTAAGTAAACACATTACAATTGCATATAAATATCACAATTATTACTTCTATAATAATATTGTTTGTTATGAAAATTCAGTAGAACATATTATAAAGGTTATGTAATCGTAATGGATATTGTTTGCACATTTGATTTTGTGTGATAAATTATTTCATTTTGACATAGTCAAAAATAGAATAAGTTCAAAGTTTATGAATGATTATCATAATATAGCGTTACACATCTATAACTAAAGACGTAGAACATTCCAATAAATTAAAAAAAAAAAATGTTTATCATTTTTTTTTTTAAATATAAATAACATGATATATTAATAATATGCTATTAAATAATCTAAAAAAAAAATAACGTTTATTTACAATATATTTTCGTAATCTCGATGATATACTGATACGTGAGTTAATAACTTACATACTATAGTAATTTAACTGTAATTTACTTTCAGCCTAGATTTGTGTTATATAAACAGTCTCATTTAAAAGTTGAAATATATACTTTTGTAATAGACTTAAATGTCACGGCAGTAATAAAAGTAACGATATTTATTAATCTGAAACTTTATGTGACATTTTATTTTCTACTATAAAATTATAAAAATAAATCTATTTATACTAGATAAGTAATATGTTTTCGAAGTATACACATAGGTACATACAAGCATGTTTGCAAAACAAGCATTACGACAGCATAAAATAAAAATAGAACTTTTAAATTAAATGGGTTTTTTTTTAATAAATTGAAAACAATTATTTTATTATTTTTAATCATTATTTAATATTGTAATAGTTTATAACTTTTTATTTTTGAAAAAAGAATGTTAATCAAATTTAATTTATCAGTTTTTTAGATTTTAAATAAAAGCATAACATATATAATAGTTCGATAAATAGTTAAATTATTTTACGAAATACGTATTAAACTTTAGATACAGATACCTACCTATAATATCTTAAACGCTGTATTATAATTCAAAGATTCCTTCTCACGTAAAAAATTTTAAAACAACCAACAAGTTTTTATTGTAAAATACACACGACAGTCTAGCAAATTAAAGAATATTATATTACATGTTTTTTTTTTTTTTGTAGCCCACCCGTACGGAATAAAACTTGTGGTAGCCGGTAGATAGTATTTAATTTAACTGAGAGTAGTTTACCATAACACAATTTACGACCACACGCGATGTATAACATTTAAAATGCCAAAGATTATTGGACGAATATTTTACAGTTGTTTATAGCAATCAAACAATAAGTTTTTAAACATATTCATTGTTTATTTAATTAGAAAAACAATTGTATAATCTTTAAATTCCAGAATTTGTTTTTTGGATAGTTACATTAAAGTAAAATTAATGTACCTATGTATCATTTTATTATTTTATAAATCACGTATTTAACATATATAAGAGTAATCAATTTATAGCTGATAATTTTTTACTTACGCATGTTACATATTACGATATTTTATTATTTTTATAATAAAAACATTTGTATTTATATGGCACCTTTAAATCCGTGAAGGTAGTTTCTTATTTTGACATGTTAACCACAATGAGATCTAAAATGGTATCTCATGATCTTATGGAATCATTCACTTAATAATAATTAGTCTTATAACTATTAGCTTCAGAGCTTGAGACCAACTTTAACCACTCCGGTATAAAAATCTTCATAAATAAGATTTCAGCTTTGAATTTCAATTATTCAGTAATAATATTTAACAAATTAATTTACCTCATAAACTCAATTAAAAATAATATTTATACATTTAAATTTAAATATAAAAATCAACAAATAAATTAAAAATCATAATTATATATATATATATATATATACATATATCTAATTATTCTAACGACATAAATAATTCACAGACAAATAGATAAAAAACAAGACATTCCTTATCATTATAATATTTATTTTACATAATATTATTGCAATTATGAGTTTATAATACATTAGAATATTAGTTAAACATTATTAATTAGTCAGTAGTTAAGATTGAGAATTTAGTTAAAGTAATGGTTAAATGGGAAAAATATAACAAAAAACAAATCAATGTATTTATTTGCAACAAACACCAAAATGATGTGGCAACACTGTATAGCATTCAAATTCGACGAAAAAGAACTGATAAATGAGACCCAATCATGGGCATCACTTATTATATCATTGGTTAATGGTTATTGGTATTTGGTACTCATATTATTATGGATCTCGCTTCGTATTTTATCGACTTTAGTTAAAAATCGAATTTGTATCTCTTGGCAAAATAAATTAACTAGGTATTCTAGAAATAGTTGAAATCCCTTAGCCTTCAACGTGTTAAATGTTCAACAGTAGCCGTCAGTAGGTATAAAATTTAAAAAATTGAAGTAGATAATGAAAATGTTTTGTTTAAAATTACACATTTAAGTGATACATTGTTAAAAGTTTATTGCAATCGACATGTTTAAATATTTTTACTGAGTAAATAGACGGTTCCAAAACTAGTGTTTCGTTATAAAAAAAGTATAAACATTTTTACACACCAATACATAGGTAAGTAATATAGATATTTACTGAAAAATGGATTATTCATATAATAAACCGTAGTAGACCTTAAATAAATATTTTGAAATAAAACTACACAATTTTAAAAAACGACATAATAAATCCGTAAAACGAGTTCTTAATAAACTTCATAACTTGGTTGTCCGTCTTTAAATGACTTTTTTTTTATCGGACCCTTCAAGATAAAAACCATCGTCCATCTTGTACGGGTAATTTCATATTGCTTTTGGTACAGTCTGGCGCACGTGTGTCTAATCTATTACTATATTTATTCAACTCGGGTATTTGATACTTGCTTATTAATATGACCGAAACTATATAGGACGTGCTTGCTCAAACGGATGTATGTAGATATAATGTATTTTACACTAGTCTTAAAATAACAGTGTTTTCAATGATATTAAATCTAAACAGCTGCCAATCAAAATTGTCCAAGATGGTCATTTAGCAGTCAAGGAGTTAATTTTCTTTTTTAACTTTAAAAAGGCAAGTTAAAAAATAATACCGCGTTATGTTTAAATCATGTTTAAATATGTATTTTCAACTATACAGTTAAAACTAATGAGTTAATTATTTTTTTATTTCGATTACGCTGTAGGTAGTTAAATAAAAAAAAAAAACAGATTAATATTCCTTGATTTATTGACTTAGTTAAAATAAATTATAAATTACTTCAACAACTACAAATAATGTACCTATACAAAAAAAAAAAAAAAAGAATAGTAGAGTTAATTACTAACAAAATATTTGATTATTATTGAAATAATTTGAAAAATACACAATCACTTTAATGATGGATAGTATTTTTAAAAAAATTCTCTATTTTAACTATTATATTACATATTTACATGTATTGCTTATACATTAACTTATAAGTCACTTAACGTAACGCTCTTTGTGTTAACTACGAGTATGTATACTTAACTAACTCAAGCCACTTTTTTTATTAATTTTCCTTCCTTTATTAGTAAAACCCAATAATAATTCTCAAAAAATATAAATTATATTGTTAATAAAATCATATTCAAATAGTTTTAATACAGAATACAAACTATAGAAACATTCTTGGGCATACTAAAAACTTATAATAACAATCGTATTTTATACGAAATAATTTTTATATTGTTTAAAAAATATATATATACATAAATTAATAATACACTAGTGTATAAAAAATTACGAAAATAAAAACATTAATAAACCGATACTTTACTTCATATTAGTAATTAATATGTTGTTTATTAAATTTTATTAACGATTGCAACAGTCATTGGTTTAACAACAATGGTTATTAATCTACATTTGAAACAGAATATATTAATATGTTGCTAAGCTTACATTAGATCATTAATTTTAAAGTAAAATAAATTATTTATTAAAGGACTTTTTGCTATTTGTATTTTGGACTTAATATTTAAATTTAAAAATACATTGTTAAGATTTAAATTTTATACAGCACTAAAACTATATATTATAATACAGTCAATACAATAAAAGTTTATTTTATTTAAATACAGCTTTTAAATGAAAAAAAAAAATTAAAAACGACCTGTTCTAAAAAGAAAAATAATTTTTATAAAAAAATATCACCTGTAATTAATTGGTTTTTAAATATTCCCAGCCATTTTTTTTTTAATTAAAAATAAGTAAACAATTATATCATCAAAAAAAATAATATTATATGAATAGATAGGTACTATCATTTTTACCGAACCAAATTTCAATAAAATTCCCACAATACTTTAACAATAATAATGTGAATTTACTTAATTTATATTTTAACACACAAATTCAGTTCAATATGTAGTTTCAATAAAAATTGAAACCTTTTTTCCAAAAAAAATAAAAGTATCGAAAACAAAAATATAGGTAGTGAAATATTTATTTTTTTCGGGCGAAAGTTGTATAGTATATTAGTACAGAATTTTGTTTTCATCACTTTAGTCTAAATTTGATTTAGATAAAAGAAAATCACAATGTTCCTTATTTAAGTGCTTTAAGTTTAGTATTTTATAAGTTTTTCTATTTCAATCGATTTAATATTAAATGTTTTGAAGTAATAAATAAAAAAAAACATAACTTAATACTTTTTCCAGTCCATTAGATATTCCCATGCTTGATTAACGATTCAACGAAATCACATGGAAAAAAACAATTTACTATTAATTAAATCTATACAAAGTAAAACAATAGATTAAATAACTTAGTTTTTAAAGTAAAGATATGATAAAGTATTATTGGAGACAGTAGTATTTTGATCAAACTTCAATGAAGGGCAAATTTAGTATAAATATATATCCGAAAAATTGTTTTAAACTTTAAATACTTTTCAAGTATATACTTAAGTTTAACATGTATAGAACTAACTTCAGTTAATAATAAAGCAATTAGCAATACATTTTTTTTTCAATATTAACATATTAGAAAGACATTTCAAATAGGATAATCGTTCCACCTTAAAATTGATTACCTAATGAGAAATATTTTCATGTTATTGAATACTAAAGTAAATATTTAATTCAAACATTTAACTAATACGAGCTAAAATTACAAAATACATGTACAGATTATTTTTCTCTATCATCATAATACGTTGTACTTAAAATGTTTGAAACACATAAAAATATAATATATATCGTTGTAATATGGATGTGATATAAATATATAATAGTATTTATATAATTATTTAAAAAGTTTTTATTGGTATATTATGTTGACTAGACAATTTACATTTGGTTTAGAATTTCGTTTTACTGCAAATAGTTAAATTAATCTAAGTAAAGTTTATGGTCCATCCGAATGACGACAAGATATTATGGTAGGTAAGTACTTTTCTGAACAGCAATTAAAATAAATGTTCAAAGATTTATGAAGGGAATTAAGACTGAAGAAGCAAGTGTTGGAAAATACATTTTTTGAAAAAGTGTTTGCACATTTCACAATTAAATTTAAACAGTCAAGTTCAAATTTAGACAATTTGATCTATATATCAGTGGTTCATGTTACATTTACATATAGCATAATCTTATACAATGGTCTCCAACTGTTTTAAGGATGGGCTAAATCTAAAATACTTATATATTTCAATATGGTAGGATAAAACTGTTTGGAGATGATTAAACATGTATAAATGTGATTGAATTTGATTTGGTGATAATTTATTGAATTTAATATTGTTATAGTAAGATATTTGAGACATCGGAACAAGAAGTAATCTGTTATTGAGTAGGTTTTAGTGATTCATACATTAGTCGTGTTTATCGTGATCCGAATGCGCGTAAGTTTCATTCGATTTTATTTATTTATATTCAATGAAAATAAAAGAATTTTTATAATTGATTTTTTTGTATAAGATATTCTTCTATAAAATAAGAGCATAAATGCATATTTCTGAGGTTTTTAAAGCATATAAATCCGGGTCCTAATCATAATGCATCATGTTTTATTTGTATAGATGTTTTTTCTTCCGTTTAATATTTCGTATAAATCTTAAATTTTTCTTTTTCTTTTTAGGAACATGCAAACATAATGGTGCATAAACTAATGTTCCTATAATAGTACTTATAAAATATATATAATTGCTCACGAATTTATTAATACGAATATAAAAATTTATTAGAGAAACTTAGTATAAATATTATAATCTCTATTTTGTTTACGTTAACATAAAATATTATATATCGCTGATAAAATGTGACAATTAATAAAAATCAAGCAAAATATCGAAAATAAATTTACGAGCTTTTGCTTTTATACTTACAACCATAGGTATACAACATATAAGAGATAATTTTCAATTATTCCGTGTGGAACATGAACAACCATTGTAACACTAGTGACAAAATTGCTCGAATCACCTTGCTCATTGTATAATGCAACAACTATAGGGCGATCATTTAATATAAAATTTCTCATAAGTTTTTTTTTATAGCAAACAAAAAATACATTGCTCAATGCTCAATTTCTTTATCGACTTCCAAGCTTAAATATTTTCAAAACTATATATATTGTAAAAAAAAAAAACAATTTTATTATAATTTAAAAAATATTATTTGTATAAAATTGAAATTTTGCTATTATATATATTATTATTTTACCGTTCAGAATAGTGTTTTGTATAAAAGTATATCCAAATTTTGTGGCGTTGGCCTTACAACCATGTACCGTTTTCTAGCTCTAAGAGCTAATTACGAGCTATGAATGTTAAGAATCATCGAAAAGATTCCGGGTCATTATAGGAACTAGGTACCAGCACTGGACCTAGTTCCGTACCTTTCTGATTTTGCTCAGTTTTCACCTTAGGGTCCTTCCTCTCATCAAGGTAGCATGGTTTGTTACTATGCTAGTGCTTGTCCTACAACCACCACGTTTCAGCAGAGGTAGGTTTCTTAAACTTGAGGGGCATCAGGTTTCAGACAGCTGGCAGTCCTAGGCATGAAGGGCTCCTCTCTTCCGTGGTATACCGGTTAAATTTAAAGTTGACATCGGTTGGTTAACCTGAGGCAAGCCTCTCTCACTATTTTGGATTCCCAGTCCAGCTAGTAGTGGGCCTAGAAGGTGACACCATAGATATCCACCTCTTTCGTGTTGGCCAATACCTCCTGTTTATGAAGGACCTAGTTGTCCTAATCCTTTTAGTCACTTTTTACGATAAAATTGGATTAGACTATTGATACTATTCTAGTCCCTATCAATAGGGGTAGTATTTTGTTTACAGTATAAATCGTTAATTTCAAATAATGTAACACATCCATAACAATTATCTCCTAGGTTAGGTTAGATGTGATACAGTCAATATTTACTATAAAACAGGATGAATTCCTAGGTTCCTCTATGTTAAAATTCAAATAAATATTTTTTTACTAAACTTTTTTTAGTGTTTTCAGTAATTGATTCAATTAGCTGTAGTATCAAAACCTAATAGCATATAAAATGTTTTGTTTCTTTTTGTTTCTGATAAAATAATTGCATTTTTACTTACTCTACAAGTAGGTACTAGACGATTTAGTACATTAATTATATTTTTTTAATATAATTTTTTTCGTGTTTTAGCTTGCAAATAATTATTTATGTTATTTGTTAAAATATGTGTCAAATTAATTAACTTAGTTTAAATAGTTAGTTAATAGTTTACTATAAAAAAAATATTATTTAATGAAATATATATTCAGAGTTTAAACTATCGAGACAATTTAAAACTTTGTAGTTTTTAAATTTTCAATCTACCTATTTGCAAAAGTTAAAGACCTTGTTAATAAATAATACCTTAATAATAGATAATGATAATAATAAATTATTCCATTTGGATCATAAAGTTAGTAAAATATTTAAAAAAAAATATACGTAAATACTTTATGAAATCCTGACAAAGTATGAATAAAATCTGAAAACAAACTACAATTTTAAAATGTTATACTCGATTTTTTATAATCAAAAAATATCATGCATAATGTAAATATATACTTATTAATGTTTTTTTTTTAACTAGTGACTATATTAGTGAATTTTTAAAAATTTAAAAATACGTACGATAAAAATTACAAATCATATAACTCAAACATATACATTTAAATTTAACTACCTACATGTTTATTATTTACTATGATTAAGTTCGTTACTTATTTTTTACTGAATTGGTCATTGGAAATACTTGTATTGGGAAAATTGTATTTGTGATTAGTATTCTACGTTATATCAATCAATAAAATCTGATATTGTGGTAAGTGTTATTATGTTATAAGTATTTAATTAATTTTTTCTACAGTGAAAAATCATATATTGATTCTAAAAACATAAGAGTGTTATTAACTATCGAGTATATTTATCACAACATATTATAGTAAGTATAAATGGATGTGTATTAAAATAGATTTGTTAAGTTTTAGATTGTAGAAGATATTTAATGTTAAGGTTAAATTTATATAAACGTAATTTACACTTAAATAAAAGAATAAGTAATAGTATTTAATATTTCAAATCGGAAGGTAAGTTTCTTAGTTTATTTGAATATAGTGAGTCAGCCAATTTATAAAAATATCTCATTTCTTTTTGAAACTTAACATACAAAAAATTAATTTACTTATTCTCGTTTGTAATTGAGTTTTTAAGTGACGAAGAATAAAAAAAATCTCACGACTATGGTTTTATTTCCAAAATTTTACAAGAAGTGTTTAAAATTAATGATTTATGTCTCATCATTTTTTTTTCTAAGACCTTTGAAATAAAACAAACATAACTAAAAAAGATTGTTTTTATTACATATTACACAAAAATAAAAGAAAACTCTGTACATATAATCAAAATATATGTATAGAAAATATGCAATAAGTAAATACTATTTTTATTCCGACAATTATGGTTAGGTAGGACATGGCGTATGTGTTGCTAAAAAATATTTTAGTTTCATCGATCTCTTTTTGGAATTTATTTTTACGAAGCGCATTTTCCGTGACATGAGATCAATGACAAAAATTTGACCACAAATAAAAATTTTTAAGAACATTCTTAATGTTTCACGTTTTACAGTTGAAATTAGTAAAATTAAATGTTTTTAAGTAGAATAAATTAAGAGCTGACAAATGAGTTGTGTTTTATGATAACTTAAACGCAGTAAACATAAAATTAAAAGTCTTACCGAATAGCTTAGGTCATTAAATTCTTTAAAAATATATTAACTTCATTTTTTAACAATAATAATTATTTAATTTATTTTTATGTAAATAAGTTAAATTTTTTACAAAAATATATAACTTTTAAATGTATTCAAAAAATGGTAATATAAGCGATGCTCAAATAAAATCACGCTTACTGACATAACTTTGAAATATTTTGAAAGTTTTCGGTTAGTTTTTTTATATTAAGAGAAATGATTAAAGAAATCGATTAATTAATGACCTATTTTTAGTACAATTCAAACTCAATTTTTAATCTTTACAGACTAAATGAAAACTTATGTACACTATACCCGAAACAGATAATAATAATAATAATAATAATAATAACAAATAATATATTGCTTGGACCACAAACAATGTAAACCATTTTTTTAAAACCAATATACTTCATTGTTTCAGTAAAAATGTAAAATATATATATATATATATATTTTGCCTTAAAGTTATAGTTTGATAAAATACAATTTTTTAAATATTAATGACTACCAAATAAATTCAAGGAAAAATATTGAACTCGGATTATGTGCTGTGTCATATATATTTACTTCATTATTACACCTTTAAAAACGTAAAGTATATATAATTAACGTATAGAATTTTCCAATTTTGTGTTTAGCATAATATATATTTAATAGTTATTTATTTTTATAAATTATAATTATGCTGGACAGCGGCAGCTTACAAGTTGGCTGGGTCAAGAGTTACCTAAGACATTAGGGACAATGCATCAATAGAAAAATGTTATAAAATGTTTATTTGGCATTTACCTACATTCTTTTGTTTTATAATAAACAATAAACATTACGTAGTTTTCTTAGTTATATCGTTTATTTCACTTTAGAATTCAATATAGAGTGTAAAACATGAAATATTAAATTAACTAATATAAATATATATAGTTATGGATCGGTGGATATGAATGCTTTGATGTTTCAAAACGTCGATAACACATTATTAAGAGTATTACCTACAATATTATATTATATACCAGTGGTTCGCAATCTTTTTTGATCTATCACTTCACTCTCAAATGATCTATTTTAATAATACAACCTCCCTTCCTACCAAAATTATATGAGTTAATAACTTTTTAATTTGGTGTAAAATTATTGGCGATCCCCTAATAAAATTTCGCGACCTCCAGATTGCGCACCACTACTATATACTATATAAATATTCGTAATTTTTTTTTTTTTATTAATCTTATTTTAAAAGCCCGGCAACTAAAGCCATTAGCTGTGGATAGGAACAAAAGATTTTATTTTTGTATACGGTTTGGTGAATAGGGGTTGGAACATGTGTGTGTATGTGTGTGCGCTATGAATTCGTCACTAAGAACTCGGATAGTTATCCAAGAACTAGCAAAGCCGGCCCATGGTTGACCTCAAAACACATTAATAACTGAGGCCAACCACCGCGCCACACCAGGCCACATATTCGTAATAATATGATAATTGACTGGTCGAATTTGTATGCCGAACAACCCACGTTGAAAATTTAATATATTAAATGAACAACTATAATTATTCACATTGTTACATCGGTATTGGTATTAAAAGGTATAAGACATATTTATACCTAAATGTATAATTCATCGCCTTTTTTATCATACAAATAATCGTTGAAATCAAACCAAAACAATTCTTACGCCCACCATCTTTATACATGTCGACTGTCAATTATCGTAACATGTTTTTCGACACCAAAAAAATCAATATTTACAATAATGTATAATACTATATGCGTATAGTTAAACTATTTTAATACAATAACAGTGTTAATAGATAATATGCATAACTATTTTGACAAATAAATCAATCAATCAATAATAAAAAAAAACTTTAAGTGTCTATAGATACTATTAAATCAATATAGACATTTAATGATACTTTTCTTCTTCGCTAAGTCCGTCTATCCATCTTTTTTCCGACAATTTGTTTTTTACCTTCATGGTATCTATTGTAGTATATATTTTGTCATGCTTTTCAGTTTACGATTTCTTATACTATGTTGCCCTAACCAGATAATTTTTTTTCGATTAAGAGTCTGAATTATGTCTTCTTCTTCAGAAATGTTTTTAATTTCTAAATTTTTCCTTATTATTTATTCTCCCATTGCATTATTTTTATTTTATTCAAATATTCGCCAAAGAAATTTTCTTTTAAAAACTAAATTTTTTTATTTCATTTTTAAGTTACTTATCATATAAAACACTGGTATTACAAAATGTTGTACAATTGTTCCTTCAATATTTTAATCATAATTTATATTTGAAGATTTTTGTTTTGCAAACTAGTACTTGTTTTAAATTTTAAAATATTTCTATTTACTAGCTTATTTTTAAACAATTATTCATATGAAATAAGTTTATTATAAACGTATAAATATTTATTTTATAATGCTGTATACTATTGTGAACTTCCAGTCAAATTATTTTGTTTCATATATTTCTAATATTTCTTATTATAAACAACTAAAATCATCGTTGAAGTCATGCGGCATGTATTAGAAATAGTAATAGAGATAAACTCCATGAGCATAGATACAAGGAACTTACTAGAAACCGATAATGCAGTATTGATTTTATCTTCAACCTCTCAAATCAAAAAAATAACTAAATAAATGAAAATAAAAATGTATCATTTTTCATTGCTACGAACTGACTGTAGTTTTTTTAACGAGCTAATATACGTGCACGCGTTATGACATCTCAATACATACATACAGTACAAACTATTAACTAAACCCATTTAGTCAGTCACCATTTTATCCTTAAATTTAATGAAATTCTGATATTTTAAGTAAAGTATTTGAGTAAACTTTGTTTTTATCGTCATGAAACTCCTTTAAATAGCGTAATAAATAATATAATATTATTTGAAAATATAGAATTTAAGTATACTTGTTGAAATATGGTGAGACGCAGTGTACGTGCTATTGCGATTCCGTTGCTAATTCCCAGACGGGTTACCATCTGGGGATTGTAGCAACACACACTCATGTCCTAACCTAATTACTACACTCATCGAGATAAATAATTTCTAGTCGTATCCGTTCGAACACAAAAAAAAGTACTTTAAAAAATTTAAAAATTAGATTTTGATTAAACAAAAAAATTCGTTAAGATACAACTACGTTGGGTTAATCATTCGATTAATACATATTATTATATTGTTATTGTAACATAAATGTATACGAGCAGGAAATACCGAATGACTTGCAAAATGACGCTTTTGCACGACAGCGCGGTGCCTACTCAAACGTAATGAGATATTACATCCTATTTAGGCGAAGGGAAAAACGGTCCGGTCAAGGGGTATTTTTCGGGGTCCTCATAACGTATGCATTATGCGTACAATGAAACGTCCACCTACAGCGAACGACCAAAGATGACAACGCGGCATGAGCACCAGAAATTATCATTTATCTGCTTCTATTTAATTGTATATAACTACGCCACGTCATAATACGAAACGATATTTTTGCATTTAGATTTATATTTAACCGATCGCCGAATATCGTTAAGCGATGTGTGATTATACAATATTATACAAATTCCACGTTTATATAGATACATTGCCTTGGTCTTGAATGTACGATTAATGATCATTGAGTATAGATCAATACAGTTACAAAATTCCTCACATTAAATTCCATTCTACTGTGCCTGTGCCTACATTGGTCAAATGTACTTGTAATAGGATGAGGAGAAAGGGTGGTTATAACGTTATATTCCGCATCATCCCAACTCTCACCGGAATTTGCAAACAATTTTATTTGTTTACGATGTAACTTTATTCAGTATCTTATTATATTTTTTTTCGAATTTCCTCTTTCAAAAGTGAAGTGATGAAACTAATCGTTTTAGAATGATGTTTTTGGTTTTGATTTTTTTTTTCGTAACATTATATATGATGCATCTAGTTTAAAAACGTCGTATCAAATGATGGAATCTATAGGAAATTGCAAGTATTTGGAGTTTTGAAAATTGAGAAAAGCTCATCATTCCACTATAAAATAATATGAGGATGGTAAATATATATCGTTAAAATTGCTAAAAGACAAAAATTGGTATTTTATAATGTTATTCTCTGAATTATCAATAATGGAATGGTCAATAGTGAACAGTTATAATATATAAATTTATGAAAGTTATACTACGCCACTACGGCTTTTTGTAAAGCTATACAAATAAGTTACAAGTAGATAGACAGCGTGGCACACCTTAATATGTTATATTATATCTTAATCTATACAACAGAATTCTAGTCAAAGAATATTAAATAAGACATATGACTGGAAACGCATTTCTTATTACTAAAACTTAAATGTTTCTACCTTCTACATAAATTTTAAGGCCACTAAAGAAAGATTAAACTTGAAAATATCAGTACCTTAAAATCTATATCATTTTAACCAGTTGCGATAAATCTGAATCAAAAATATTAAATATTAATAAAATAAAAAAATATTGTTTTATTATATACCATTTAAAAAACAAATACATGTAACAATAAATATTGACTAAATGTTTTGTATGCATTATATTAACAACTGCAAACATAAGTTAATAATTTTACTTGGGTTCATATTTTTTAACTTTTTATAATTTGCAATAGAGTTAATAAATTAATGATTCTAAAGTACATAACATAGTTTTAATATAAAAATATTTCAGAAAAACATAGATTTAACAATATGATAAGAATAATAAATATTATTTACTTCATAATTTATACTTTACTCTTTTAATTTGATAGTGAAAAAACTTATTTTATTTTTTTTTTTATAGTCTTATAAACTTATTAAGTAGTTGTATACAAATTATTTATCAGATAATTCTTGATTAAAAAGTTTTTTTTTAAGAAATTCATTAAAACACAACTTTAAACAGTTATTTACTTATTGTATATTTACATAATATTACAAAATGTTTAAATTTTTATTTTCGTTTGTTTGAAATTATTCATTATAAAATATATGTTTCATTGTTAGATGTAGTATGAAACTTAAATTCCATGTATATGTAATTTTGAAGAATAATAGTAGTATGTTAAAATTGTTTTAATGAGTTAATTTATTGTTAGAATTTACAGATTTTAAATCAACCAATACATTATTATATATCATATAAATCATGCATATTATAAGAGGCATTTGTTTGATAGATGCGATAAACAAAATAAAAACAATTAATTATTTTTTAACTATTGTAAATTTGTAAATATTAGTATTATTTATATTAAACGCTATTTATTCGCATTTCTCGAAAATGGTAGTGATTTTCAGTTTTATTTCAAATACTAGGACAAAACAATAGTGTTATTTCTCACGTTGTGTTATGTTTATACCAAATGTTTATTATGCCAACATAATTAAATCTGGTCTTAGAGAAATATAGGTACATACATAATTGTATGGTAATAAATAAAACGACACAACAAATAATAATAGTAAAATAATATAGCCCGTTAAATTGATGTTATACTATAATTTAATATGGGAAAAGTTTTTTGACTCGAAATGATTTACTTTTAAACCGCACAACAAACCTAATAATATAACCGTTAATATCTCTATAAAACTAGTTGCATTCAAAAATATATATTTCTTGCGATTCGGTGTGAACATTAAGACGTTTTTATGAATCATTTTGGAATTTATGTTTATAATATATTATATAAAGCTAAGAAAAAAATCATAACATTATATTGTATAATATTGTATACATCAAAAACTTAACGTTGTGTGCAAAGAGGTATTTAATCCTTAAGAGTAAAATCGCATACGCTATTCTTCGAATTCAACGATACAAAAAGTTATATTTAATTTTAAAATAAAATAATAATATATTACTCTATCGTTAAATCGTTATACGCATTTTTAAATCTCCAAACACACCAAAATATCAAAAAAATATCTAATTAACTTATGTTTTTAATAAAAGCACGTTAAATATTTACTTAATATGTTTTTTTTATTTAATATAAGTAAGTACTCCTAAAATAAAATACGAGAAAAAATTTCTTAAGCTGTATCTAATCACAGTTTTTAGAATTAGTATTTATAATGAATTAATATCTACGTACATAATAAATCATATTTTGTAAATTACTTAGTCAGTTTAGTAAGTTTGATATAGGTAATAGATTATTATAAAAATTAATAAGATATTGTATTACCGTAATATAATATGTATTATTAAATGTGTAGATTTACCTATTTAAATAAATTTAATAACTAATTTTAGCATATGATTTTAAAAATATGTAACTAAATAAACTAAAATAATAACTTCTATACCTATAATTACAATTTTAATAAGTGCATATTCCTTGTTGATTTGTATAATTGAATATTAATATCTGAGAAATAAGAATTTATCTATCTAATACTATGAAATAAATAATAATCATATATTATTTTAGTAATACTACATAAATCGTTAGAAAAATTAATTTTCATAAATATTTAACTTATTGTACTAAGTTTAATGAGATGCGTAATTTTGGATACCAATATAATTAATAATCCAACTTTTTTTTTTCTTCCTCTACTATAACTTCTCTGCATTTTACGAAAATGTCTTATAGATAATATTTATTTTCTCATATTTATAATAATTATTGAATACCTAACTAACATTTTCTGATCATAGGGTTAATAATAAATAAATAAAAACTACTCCCAAAACACCAAAAAAACCAAACTTAAGTACCTACCATTACTTTACAATAATTATACAAATATTTATGATAATATTCAATGCAAAAGTTAACTGAATATTTTTACACGACCTTTATGGGAAAAAATAGAGTAGCTATATAAGTACACAAAATTGGTGTCAGTGACTCGTTCAATTCAACATACACGTGATGTTTAGTTGCGATCATAAATTTAAATATAACGTTGAGTGAATAACGCACATCTGAAAAACGATTCTATATGCGGATACAGTCCTAACATTTATTCAAAACCGCGCTTGCTGGCTATAAATCGTCTACCGCGTCGCTTGCGTAGCTTAACCTACGCTCGTTGAAACCGTATTATAATGAGAAAATGAAAAACTACCATTTCTTTTTTTCGAACAGCATTTCTTCTACTTCTTCTTGACAAAAAAAAAAAAGGGGAGGTTCGCAGAAAAAAATAAATAACACTGCAGTTGTAGTACCTACATGTTACTAAGTAAGACCGATATTATACGTATTCATATAACCCTAATATAGCGTTTCGTTCGAGGGGTGCCTATGAATAAATATCGTGTTTGTATGACGACAAAAAATAATATCGCTAACGATGTGATATGTGGACGCGCCGGATGGTTACAGGTGACATTTTATCAACAATCTGAAATCTATAAATTGTAATTTATCCACCGTTAAAACATTAAAAGTCCTAGGGGACATCGAGGGTCATAGATAAGTATATATATAATATATATATTTATAGGCGATCCAACGTGTACACGATATAGACCCAATCCAAAATTCATAAATTAAACGAGACTTCGGCGTCTTAACGCGGTGTAAAATATTTAACAGTTTCTATTCGAAATTCGGCGCCATCTTAAAATAATGACTTAAGATTTCAACGTCATGATCGTATTTACACAAGATACGTTTTTTTTTCATTTTTTTTTTTTTTTAACGTCCAGTGTTTTTGTTTCGCCCCGGAAAAATCGCATCGGATATCACCGCGATATTTTTTTTTACGTGTAAGAAGCTGTGAATGGGTTTTTATTTACCGTTTGTCGCCGTCCAGTCAGCGGTTCGTGTCCAGCGATCCGCCGCGTCCGCGTTTCGCCGAAAACCGATGACCGCGATAAGTGCGAAAACCACAACGGGCGTTCGGGCCATGATACCGTCGTGCGCCAAACTCGTTCGTCTGCGGAGGACTACAGACGAAAACCGGATCGGTGTGATGGTGGCGGCGGCGGCGGCAATGCGCGTCCGTCGTCTCGTCCCTTCGTCGTGTCGAACGTGAATCGATCGCGTGCGGACTGGTTCGCTCGTCGGACGAAAATTAAAAATGAATATAATAATAATATGTTCTGTGCATTATATTACATTGTGCCATCGTTTGATACGAAAATGTGTATACGGATTTGTAATCAGTAGCGGCGGCGGCGGCGCTAGCGACCCGAGCACCAGTGGTTTCCAGAGTGGCGTTCGATCGAAAAACCCTAGTATTGAGCAATGACAAAAGTCTACGATTCGATACGATGATAATTTTCAATGAACAGTATGTGAACATTCATTGAATTTCTCAACACTAAAGGCTGACGTTGTACTGACGTTTAGCTGATTACAATTTATTTCAGTATTAAAACATTCGGCCGGTGAAACTAATCCGTACTCCAAACTATTTAAAATTCAATTTGTTTTCCACGAATAATTTTGTTTATCTTTATTCGTATAATCACATTAGTTGTAAAATATATGATTTGAAATAAATTGTAATAACATTAATCTGACACAATATATTATATTAGCAATTCGGTCATTGATCCTATATATTTAATGAATTGTAATTAATTTTAAAATCACAGATGAAGTGATAACGATAAGCTTTAATCATTGATTGTTCAAATTGTTTTTCGTAAATTATCTTTGAAAATACAATATTATAAATCGACCATGGATGGTGTTACTAAAATGCTGACTCCTCTGTCAGTAAGACCGACGCCCACCTATATGATTCCGCAAAAATACTATAGCAAAATCAGAAAGTAGGAGGACTTATTGGAGTGTACAAGTATAATATAATTGTATAATGCAAGAAAGTGTAGGTTTTGATATAGTGTAACTGTACACACCGAATAATATTAATTATTATTACTGATTAGTGATTACGTATCCTAAAACGATTAAAACGTTAACCTATGATGCAGTAATTATGAATATGTACATTTTTTATTGTTTCCGCAACAGAAGAAAATATAATACTTTTCAACTTTTAATTTGTAATTGATCATGTTTTGTAATTATAATCATGTTATTGGCTTCTAGGTTAACGATGTTTGACGAGAAGCATAGACTATGGTTAAATTTAAAAAATGAAAAAATATGAAAAATAATATATTGCTTTACCGACAAAAATTAGTATCATACATTTATTTAGAAAAACTGTGCACTGTTAGATAGAGCGTGAGTTTACAATTATATATATATATATATATACGAGTATCCACGAGGATCACTTACACAGTTTTCAATCAGCACGTTTAAACATGCGTATCTAGATTTAACGTTGATAAAAATATTTACAAATTTTAGTAAACATCGAAATATTTTATAGTACAAAAAGATGATATTAATTATTAATATGTAAATCTGTAATAATAATTATTAATAAAATATTAAATGTGCAGTTACACTATGCCGAGTCATCAATTATGTCTAATCGTACATGTACATTATACATATTTTATTAAAACACATATTTAAACAAAATATTAGCATTTTGAAAGCTACTAAAATAAATATTGAATTTCTTGACAAAATGTATAAATATGATTATATATGTATAAAATTATTTCAAGTTTGTAATACATGTTTTATATAAATTTAAATTATTAATTATATAATATTCATAGCAAGTTTCGTAACATCTATCCATTGAAACGTTAAATTGCAATATTATAAACTTATAAATATTATGAATGAATATTAATCATCAGAAAAAATTTTAGTAATCACTGATCCAGTAATTAATTTGTATATCTGTTTCTAGTATTGATAATGAATTCTACATACGGCTCGATTAAATGCGAACAGGGTGGGCTGGCGACCGGTACATTAACAAGATTGATTAGATAAACTGATCAGAACAATCTGTATCAATGAACTTAATTCGTTGGTCGGTGAACTTTTCAATCAAAATGTATTCAGAAACACAAAATTGATTATACATAAATTAATAGGTATATAGTTTTATCAATTTCATATTATCACGTCAAAAGCGATAGGCGTAGTTGTAATTTTTTTAATAAACGCATAATTTGTTACATACATTATTAGCATATTACAAGTGTTGTGTTATGACTAATAAGTATTATTATACATATTCAATAATACAATTTTCAAATTATAAGTCTTGTTAAGTCATAAGACCGTTATTTGATTGGATTTTTCTTATATATTATTAAAATAAAAAAAATTAAGGTTTAAGTTGAAAAATTGTGTTTTATTATTTGAAATTCAACAATTTTATCAAATAAAAAACGAATCTAATTAAAATTTAGACAATTAGTAAAAATTTTTATACCTATATAAATATATTAATATGAAATAAGAATTATAAAATAAAATAAATCAATTAAATGGACGTATAATGAATAAACGATAATATTTGTATAAATACATGTTTACTGTGTATTATTTTTCTTAATAAAATGAAGAACGAAAAGTATTTATAACCTAACAATCTAATAAAAATAATATAGCATTCTTATGTGAATATCGTATCCATACGATTAACAACAAATAAATAATTATTACTATAGTTAATAATTATAATAATCTATTTAACAAACAAATTAAATAATAATGATGTATTATCCAACCTGATTTTTATATTTATTAAAGTTTTTAGTACTTAATATGAGTTCTCGATGAAATATAAAAATTATATTATATAAATTATATATAAAATAATTAAATACCTGTTTAAAATTATAATTTGAACTGTATTTCACTCAGTTGATTGAAACTCTTTATAAACATAATGTAAACATTTGAATATTAAATTATGTTTAATTATCTTAAGTTATTGAACAAAGTACAATATAGGACTGTAATACGAAGAAACAGATTAATTAAAATAGTTGGAAAAATATGAACCCGATAAATAGTCAATGTCAATATTCCCAATTTTGATCTGAAAGTCCACACTACAATAAAAAAAGTTCCCTACTTATTTATAAGTAAATTCTACGTTCATTGATCATATACGCCAGCCTTATTTAAGATGAATGTGCACAAACTCATTTAAAAAAACTGCACATTCCAAAACAAAGTACTAAGAACGATAACAAACGTTCCATGGTTTTTATGAACCCTGAACATACCCAATGACCTCAAAATTCCAAATCTTCAAGACCATATCAAATATCTGGTTGATTACTTCTTCAAGTCCATCCGCAATTCAACAGGTTCAATGAACTTTTACATCAACATTAGACCACTGCCCCAACGCCGCCTTCAACGTGGACGTATTCATGAGCTAATTTCTTAAGAATCATTCTAACTTAGCATTAAGCCTCTAACTCAGTCACCACCACTATTATTTTATCTTAAAACTAATTATATTATCGAACTTAACAAGCCAAAATAGGTACCTATGTATTATTATTTATTTAATATACTTAGATTTATATAGCAAAAGCTAGAAATATCTTATTGTAAATAAACAAAAAAAAAAAAATTCACGCGTACCCTACAAAATATCGCGTTTCTAGTCTGATCGAAAGGTGACAGGACAGTTTTCTATTATTACCTCTGTATTAAATATAGACGGCAAACGTGGAATTTCCAATCAAACCAAAAACACATAAAAACTTGAAATAATATGTTTTGACTAATAATTCACTAAAATTACACCAATTGTCTTGATCAATTTACTCGTCGCTATCGTAAATAACGTTTTGCAATGCTATTTTTTCAAGACGACAAGACTACATAAATGCATCTTGTAAAATTTGCAACCATATTCACACAAAAATTGATCTTTTTGTTCGTACATAAAAATACAGTTGCTACAAAGTATCTATAACATTATTGCTGCGGATTGCGGAAATCTATCGTATTATACTCACCTATGTCTTATAAGATTATAAACTATACATATTTTTCATAATATTACGGTTCGTTTAAATTTAAATACTTTTAATGAAACGTGCAGTAAAAATAACCGATAATAATATCATATAATATCTACAAATTATATTTTGAAGTTAAAACCATTATTGAACTTTGTTTTTCACTGATTACTAATTACTATCTACTTATAATAATTGAAACACGTGGAAATCTGAAATTTTTGTTTGATACCTTGTACTTACCTTAGTTACCATAATACATATTTTTTCATGGATATGTTTATTTTACCACCATTAATATAATAATATGTTTGGTATTTACAGTTAGGTTATTTTATATCATAAGATTTTGTCTTAGGTAAATCATAATACTAATACTATGAAATTTATTTACATGCAAGCTCAATAGTATAAACACAAATCTACTTTTCGAATTAATGAGTATATAAAAATTTAATAATATATACTTAGTCGTTAAGTATAGCTTGGAATTAGTTCCAAAAAAAAAAAAAAAAATCCAATTGATAAAATATTGTTACCTTTCAAGGTATTTTTTGTCGTTCAAAATAAAAAATTAACAATAGTCTTAAAAGTTTATATCATCAAAAAGTTAAAGAAAGAATGTTTAAAACTAACAATAAGATACAAAGGAATGTAGTAGTGATTCGGCTTTTTAATTTGGTGACAGTTCAGACAACTAATATAAAGAATTCTTTAGACATTGGCATTTTATTAAAACTTTTTTTTGGTAAATTTTAAAATTAAAAAAATTACTATTATAATTTATATATTGCAGTATGTGTTATAACTATAAGGAAACATTTTTCTCCATTCTCAGCTTTAGTTTCTGCATATTAAATACATAATATGTTTACATGGTGAAATCGATTTATTGCGTTGAAATATTTAACGCACTGTTGCAATGAGTTGAACAGAAAAAAAAATTAAAACAAGCCTTACCATTTGGATCAAATATTTAGATATTAATGGTAAAAAACATTGTATTTGAATGTTTTTCAAGCGCCGGAATAAAAAATGTTAACAAACGTTTGGCTCCTCATAACCATTAATCGTTATTAATTGTGTTAATATAGATCGTATCTATACAACGCGGGTGTTAATTAGTTCAAAGCTTAAACTTAAAATTTTTAACCTAATCTTGGTTTTTAGTTTTATTTTGTTGGTTTGAAATTATAAAGATTAACTATGATTTGGAAAAGTTTTAAAATAAACCACCAAATAATTAATCCAATGAAGATAAAAGGCTAAACTTGATTAAGGGATAATTGCCATCGAATTCAAAACATTTCATTTTAAATCACGACGATAAAGTTATGTAAAGTCACACAAAAAAATTTTAGTCTAAAAAAAAAAACAATGGCGATGGCGTTTTAATAAAATAATTGTATATCTGTATGACAGTTAACTGTCTACGTAAAAACTACATGGTTTTATATAATATTATAATTATATAGGTGTATAGATATTGAATTTAAATTAATTTACAGAGTAAGTAATTTACATTTTACATTTTAGGAATGTAAAATACATAATAGTATACAAAGATTACAATACATTAATATTTAATCTTTCCTCTTGTATATCAAACGCTATAGTAAAATTTTCAATTTTTTTAATTATTTTCCTTTAAACATCGCAAAAAATTGCTAACTACTCTGTAATTAAAAATTTATATAAACTTTTTTTTAAATTTTGAAAATTTAATACAAGATTTTTTTGTAATAAGTATTTCACTAAAACCATAAAATATGATAAATTTATAAATGCAACTATTTTTTATAGAAATTTTAAGCTCAAATTTCAACGAAATTACTTGTTTAAAGATAAACAACGATGTCAATTATATAGTTAAAAAACATTTTTTTGTGAAAACTTAATAATTTTACATGTATTATATTATTATGAATTTTACTATACGCAATGATATTTTTTATTTCTTTTAAGATTTTATACTATGAATCTATTCTTACTGTTTTATGATATTTACGGAAAAATGTTATTAAATTAAAAATTAAGGTATAAAATATAAACATAATATATTATTGTAATAATTAAATACTGTTAATATGATAAATGTCATTTTTTTTCAGAAAAAATAAATCAGACTACCGTAATACTAAAAGTAATATAAATGATTGTCAAAAAACATACTACAAAATATATTTAGTGATACATATAGTAGGCTATCAGACCATTTCCGCTCAAAATCATTTTTCGTTTATAATAATAATACACATAATATATATATATATATAATTTAACTCACGTATATAAGTAACTCATCAAAAGTCTGATGTACAACAGAACGGTACCCACTTGTCCACCTTTTTTACATATTGTTTTAAATGTTTACAATTATTATGTATTATATAATTAACAAAATCCAAAATCACAAGAATTTACTCTTAAAATATTACGTACCGTATGTATAACGTCAGTATTAGTAAGTAAAACATTTAAAATTATTTATTCAATAAATATTTGGAAAAATATAATTAAATTTTATACAAATCAAGTAGGTAATCGATCCTATCTGTAGAATTTTATTAAGCACGCCGCTGTACAAAAGTTTTTGTTTAAAATCAACTGAACAATAATATTTCATCATCTACCGACTTCTGAGTATCGAGTGAGGGAGTTGAAATTTTATACATTAATTAAATCAATTTCATGATACATTTGTACGTATAATTTATCTAACACAAAACCATTTATTATCTATTGTATTTATACTATTTTTGGAATGTAAAATTTATTTTTTGTAATCAAATGTCACTGTTTTACCATATGAATGAAAATTTAAAACTTTGAAGTGAAGAAACTTATTGTCATGATTTTAATATCTCCATAAAGATATGTAAGGTATCTTATAAAGTACTTACCTACTTGTTATACAAAATATGATGTGCTACTTTACGGAACATCCGTCTAATAAATAGCAAACATTTTATGAGCACTGAAATATAACATTATAAGTAAGAAGTGAATGCAGTTAGTAGACTTGTAGCCGTATTACAATGTTTTGTAAATTTCGTAAGAAAATATGCACCGTATAAAAATAATATACGCTCTGTGATATATTACTCAGACATTTTCATCTCCGGAATCACCATCGTGTTTTCCAACATTTGAGCAATAAAAAATGTATTTATTTATTTTTCGACTAAAAACGTAAATTTGACGGGCTAACAATAATGTATTATGTATCTATTCTGTAGTCGAAGATATTTATTATATTTCTCTGATACCTTTCAAATACTTAATTTGATAAATGTCTTATTATAGTTATTAGCTATTATTATTTTCATATTAAATATTTATATTTTATTGTATAATATAATTTTAATATAATCATAATTATTATTATTATATATTATTATTGTTATTATTATTATATATATTATTAAAATATTATTATATTATTATTAATGTTTAATTGTTATTATTATTATTATTGTTTAATTGTTATTATTATTATTATTATTAATATCATATATTATTAAAATATAATTGTATTAGGTACTATTATTTATTTTTTTTTTATAATTATATCGATAATCATTAGAAATTAATTACTAATTACAATTTTGAGTTAATATTTTATAATGGTTATGCATTATTTTTAAGATTTTTGATCATTTTTTTGAGAGCTCGTAGTATTTCAATCGTTTTTTAAATAATATGTAAACAATCGAAAAACAAACCAAAAAATAACTCAGCAAAAATTTGGAATAATAATATTGTTATTTATTTCACTTTGGTACCCTGAAAATTTATTAAATTATTATTATTTTTTTTTTTTTTTTAATTTTTGTTAAACTACTAATACTTTTTAATTAAAGAGTTTTCACAATTAATCATGTAATATATGTAAAAATATTATATTTATCACTAACTCTTTACCATCGAGTTTAAAATTTAAATGAATGTTGTAATTTCATAATACAGGCATTATGAATTCATACGACTTAATTTGAAATAATTGCGTATATTTTGTTTTAAATCCAATGAATTCCCGTAATTTTAATTATTTATTTTTTTAACTAAAATAAATATCAAAAAGTACCTTCGTTAACAATAATTGTTATTTAAGCATCAACATTACCTATAATGTAAATTAAATATTATACGATTTATATCCACTTCATAAATTCAGTTATTTTGTATTCGTGTATAATTATTCATTTATCTATAGTTTACAATGTCTGTACTATAAGTAAATTCGATGAATAACTGCTAAAACGTGACATAAAAATTGGAAAAAGTGCTCACAGTAAGGACCGCTTGATCATTAGCTATTATAAAGTAATAATTAGATAATATTTTGTTTTGATTTTTATACCAATTATTAAAAAATAAAACAACCAATGAATTAATATTTAACTCATTCATAATTCACTAAATCACTTAACATCGCCTATTTTACCTGAATAATATGATAAAAACCCAAAATTATACATCACATAAATGCTGTACGATAATACAGATAATTTTCTAGGTCAACTATGAAATGTCTCGAAATAAGTAGAAAATAGTACAGAGATTGTTTACATTGCGATATGAAACAAAATATAGCAAGAAACATCAGATATTACGTCAAGATGTCTAAGGGCATTACCAAAGGAAATATTCAAGCATAGATAACACAATTTCTCAAAATACAATTTCATATTAAAAATTACGAAAGAACAATATTTTTAGAATAGGTAATTAAATGTACAATTTAAGGTACAATTTTTAGGTATTTTGATGAAATCAATGTCGTGTAAAAATTATTAAATTGATTGAATAAAAGTATACCCTTTTGTTGATCTAACTTAAAGTTAAAATTATTTTTCCATTTTTTTCGCATCAATTTAATAATTGAATTATAAATAAATAAGTGCACCTTTTTAAAAAAAAAAAATGTCTTATTCAAATTTGAGTCATAGTTTTTGCACTTAGAAATACCGTTAATCAATTAAACGTTTTTATCCTGGCAATAAAATTTACTATAGGTCATTTAGCACATTATTTTTTACATACAATCAAAACAAATCGAAAAACTATTTTTGCAAGATAAGTTTTTGAAATTATAATATTGTGTTTGCGGGATCAAATTTATCAAATTATGTATATACCATTTAACATAATAAGAAAAATTTTAAATTTCAAACGTTTTATTTCTATATTTATTTTTTTATAAAAAAAATACATTTATTAATTATTTTATTTCATGAAATATGTTAAAACAATTAATAACTACTATAATATATCTAATATTAATCTTTAATCTCAATAAGAAGATACGAAAACGGAATAACAATTAATAACAATATCTCATCAACAAATATACCTTACACACTTTGACATTATTATGGTGATGGTAGGTACATGATACACAACAGCAAATAACTAACGAAAAATAAGTAAAAAACTAATAACTAACTGTCTAGCGATACTTTTGAGTCCATTGCATACAACCACAATTTTTCGTGTATGATATATTCAAATATATAACAATAATATTATTTATAATCTAGACACAATTATAGTCGGTTCAAGTGGATGATAAATCTAAAAATAGCTTTTGTACATCTTCAAAAACCAGTCTGATTTTGGAATTTTAACTTTAACATCTATTTACACGGTTATTTTTCTCGATTTGTGGACCATAGTTTTATTTTTTTCTCGTAGCTAAAAAGGTACCTCGACGGGTCACAGTAAAGATGGGTAAATTATATGATTTAATATACATTT
The DNA here is from genome assembly GCF_002803265.2 of Melanaphis sacchari. Classification (NCBI taxonomy): domain Eukaryota; kingdom Metazoa; phylum Arthropoda; class Insecta; order Hemiptera; family Aphididae; genus Melanaphis; species Melanaphis sacchari. The sequence goes on along the minus strand of NW_020270976.1, from coordinate 2,318,330 downwards.
TTTTTGCGCTGTGGTACTTAAAAGTACTATCTGTCGATAAAGGGATAATATATAAATTATAAATTTGTTTGATACAATATTGCACTTCTTTTAAATTATGATAATGTTTTGAATGCGTGTTTAAAATTTCTTTAAAAGATAAATTTGTTATTTATTACAAATTTACAAGTCATATTATTCAATACAATTCATGTATGCGTAATGTAATATAATGTCCGGAACCTGAAATCGAGCAAAGTTAGTTTTATTATTCTGGATTTATTTTTGTAGCAAATAAAAATCATCAATAGTATTATATTAGAATAGATATCTGCTAGAAAAAAGTCGCATTGAATAGAATTTGTGTAAAAGGGTTAGGTAGGATTTAAGCATTATGTACAAATGTATAAACGTGTAATGACGTATTATACAAACGAATTAACGTTTTTAAAATCTATATATTTGACCCATATGGCGTATACATTATAGATGCATGTTAACTTAAACTCATTAAATAATGACAACGTGTAAAAACAAAGTACATCCAGATATCTGATTAAATTGTAGATTCTCGGTGTTTCATACGGTTGTGTGTTTTCTCATCTCGACCATGCGTACGAGTATAAATAGCGACCAATACTCGAACCGAGTAAATTCAGCTCGGATTACCAATTAAATCTACACCTTCTTACCTGATACCAAGTATTAGTTAAGACAAATATAACAAAGTTTTGATATAATCATTAGACCCATGTGGTACCCATATCTGTTCGAACGGAAATAAACATATTCCAGATCCGGGAAAAAAAACCCCTATCCGATGTGCGAAAAAAGGCGAAACTCAAGTCCCCCACAAATTCAAAGACTTAGTTATGCCCGTGTTTATGAATTAATATATTATCTATACATAAAAGATCCAAATACCTCACTCACTAATCGCTGTATATCGAAAACTACTCAATCGACGATCCTGAAATCTGGAATAGTGGTTCCTTTAATACTTTCACCGAGCAATACGAAAAGATTTTGAAGTTTGGACTAATTAATAATTTCAATTTTTCGTTAATACGTATTGTGCGGCACGGCGGCCTGTAGCGCAGGTTTCCAGCTACCTGTAACCTCTACCCATACCTGCCGTGCTGCGGGTAGATATGAATTATTCCGAGAAATTTATCGACAAAAATAGACATGAGCGAAGTCGGGTAATTCAGCTAGTTGTATAAATTATCTATAGATTGTAATAAAACGTACTTATATATAATAATATACATATTACGTATTTAACACATGCTATTTCAAAATTATATATTAAATTAATTATTTTTTTTCTTTTTCCAATTCGAAAATAACTTCTTTGGCCATAATTATTGAAATATCAAGTTTAAGTACTATAACGTTGAGCGGTTTAACGAACATCTCAAAAAAAAAGAAAGAAAAGACCACGATGATATTGAGAATCCGTCTTCCAAATCCAGGCATGTGTTCACCATTGATCGGTCGATTATGATGTGAGTATGTACTATATGAGCAACCGCGTGAAGCATTTTTGATGACTAAATCTCGATTTCAAACGATACATCGACGTCACCCAGTTTCTACGACCAATAAACATAATAATATTACAATGTATAATAACAACGGAAGACGGTATCGACACCCTCAATAAGATCTCGATTCGGTATTGAACGTAAATATTTCAAATACTCGTATTAACGGGATGTCGTGGTGACGACGACGAAAATTATTAAATCTCTGTATTAAGCTTCCTCTATTACCTCAAAACCATAAATTATCGTTGAATCAAATTGGTCGCAATAATTTTCCAAGAAGAGTTAGAATTATATTTGTAGAAAAGGTTTGAGCCCAGTTTTAGTTGATATGCTGATGTTTATACCTGTATTATAAGGTTTTCTGTTAGTCAGTCTTGCAAGAGCCGTGTTGAAAAATATATGTAGGTTTAGCGGACGTTATAAAAAAAAGCTTCGGTACTAAAAAATATCACAGCTATCTGGTCGCCCGGCGGCCGATGTATCGATTCACATTGTAATACAGTAAGCGAGAAACCGTGACAACTTCGGTCGGTTGACAGTGAGTGTGAAAAATAGGTATGCAGTGTTCACCGGCATTATTATTCGCGTCAGTCGAGCAGTTTAATTTTTGATTGTATCATTTTTTCTCAATTTTATTGTGCTACGCCCACCGAGCATTCAACGTCTTCATGCCATATTATTGTGGTGAGCAATGCGGGGAAAATCCAACGGAACGAGTCTTTTGCATGTATTTTCGAGCCCTCTATAATCAAGGTGAAACGGCCTTATCGGTTAAATTATACATTCTGTTCTTCGTTTTAAATTAATTTTTATTAATTTAAAACTTGTGTTACGGTACAATTACGATATACCCCTGCTGTGATTAAACACCGTGATATGTGAATGATATGGCCGGACGTAGTGTGTGACTCACTAAGACACTAAATGTCTACATTCTGCACTAAATTTAAATTGATGCTTATGGGTTTTGCAGCCATCGTTTTAATATAATTTAATAAAAAAAAAAAAAAGTGGTGTAAAACACGATAAAAGATGCGATAGTACTGAATATCGATTTTTACACGAACGACGTTCCTTCGTACACGCGTGGTAACAGTTACCGTATGGGTTTCGTTTGCTGCATTTGTATACTCTTTATTTTCGATTTCGTACAGTTTTGAGTGTTTTGACGTTTGTAAACGATTTCACAATTTCCGAAAAACCGCGAGCTACAACTTGGCGGCGCATAGCGACCCGATAATAATCTCAAGTCGAAACAAATGACAAAACTTCATATTTGTGCCCAACATTTCCCAATAAAAATAAAAGCCATTAAAGCGGTTGTCGATGTGCGATAAAGATAATAATAATAATATAAATTAAATATTTATATTTCCCTTAAATAACTGCTACAGCCTACAACTACATTTACCTCTGGTACATAGTTAAATGTTGTAGTCGACACTCGACAACGTCACCACTCACCACAACATTATAATTAGGACATTACACTTTGTTTTTTATAAATAACTTAGATTCATCATAAATCATTTTTTCCTTTTTAAAATCTATATATAAAATATAATGATGTTTGTTTATGGAATTTTAAACGAATTGCGTACCACTTAAAATAAAATAGTGTTTGAAAATTATTCCTGTAACATTATCAGTTATTATTAAATGGGTATATAATCTGATAATTCATACAACGAATTATACGATTATTATTTTAACAGTTAATTATTATATAAACTTAAAACAGATATATATAATAATTATGTATAGGTATATGACGTATATACATAGTGAAACCACTCATTTCATGAAGTGGATATCCAAATCGTGAATCTTGACGAAAATACATTACGCGGACATCCATTTCATGAAATGGACAATACTTACATTGTGTACTTGATGTAATTATTTTAAAACAATTTTTTGCTATTATCGGGGATTGGTGAAAATAATAAAATTATCTGCTAAATTATGTGATCCAAGTAAGAAAATATAAATTCAACATGATCGTGGACACGAAAGTCAAATTATAGCTGCAGAGAAAATAATCAAGGTATAGACAATAAAACACGGTAAAAATGTTCTTTTAGATCTTAATTTAAAATTATTTTCAATTGGGAAATAAAAAAATAGCAGACGATTTTGAAATTAATCAATGCGTTGTTATTCGGAGTATCGAAAGTTGGTAGGAGACCTATATACCTGCCAAACATAATTTGTGTGATCACGAGATAAAAACAAAATGGATTGCATAAGCTTAGAACAAAGTATGGTTTGGTTAAAGGATGGTTCAGTAGTATAAATGTTTGAAAAAATCAAAAATTCAATTGATCACTAATGATCAAGTTGATAAAATTGTTAAATTTTCAGTGCCAGAAATTATTAAAAAATTACAAGAGGGCAAAAATTTTTGTCTTGTTCGTGGAAGGCAAAAAATCCTCGCCAATCAAGTCAGAGTGCATGTTTTAAATAATATAACATGCTATGTAAATGTAATAATCTATGTCATAATCAATTGTCGTGAAAAAATAATTAATAAGGATATTATTTTATAATTATATTTTATATAGGTAACACTGTCATTTATAAAATATAATATACAATTATACTCATATATTATATTTTTTATTTTGTATTTTTTTTTTTCATGAAAAATAAATAAAAAAATTAATAAAATAAATACTATATATGTATGGTGTGTAAAAAGTAAATAAAAATATAGTATTATATAATTTATTGTTAAATAACAAAAGTAATTTTTTTATAATAATTTCATAAAATACACAATATAGGTATTATCCATTTCATGAAATGGATATCCATATAATGTAATTTTCGTCAAAACTCGATCTGGACAAATTTCACAATCTAGATATCCAGTTCATGAAATGAGAATTTTTACTATGTGGATGCGCCAATATATAAACTGATATACTATTTTTTTTTTTTTTTTTTTTTTTTATAACAACCAACATAATATTATCTTAATCAAAACGATTACGAAAAAATGTTGACATAATATATTATTATGCACGGTACTGTATATTTTCGTTGATTGATAGATGAAAAAAAATGATTTAAGTAATTGATGATTTTTTTAATATAGATAGAAAAGAGAAGAATGTCCCGATTTAAATTTATTAGTTTCAACTTTTATTGATTATGATAACATTTTAATATATATTAAAGAATGTGTTAATATAGTAAATATATACATACACTATAAAATATAGTTTTAATAAAAAGCTGAAAGAGAGACTTAAGTTATTATAACTATAAATATATCTAGTTTTACTATTTATATATTTACTTAGAATAGTGTTTTTTTTTCAATTCTAACAAAATTGAAAATGTCATACATCTCTAAGTTGCATATAATTTTACAAATATAATACATACGGACATAAAAAATAACGTATGTTGTTTTTTACTAGTATTTGAAGGGAGACAACTTAGGGCTTATAGTCACACTCTATTCGTACTTAAATCGATGGAGTAAGCACGACAAAAATATTATTATACTAGTACTTACTTCAAATTTACAATTGTAGAACTGGATAGGAATTTAATTTATACACACACACACACACATATAATTTAAATTATTGATTTATTCTTGTTTTGCGCTAAATTTTTAAAATGTATTTACTTATTATTACAAAAACCAGGTTAGCTTTCTACAAATTGATATTCAGCTGTTATTTTCCGTTGATCTTCTGATATTATGTATCATGCATTATATATTATATTATTGTGTCAAATGTATTTGTATAAGATGATCACCGTGGTAGCGTGACCAATGAACCATGAAACAGTTGATAAAACAATCACTAAAAATTGAAGTAATAGTACTCGAACATAAAATATAATCTATAATACACAATATTCACGCTTTTTTATAACATGTTCTTGTAGTAGGTATAAACTTGCTTATAAAATTATATGAATACGTAATATTGTGTATACGATTACTATTTTATGTTGTTAAAATACGAACCTTTGTTATAAAATATAATCACTTGACGTTACTATTTTATTTTTATTTTTAGATAATGAAGAGTCTCAACGTTTTCCAATTGTCCATGAAAAAAATTTTAATTCATTTTTAAAGCCATCAATAATTATTGTAATATATTACTAAACATTTACAACAAAATTTATTCCGAAAGATTAAAATATAGGTTTTTTTAATGTAGATAATCTATAATATCCAGGAAATGAAAATTTTTATTTTGCAGTTATATTTAGAGAATAAAATCATAACAAAACCATATTAATACATCGAACAAAAAAAAATGTATATAAATTGTATATTTTGATTAAACATTTTTATTGTCGATTAAAAATAAGTAAAGACTTATCGACGTCTACGCCGTCCCCATCTAAGTGGTTGTCCTACTGGCCTATTACCCTTTGATGGCACTTCCGTATCCGGGAAAAACGAACTGAATGGTGATCGAATCACATGTCTACCATTACCACTCAACTGATTCCATGGTCTCCAATGTGTCAAAAATGACAGTGCTCGTTTTCTGTTTTCTGTAACATATTTTACATTTATTGACTTAATTAATTAGTTATATTTTTTGTTTATAAATTTTCTTTATATCAATACGACACAACAGCCGTTATATCATCATTAAAATATTATATTATTAAACATTCTTTCTCTTTTAAAATAAATGATACATTATAATATATATTTTAATACCCGCCTAAATAACTAATATAATACTGACAATTAGGCATAATAACTATCAAGAACTTATTGCGCATTCCTCATAAAAAATATATTTGGTAGTTAGCATATTATAATATTATGCGCGCTTATATTTTACTATTTGGAATTTAAATGTTTTAGTTTTAGTAGATTCAATTTAAAGTTAACAATTTTATTATAGTTATAATTTGAAAAAATAATAAATAACAAATTAGTTTTAGTCATCAATCTTGTATACAAATTTAATATCAGCTTTAGATGAAAAAATAATTAAAAAAAAATCATTGAATGACTGTATTTGTTTTGTTGATCTACTTATAATTTAAGATTAAATAGGTGTAATTCACATTGTTAAAATATTTCGTAGTAAATACTTGAAATGTTAAAGGCGTAATAAAAAAATAAAAATTCGTACGATACATTCGTAAAAGAAAGACACCATTTTAAAACGAATACTTTCCCTAACCTGCTCAGAATCTAAAAATATTATTTTTAAAAGAACGCATTGAAAAGAGATTTAAGATTAAAAAAGGTTATGGTGTGGGAAAAAAGAAAATGCTTATAAAAGTATAACTGTACATTTTGTATAAACGATTTGAATAAGTCTTAAAAGCTGCATAAAATATTAAATGTACACAGTATGAAATTATTATAATTTATTTATATTTAATATTATAATTCTGTGATAAACTTATATATTATATTTTATTGTGAGTATATGGTTATTTTTTTTTTTAATTCTTTTCTCCGTAATATAATAAGATGTAGTTAAAGCAGATGGATTAAAAAAAATACCAGTAAATGTATTAGTCTTATATTTTTAAGTTTTAAGAGAAAAAAAGAAGAATCTAATGTTATATAAAATGTATTCATCTTTAAAAACAAAATATTTAATATTTTTATTATTAGTGGAATTTGTTTTTAGTCAAGTCTTAGATTATACAAAAATTTTTTTTTTATTATGTTTATTATATCATACCTATGTAATACAGTCAATATTACGTTCCGTATCATGTATAACTTTTATACGGTTAAATTAGTAATAATAGAGCATTTTAAACAATATGCGTGTAATTAAAGATATCTTTATACTACTATGTTGTAATATAATAGATAGGTACATACATATTTGTAATTATAAAAATAATAAAGACAACCCTTTAACAGTTAATACGTAAATTATAATTATTTGAATTAGGTTTTTATAGTTCTAAAGAACTTTTAATTATACTAAATAATTTTTATAACTCATACATATTTTGTCCTCGGAAAAAAATACGCAATATCACAGTGATTCTTGGTGTGAATTTAAATTTATAGATGTGTGGTTATCATCACCACAGGTCCGCAGCAAACACTGCGAAGCATATAACACAATACATCTTAGCATGGACCATAATCTTAACAATTTTAATAATAAACCATGATTTTTGAAACCTAAATTCTTCTATTTTGATTTTCTTATGAATTAAAAATTTCTTTTGAATAATCCCAATGATTGACGAAAAAAGGTGAAAGCTGGGTTTTATTGAATCTATACACAATTTGCGTGATTTGTCTTATAAAACGACATAATTCAAGTCAAATTTTATTTTTTATCTATTAATAATGTTCATTAAACATAGTCGAATGAACTATGAAGGTTATAAATAACAAATTGACAAGTTTGTTTATTCTCTTTTAAATGAAAAGTGTAGAATTTAACTTGAAAACCGATACGTACGATTCAGAGTTCAAGGTTTAAATTTTTATGGTCAAGAGTTGGTTTACATTAGAAATTATTAACGCTTAATTAATTCTGTACCAGGAAAGTATCTTATGTTTCTGTTGAAGATAAATAGAAATTAATTCTAGGTCATTGATCACAACCTAAATTTTTCGGCTATGGAATTAATCATAATTTTCAATAAGTTGGCCAAAGTAATTCAAAATTATTTTTAAGGAGAATAGTTTTTATTTTAAGGTATTTGAAAAAATGGTGACATAATTTAAATTTTAAGAGATATTATTTTATATTTTCTCAGTCCATTTATTACTTTTTAAGGTATTAAATAATTTAGTAATATTATTGTAATATGCATTTATAATATCGAACTTATATTTGTAGTATTCTAATTTTTTTGTTAGTATTTTTATTTATTAATATTTATAATTATTATATACCTATATATACACATGTCTTATAAAACAATTGGTGTTTATTTAAGTCTAATTCATGATATACTCGTAAAACATTACGCCTTAGTTGTGAGCCCTAAGATTACCACGTCTGATGATGTCTTTGGTAAAAGATTAATTGAAATATTATACCACATGGTTACCAAAAATTAGAAAAATATTAGAAATACTAAATTAAACATCTCAATTTAAGATTCTAAAGGACAAACAATAATATGTACGTGCGTCGTATACTTAGATGGCTATTATTATTTTTGAATTAATTTGTAAGATTTTTATCAAATTTTGAAAGAAAATTTATAAATTATCTTTTATGAGGTATTTAATGAATTATTTTTGACGTAAAAGTTATTCAAAAATATTTCCGCTCCAGCAAGCGTTAAAATACTATGTTTTAAATATATACTCGTAATTATATAATAATTAATAGTAACTTACCATTTTTAAATATATTTGCCGAGTATTCTAATTCTTCATCTTCATCTTCTTGAGGAGACCTCCATGTACCAAAACCTCTTCCACTGTTATCCAACCATCTTAGCAAGTCATTGCCAGTTTCGTCGTATGAACCCTTTTCGGCTGCTATTAAAGTGGTTACTAACACCAGTAATAACACCCATTGTAATGCCATAGTGGTTAATGCCTTTGGGCCAAACCACTATACCAACTCTAAAAAATAAAATTGATTATAAATATTATTTGTAAAACTTTTATTTTTTAATGTTTAAAGAACACAAACTAAAAATATATTAAAATATGCATAGCTTATTTTGTTTCATTTATTTTAATTTGAACAATATCATAAAAATTATATCGATGATTCAGTCTATGTATTTTTAGTTTTTCAATTTGGACACTAGACTAAAAGTAAACAGATAAATTAAAACAAAAATATTTTAAATTGGTCATTTGATTGTACCAATAGATCATCTATAAACATCTTTGACCACTATATTTCATGAAAAAATTATTAACAGTTATAGTATAAACACTATAAACAAAGTTATGTTTTAACAATATTATTATATTATTATGTAATATTTTTACTCTAGGTATATTCCAATTTTGCAATGATGTCTAAGTTAATTTATAATTGTATGCACTTCAAAGAGGTAGACGAGTAAATATCGTTCTGCGGTATGTCTATACAATAGGCGTTTAATAGGTCACTTTAATGAAAGTGTTAAATTTGAATTTATATTATTGCATAATATGAAAAACAATTTTTAGCGAAGATGATCTATCGTTTATATCAAGTATACATTTTTACAATATTTGCAACTAAAGTTATTTATTTAAACTATTAGTATTACAATAAACTGATTTAACTTTTAATAAAATCTTTGCATTTATTATAAAGAATATATTTGTAAATTTCTTTATTACTGTTATTAAATTTTGATTAAAAAAAAAAAAATCATATAGGTATCTTTATTTATTATTTTTTTTGAATGGCTATGATAAAAACTCATAAGGAACTTTATATTAAATTTTTAAGCTTTTAAACCGAAACAAGGAAAGAAACTTTTAAAAAAATAAGAAATTTATAAAAAAATGACAAAACAAATATATAATGGTGAAAATTTCAAATATCTGCGAAAAATTAAATTTTGAGCTACACAAAAAATGGGTTTTACGGATTTTTTTGTTTTTCCCTTTTGCTTTTAAAAAGTACTGTGAATTTTTTTCATTTGATCTTCAAAAGTACCTACTACTCGTATATTTACTTTTTCACCAAAAAAAAATACGCAAGTTAAAAATCTAAGCATTTTTCCTACTACAAATGCATGAAATAATTTTTTTTTCTTTTATAGCGTAAAGATATTACCAAATCGTTAAGTGTTGTATACACAAACACAACCTAGAGTAAATTATGTGGTTATAAATTTGAAATTCAAATCAATAGTAGGTAAATGTTTATTTTATGAAATATAAATCAAACAACTCAAACTATTCAAAATTCTATTCAAGTATAACAATGATTGTACCATATTTAAATCATAGTCATTATGATAAAAATAAATCAAATAATTGTTGTTACTATAACTTACGTACCTAGTTAAATAAAAAATTGAAGAAAATATAGTTATTACTTTATTGTATTCGATATTAAAATTTTTAAAAATTATTTAAAGTCATTGAATGAAACTAAATGAAGCAAAATTATTGATATTATAAACATAAATAATATCACAAATAATAATTTTATTAGTGTAAATAGTATAATAAGAATAAATAAATTTAATATTAATATTAAATAGGGGTTATGAATAGTTTAATTTGTATAGTGTATTTTATTATCAATTGAAAATAATATAAGCCATACAAATGTAATTTATTATAATAACAATAATTATCAATTTAATAAATATTTAAAAAAAATAAGTGTATCGTGAATAAATATAGGTATAGCAGTATTAATAGCATTAAAGTAAAAAATAATAATTCTAATCTTTATTTTGTTGAAATGTATTTTAAATAATTTTTCTTGTTGAATCTTAAATTCGAAGTATTTTTTGTAATATTCAACAACGTATTATTCGAATATGAGACCTAAAATATATGCATAACTAAAATTACTTTAAACAGAATCCCCAAAAAATGTACTTATTTTCGTTATAATTATTATATTGTCAATACTTTAAATAAATCTTTAAGCTTGTTTAGCATAACATTTAATAGCTACAATCAATGTAACGATAAAATTATAAATAAATGTTTATTTTATAAATTTATATATTATATTACTCCATAGTTGTTAATATTTTTTGTGATTAAATAATTTTTGAAATTGTATGTAAATAAGGTGTTTATTTATAAATATAAAATTGTCTTTTAACAAATATTTCACTTTTATTAGTATAAAATAATATGAGAATGTGCTGATTCTATCGTTTTGGAAAAGTAAATAAAAAGTAAGTTTATATTCTTTCCGAAACTCCATATTTTATTGTTATTTGTATTTGAGGTTGAAAATAAATAACAAATCAATATAATATTTTTTCAGAAATCATAATCTTAACAAAAATGAAACTTAAATAGAATTCATATATTTTCCCATTCAAATACAATTTTTTATTTGAACTACTTTTATTAAACTATATTTGTACTTTGGTGATTTTTTTTTTTTATCGATCTTGCTGAATAATAATCAATAATTTAAAAAAAAAATATTGATGTATAAGTAAATTTTAATAGTTTTAATATAATAATATGATTAATAATTATTATAATAACACGAAAAAAATATAATAAATAAATTATAAGCTTATAATTTAAAAACAGTACCATCTAATTCTCCAAGTAAATACAAATACTTGATTTATTATAATCAAATAAATAAAATTGTCATAATAATTATTATTAGCACATAACTAACTTAAAGTTGTTGAATATATTAAATATTAAAAACACTTACAAATATAGTTTTTTTTATCCTTATTTGTAAGACTGTAAATTAATACAATTATAAGTTTTATTTGATATAAGTACATAAGAATTAAATTGAATTTAAAAATAGGAGTGTGGTGGTGAAAAAAATCGTTTTTATTTATATTTATATAATACTACTCCACTTATTTTGATAAAACTCTAGAAAAATAAGCTATTTATTCATTATTTTAATTATGAATATAACATGCTGTAAATAAATTATTTTCTATTAATATAATACTATAACAATATTTAAGTTTGTCTTGGATGGATGTTGTAAACTTCAACATTTATAAAAATACAATTCTAAGCAGAACCTGGCTATTACTTAAATTAAAAAAAATAAATATATTTCATCTAAAGTAATAAAGTATTCGTATATATAGTATGTAGGTAGTAAATATGTGTTAAATTTCCAATCTATTTAGATCACAGATGTACTGGATGAATCTGTTAAGGTATTTATTTACTATCCAAACAAATGTTAACCAGTAAAAAGTTTTATGAAACCAGTAGTCTTCTCACTTTCTTTTAAGATCTAATAGATTAATTTGAAATTAAATCACCACAAGTAAAAAAAAACTTAAGGTAAATTTAACAACAGAAAAAAAAATATTAAGAAAAAAAATGAAAATATTTAATTTGATAATATTAGTGAAAATCAGCTTAAGCTTACTATGAATACACCCAAGTACATATAGATTTTATTCTTTACTGGTGTACTTTATTTCTATGTGATTTTGTGCCTTAAATGATTGAACGTCATTTAATGTACATTGCTATATTATATTTTGAGATTAACTTTGGTTACTTTTGAGAACAAATGTTTAAAAACGGTAAATTTTATATTTATAATCTTAAAGAGCTTATTGTTAATAAATGTTTAATACCTAAATATAGTTTTAATGTCTGTTTACAGATATAAGAACTGAGAAAGAATTTTTTTACAAGGAACTATAATAATGAACTACTTTCCATTAAAATAATCCCTCTACTCGATAACATACTTGTATAATGACTTTTTCATGAACAATATAGTTCCAGGGATTGGTCGGTTTCTTATATTTTTCATAACATTTTCAAACAAAGGATGATAACAAGTTTTATATGAGTTGTTTAGCCGTTCTACCGTTATGAACAGTATACTGTTTATAGGAGAAAACAGTTTTAATTTAAATTAATTGTTAAGTGAATGACAGGAAATACATATTTTTAAAATGTCTCTAAAATGAAATAGAAAAATAGAAAATTTGAACAAGTTATTGTTATTGACCTTTATTTAATAAGTATAAAAATTAAATTATATAATATGTGTTTAATAAATCAAAATATGTGGCATGCTACATTCATTTATCAAAATCCAAAGCTTTGTATTGATATACCGTTCTGTAAATACTTAAACTTCAACTTTGGTAAATGTAAGTATATACTGTCACTACTGTCACAAAATAAATATCAAAACTCACTGACCGTGTACTAAACCACCAATCTTGTTTATGCTTATTAATATAATTTTTTATGTTTATCAATCAACTATCTTATATAATATCAGCTTTAAATTCTTAATACCTATGCATATATTATATTTTTTTAATTTTTACCAAATTTCTAGATAAAAACATAAAGTAAGCTTGTAAAGAGTTAATGATTTGATTTACGTTAATTTTAAAATACATTATGTTATAAGTACTAAAAAAATAAGACACCAATAATAGGAATAAACGATTAAAAAAAAAGGGGGGATTTCGTGAAATAATAATATTAGTGATTGCAGCATTGTAAACACTGAATTAATTTATATTCATAAATAAAATAACCATTAATCACAATTAAAATATTGTGGTAAATAAGTTCATTTTATATTAAGTGCACCTTCCTAAATATAATCACAAATATAAATTAAATATACTATTATGATTAAATATTTAAATCAACCCTATATAGCATATTTCATCCAGTAAGTACCTATACAAATAATTTCAAAATATTAAAGACTAGATGTATGTATTATTATAACTTATAAATGTGTATAGTATTTAGATTTAAACTTAAATATATTAATTAATTGATTAAACTTGAAGATAATAAAAATCATAAAAAAATCTACCTCAGTAAAACATATAAATATCTATTAATTTCTAAAAAATATATAATGTTTAGAATAAAGTATTTTTGTGTTGAAAGTTAATGCAAAACTTTTGATTAGAACCACCTTTAAGGGTCAGTGTTGTTGAAAAACTATGGAAAATTTTCAAAAATTACATCTCAATAAAGTACCATCTGTGTTTAATCAGTCATCAATAAAAGGGCCGCATAAAACTTTTGAACTCTTTTTCTTACCTCATAACATTTTTTCGTATAATTAAAAACTGCGAATTATTTAATACAAAATTCAAAACTCAAACTCAAATGGATTACCTATTTAAGCTAATGAAATAAGTAAATAAAGTTAATGTGAACATTTAATTTTTTTATCTTAGAAAATAAATAATAATACACACAAGTATATACATACAATATACTTGATAAGTATTATTAAAATTAAATCTGTAAAATAAATACGTTTTTTATTATTTATATTAGTATTACTATTATTTTAGGAATCATTTAATTTTGTAGTCATATAAATTCATACTTTAAAGTATGAAACGTAAATTAATTTAAAATTTACTAATTCAAATAAATTAAAAATCATATTCAAACTTTATTTATTTATTCTGAATAATATTATTAAACTTAATCGTACTCGTACATTATTATGGCTATTCTAAATTGTGTCTATGGTAAGTTCAAATTATTTTCTAGTTTTTAAGATATTGTATACAATCAAAATTTCATATTATGTATTTATCAATCATAATTATTTTTGAAATAATAATGTATTCATGTGTATATAAAGATAATGGACATTATCTCTAAACATAACTTTAATGTAAAGAAAGTGTATAATATTATAATATATATTATTATACAGCTAATTTCAAATTATATAAATAATATACTGTAACAAAAGAAAGGTTTATTTAATTATAGGAAAACACGATTCTTATTCTTTGAAGTACCACTATGGTATTATGTGTTCCTATACTAAATCTTCGATTCCTTATACTATTATAATTAATTATAACTATAAGTTTGTTGACCTGAGTACTAACATCAAACAATATTATGTTCAAATTGTAATTAATCTCTTTTGCAACATACGTAAGGTTATATTACAAATGACCCAAAGTTTTTAGAACATCCACAAATATTTTTTTTCTATTTGTTTATAGATAAATGGTCTTTTGAAAAATTAAAAAGTGTGTAAGCTTTTTTTTTATCCATTTTAATTTATAATATTAGGTAAAATTATGAACATTGTGTTGAATATGTGTTATAAAATTCAAAATTTTAAATGTTTCATGATAATATTAGATATAAACCCAGTAAAATATTTTTAAAAGTTAAAATGAAATGAAAATTGCTCTTTATTATCGTTTCAAATATAATTAACTAACTATAATTTACTAATATCCAACTCAATAATTTATTCATAATATTAAGTTTTTACTTTTTATTTTTCATTCAAGTATACAACATATGAATGGTTCAAATATTTCAAGAATCGCTAAACATTGAAACTTTTTGATAATTATTTTTAAAATTGGATAAACTTAACAAAAATTATATTAGTTCTTTCGTATTAATTTTATGTAAAATTTGAATTAAATAAATTCGATTGACATTTATTGATTTATTAATTTTTAATAAATCTACAATCGAATTTTAATGTATTATATGCTTTATTAGGTTAGGGGAAATGCGTTAAAATTAACCATGATAATATTAGTGTTTCATATTAAAATAATCACTCTAAATGTATAATATTATTTATATGAATATACCAACCTATTATAAACTTATACTATCAAAATAATGAATTTAAAGTTCAAATTTAGTTAAGAGTATGCAACAGTATCACATAGCGTATTGTCTCCATTTTACAAACGTATAAGTTGCACAATTTGTGTTCAGTAGAACCAATTTTGTGTTGTTAGTTTTAATATTAGAATAAATTAGTTATTATCAAATTAAAGGTAAGAACATTATCTGTACCAGTGTTCTTTCATTTTAATTTTTAACTAAGTATTGACAGTTATAAGTATTTTAATATTTAATATTTCACATAGATACATAAGCACTTATAGGTTACTTAAAAATTGAAATATCGTAAAAAAAAATAGTACAAGAGACCACAGATAGTATTCTTACCTTTAAGGTTGATAATAGGTCAATTTCCACTAATATTCAATTTAACAATGAAAAATACTAGTTCATCTGAACTCACAATAATTGTGATCAATTATTGATCTGTTTTACATTTATAAGACGGAGACAATACGTATAGGTAAGGCGTTCTCTTATAATGACACAATTATTGTTAAATATATTAAAACTTTTAATCACATTAATTTTATAAAATATCTCAGTATATGATTTATGTTATTGTTTTACTATATTTTAAAAAATATATGCATGTTTAAATAGAATTACCGTTATTTTTAAAATTTTCTTTGATGTATAATGACTTGAGTATTATTAAGAAGAAATCAAAACTAAATAAATTCATTTTTCCTTTTGTTTTGAAATTATTATATAATACCTACTTTGTATAAGTAAATACTATCAAGATTCAAAAATTAATTTTATAGTCAAAAGTTTTACAATCTAAAACAAATACTTCTTTCTATGTTTCAAATAAAGTGGAAAATAATTCTCACTCAAAGTAAAACAAGTAGCAAAATTAGTCTTAAGATATACAATAGGTACCTTAAAATAAAATTCAATTAAAACACTCTTGAATTCTTATCATTACATTTTACAGCCAATCAAAACTACAGCAATCTAATTATTACTCCACAATTTTATCTTTAAAAAACATTACTTACGTTTTTTATTATAACATTTTCTCTAATAATGGTCAAGTTTATGGATTAAAATAATATTATAACGCCAGTTGTTATTTTTTAGCTAGTCAATACTTTTTTTTTTCCGTTTTAAACAGACAGCAGAGAAGGATCTGTGTGAACAATACTATTCCTCTGCTGCCATCGTTTATTAATGTTTAATAAAAACGATAATACATACACATACTTAACACAAAAATAATTATGGTTGATTCATCTTAAAAATAAAAATATTAATACAAGCTAGTCAATACTTAGATAATACACACTGCAGCACAAATATGTGCTCTATGAATACATGAAGTATGCTATGTGAAGAATCCATCCAATGATAGGTGATTTAAATTAAAAAAATATCAAATTAAGTTTTATTTTGGTGATTTTTTACATTAAAAATATACTCAAATAATAATAAGAATACCTTACTCTAATTAAGTAGATATTCAGTTTTTGTTACTAAGATTTTTACAATTTTTTTTGTTGATATAAAATAAATATTAAATTATCCAAGCCTTTTTTAAAGTATAATATAAATTTCGTTATTTATCTCTCTTAATTTTTAATCTACATAAATATAAGTCTGAAAAAAGTATTATTATACATTTTTTTTTTAAATTATTAATGAAGTATGAATTATCTTATAAGTACCTATAAAATAATATAATATATAATAATTATCTGTATATACGACATAAGCAATTATTTTTAGACTTAAATATAGTGTTATTAATAATTTGTTATTAAACTAAAAAGATGAAGATAATTCTCGATTAAGTCTTTATCCCAATCTCATAGTTATAAACACTTTTGAATTACTCTATACTATAGGTAGTTACTATCAAATAATAAACGTATTGTGTATTTCATTGTAAAGAATATTTATTGAAAATAAATATTTAAAAATAAACTTTTCAACTATACCTATATAATTGTTATACTGAGTTTCAATTCACTATGTCACTTTGATGCGGATAAAATAGTTAATTATATTATTTTTACACTGACTCACAAGTATTTATCCAAAAAATGATTAGGTACTTAGTACTTACATATATAAAGTAGAAAATTAATGAATCAGGAAACTTTATTTTTATAAGATGGCTTTTTAAAAATGCATTATTAATAACAATTTCATAAATCGTCCCAAGAATTTTAATTTTTAAACGTCATTATTATCTATTCTAACAATAAATTTACAAATGTATATTATATTTAACTACGCAAATATAAGGAACAAAAGTTTTTTGAAAAAAGACTAAAATTGAATTACAATTTCTCAACTTCTAGATGTTTATTGTATAAAATAACACAGAATACATTATGCGTTTTTAATCTCTAAAACTAATAATCTAGCATTTTATTCTATTAATTAATAATAAATTATTATTCTTAAAGGTCTGCATAAAAATAATATTTCATAACGAGATTTAAAGGGAAAATATACTGTTAGTTTAATTTTGTCTATGATTTAAAAATACAATAAACTTTTATTTTTCTATTTACCTTTAAAAAAAAAAAAAAAAATCAGAATTCTAAAGTATTTTCATAAAAGTGTATGTATAGGGAATATCGCAATACGTTTTCTATGATAAATGTGGTTAATGCATAGGTAACCTGAAAATGTATTTTATCATTAAATTAAAATAATAACTAATACTAATTTAAAAGTTTTAATTATAAAATAAAATATTTCTAAATCAAAATATTCAGTTACAGGTGCAACAATTATTTTACAAAATATCTATAAATAGTACTGCATTAATTAACCTTTATAATGCAGTGATGCATGTATCAAGGATCATTTGAATAAAAAAAAACTAGGAAAAGCCCAAAAACCATTAACATGTGACTAATTATCCCTGACAATGGGACAATGATCATCGAAATTCAAATATAATATAACATGACTATTTCAACAACAATACATTTTTCGAATCATATAGGTAAACTAATTTATAGGTATGTGTATGATAATATAAATATATTATACGATTATAGGTTCATGGATACATTAATTAATTCACAATTATTAATCACCTTCTTTTGTCAAATGTCATTTTAAAGTGAAATTCGAATGTATTTTCGAAAACATGTTTAATTGACCTCAACTTGAAAAATCACCTGTGTCTGTATTTCAGTGTGATAATTTATTAGGTATTAAAAATAAAAAATGGTCACCGCAATTGTTTATTTAAATCGAATTTAATTATTTTTCATTTTAATGTATTGAAATTAGTTGGTTTATTGGGTAAATATTATACTGAAATATAATACCTTAACATTAAAAATACATATGTATATTAGGTAATTGTCAAACGCAATAGAAATTTAAAGTTAAAAAAAAAATTACAATATAAATAACTACTGCTTTAAATTTTCAACATATAGTATAATATTTCAGGTGTTATAATTTAATACGATACCTCTAGAGAATTTAATTTCAAGTGTCAAACCTAAAGAAAACAATCATCTTTAGTTATTCGATGTCATTTCTTATTACTATTTTTATATACAATAATCAATATTCTAATATTTTAAGTGTACCAATCTATATCAATTTAAAAATACCACAATATACATTGGTGCTGTATTAACTCATTTCTACTCATTGTGACAATACGATTTCGAAATATCTTTAATTTAATGACTAAGTATAGTCATTGGAATTGGTTCGTAAAAATGTATAACTAACATTTTATAATATTCATGGTTCTAGTAATATGTCAATTAAATTTTTAAAAAAATATACGAGTATTAATATCAAAGTAGTATCAGATAATAATTTTCTAAATTCAAATTGCTGTAAATTATTCATCATTAAATGTTTAAATTAAATATTTAAAATTATTATAATAGAATAATTAAATCTTTCCTATTGAGTACCTCCAATATCCGTATTTGATTTTTTATATTATGAAATAAATGTTAGTGTTTCAAAATTATCATAATAAAAGAAAATAAATAATCATTTTATTCTAAACTATCAATTCTTACAACAATATATTTTGTTTTTATTTGTGAGTCTATAAAGAAGATAGGTATTTAATAAAAAACTTCACTTCGAATTTTTTACTTTGAAGATGGTTTCGAACAAAAAATTGAATCTAGTTTGTACTTTATAAAGGTTAAAATTAAAAATTCCCAGTACTTTTTTATAATCGGTAAACACAAACAAAATATTGAAGAAAAGCGGACATTTTTACGGTAAACCAGTTTTCAGTTAAATTGGTTTTTTATTTTTTTATAATATATAAAAAAAGAATAACTACAATGATTAGAAATTTTCACCAAGTTTTATTATTATTTTCTATACATGATATAATTTTCAGAATATTTTGACTTTTTTGAACTATTTATAGCCAATTGTAAATTAGTGGTGTCACTAATATCCGGATTCCAATACTATTCGAATAATAGCTAAAAAGTTTTTAGCTTAATTATTAAAAATTTAAATATTTGTTATTTAATTTATAAGTTTTCAATTGTTTTGTTTTAGTTGGCCAAACTTAAAATTTAAAAATAATAGTTTGACATAAATTTTATATCTCTAGAAAATTTGAATTATTTGAATTATTCGGTTATTAAATTTTGGATACAGATATCCGGTTATCCAAAAATCCGGATTTTTGACATCACTATTGTACATTTTGATTATATTTTTTTTCTTAATTCTCAATTACAAATTAATCAATTAATCAAAATTCTTAAAAATTTAATATTAGGTTTCTAATAAGTAGCTTATTTTCAAAATCAAAAATATTGACATTTTATAGTCACAATAATGTATTTTAATAAGTATATAAATTTAAAATTTTAACAAAATTCATCCAAAAACTCAATAATTACAAAATATATTGTAGTTGAAAATTTGTATAAATTTTTTTGTTAAGATACATAAGATTTGAAAATTTAATACAATACTAAATTTACGTTTTGTTATCTTTATTTAAAAACATTTTCTATCCAACAAATTATTTTTTTATGATCGTTTGAATTTAAAATGTTTACGGTAGATTCACCCGTACAATAATTGTTTCTTGCAAAATGATTTTTGTTTCTTGTTATAATTCAAAAATAAATCATCTTAGATGATCTTTAGAATTTTCACAAAATGTTTATATCATCATTTTATATAGATATATGGTATAATTTTCAAAAAATTCAATTGTTTTTGAGATAAGAAAAACGTTTCTTTTTATATCTATATTTTGAAAATTTAGTACAAAATGTCTTTTAATTAGTTTTTGTATCTTTGTATAAATATAAAAATAACATAGCCACGATAATTTTTATATGCATTTAAAGTTTAAATTTGATTAATTGATTAACATTACTTGTTTAAACGACTAATAATTATGTTAATTATCTTGTTATAATTTAAAATCATTATTCATAGGAAGTTAAAACTTTTACGTAAATTATACAGTTATAAATTTTATTATACGTAATGGCATTTTTAATTTATTTTATTTTAATTCTACGAACCTATTTTTACTATATTACGATATTTGCAGAAACATTATGTAATTAATTTTTAAGATAATATATAAGTTATTAAAATATAGTTTAAATATACATTATTATAATAATTTAATACTAATAATACAATAAATACAATATTTTTGGAAAAAATAATAAAAAAATCTGAAACCTACTATAATATTTAAATAAATGACTTTATAATAGCTAGGTAAATAAAAAAAAAACATATGATGAAATATACTTAGTTATTTAAATTGACAGTCCATCTTTGCTCAGAATCGTTTTTCATATACAATAATATATCATTAAATTAAAATTTAATATACCTATAACAGTGACTCCCATTCAACACCTAATGTTTAGCAGAGCAGTACTCACTTGCCTACCGTTTTAAAGTTGTTTAGCATTCTAAAATATATCTGTATTTACTAATAAAAATTTTAGAAAATCTGGATTTATTTTAATAAAAACTTTTTTTTTTAAGTTATTTTTATATTTTTAAAACTGTATTTCTTAAGTATCATTTTATTTAATGAAAAATTTAAAATACAATGTATAGAGTATTAAAAATAATTAAATAACAAGAAACAATAGCATTAAAAACAGATAGTTACTTCAAGTCTTATGGTTGAGAGACTTTTATAATTTATAAATATAATTCGATTAAAATAATTTTTATTAATTGAAAACAAGCCGCAAAAACAGAATATATATAATATTAAAATTTAATTTAAACACAAGTAATTAAATACATACTAAACAATACATAGCTGACTGTTTTATAAAGAATTTTCAGCTAATTAATAACATTCTATAGATTTCAATACCTGAGTCCTAAGTATCGTTTTGAAATAAGTATGTACCTATATACTATTATGATACTTTATTGTTATCAAATACAGGAAATTAATAAAAGACTATAGATAATATAATTACGTATTTGGTATTTGTTTTATCGAAAACTAAATCACGTACCAAAATAATACTCTATTTAAAGATTAAAGATTAATTTCAAATTATTTCGCAGAAAAAATGGAAAGTTTAAAAAGTCTGTATTAGTATACTAGTGTATACAGCAATAATTTCTCTATAAAGCAGTTTGTGTAATACTTATCTTCTATACCTATATGATTTTGTTTTTAAACGTAATATAAAAACTGTTATACCTTATAAACATATCATTTTATACAATAGTGAATACAACTTGATCCCCATCTTTTATCGGCTTTTTAAACGTGTTACACTATCTTGGAAATGTACACTAATAAAAGAATAGTAACAGTAAAAAAATGCCAATAAAACACATAACCTTATTATTTACCAAAACTGGCCAAAGAATTGTGTATGACATAATCATAAAACAAAATAATAAAATTCAACCAAAAAAAAAAATATAAACGTTCATGAAGGTCAATATTTTAAATTATTTGTTTGCTAAACAATATATTTTCTTTAAATGATTGTCCCTGAATAATGTAGGTCGGTATTGTGTGTATTTTTTATAACATTTAATTATAAAACTATAAGAAAAAAGCTATTTTTTAAATTAAGTTTTTTGGGAAGCATATAGAGGGTTGTACTACAAATATTTGTTAAGCAATATTAATAAAGTTAAGTTAATTTTACAGATTATATAATTATTTATTAGTTAAATATTAACTATGATGAATAATCAATAGATTATTATTAATTTAATTAATTTTTAAATTAATAAATGAATATAATACAACATAATAAACTTTTAAAAAAATTTACTAAAAGTATTAAATATATTTTATTTAAAGTACATTTTTTTTCATACTTTAATATTATTCAGTTACAATAGTTTTATTATTAAGTTAAATATTATTATTAAAAATAATGTGATTTTTAAAATAGTATGATATCTAATAAATCGTAATATATCATGATAGCCAATCTATTTAAGGAACTGATTTATTGTCATATTATAATAAGTCATTCAGAAAATTAAATAATCCAGAAAATATATATGGGTATTATAATATACAATAGTATTTACTATTCATATTAAAATTTGATATTAAAACTAGTGAATAAAAAAAAAATTCTAAAACAATCAACGTACGTAAATTTATCAATAAAAGATGAATAACAAAATTCACGGGTAAGATTCAACTACAACCTCACTATAGAAAAAGGTAGATTACTGTGTGCAGTGAAAATGTTTTCAGCTCCTTTTATAATATCCCATATAGAATTGTCAAGACTTAAACGAGGTTTAACTATCACTTCGATACTATAGGGGTCGATTCTGAGGTAAAAATGTATGGTAAATCTACTGGAAATAATTTAATCAATACAGAAAATATTGGCATTTCTTCATAGGAATAATAAATGTATCGAATAATCTAAATACGTCATAAAAACCATTATTAAGTATCAGAAACAAATTTAAAACAGTACCACGACAGACATACATAAAGATACTAAAACAGTCTATACTCGTATGATGCTGTACAAAGAAAAAAAGATTTGTCGAATAACGTTACTTAACATAATTTACTTAAATTTTTACAATCAAGTATAGGTAATACGATAATTCCATCTAAAAAAAATTCTAAATAAATGACTTAAAAAATTACTAAGTATTATTTCAAAATGTACCATTGCTAATATCGTTAGTACTAACTTTTAATTTAAATTTATTTTAAACTTATCATAATAATTAATTTTGGGTTTAGATTATATTATTATTGACAATAATGAAAAATTAATAACGTTAATACTATGAAATACAATTTCCGTGCAATTTCCGACGCCTATATATATTAATTAATTTGAATTTTGAACATATTCAAGAATGAGTTTCAAATTTAATGTAATATATTTAGGTAAGTACTAAGTATGAGTACACAGTATATTCGTATACTGTACAATATACCTAAGTAGAATTTTATCTGCTACTTTAAAAATATGATGATTAATAAAGTAGCTTATTGTATAGTTATGTTAGTATAATAAATAAGCAGTATTATAAAAGAGCAAACAAAATAAATTAAAAGTTTATAATTATTTAAATATTATAAACTTAAATTAAGTAATTAATTACCTATTTTAAACAATATCTGCACAGTCAGAACTATAAAAATGGAATAATTAATATTAATATAAACATTAAATACATTAGTTATAAGTTTTATTTTGATTAATTACAGTTAGGCATGTTATAAATATAAAATATTATGACAAGTATTGTAAGCAAGATAAAAATGAGTAAAAAATTATATCACTATGTAATAAATAAAATATTGTTTAAACTGCTTTATTTAAAGTAAATATACTAACTACTTCAAAAATCTGTTAGGAATGTTATGTAAAACAAATTACATAAATTATTAACAAATACATTTTAATGAAATTATTTAAATATGTATTGTTTATTTTATTCATTAAAATATTCACATTGACAATTGTTTCAAAAATATTATACCTAGATCAAATTTTTGAATAATGAATTTATAAATTTAATTTATAGGTATTTTCGGTTTATTATTATTTTACTAAAAAGCATTCATCTGCTTAAAATAGTAAAAATTATTATTTAGAAACATTGATGCGTGCAATTTGATTTAAAATTAACCAAATTAACCAAAATATAAAATCGGTTCATATTTAATAGGATCACATTTTAAAATTACAAGCCTAGAAAAAACTTCATGGGTCTATTTTAATTATTAATATTATTAAAATGATTAATTAGCTATTCATTTGTATAATAACTACTTTTTTCTCATAAAATATATTTTGAATTTTGATAATATTGACATTTTCCACTTTTTAGTTATCAATAATGGCTTATAAAATAGAATAATTTACTAGTTATTTTATATGCTTAAAACACACGTGAGGGAGAAAATTATTATAGTACAAAAATTTAAATGTACATTATGTTATTTAATAATATATAAAATGTTACTAATAAAAAACTAACTCTGTTGTCCGAGATTTTGTATTATCGGTATCTATATTTGTAAGCAAACCGCTAATTCGGTAGAGTGAATTATGTAAATAATACATTTTTTAAAAGAATATACCTAATAAACAAATCAATAATTTAATTCAAATCCATAAAATCATAAATAATAATAACAAAATGATTGTTTTCTAGTGTAATTTGGATAATGATAATACAAATATTATAGAAGGTAGGTATACTAAATAAAATGTATAAACTATAAATGGTGATTATTTTTTCATTTTAATTTGAATTGAATATTTTGCAGTTTAAAATAATACATTTTTTAATTAAAACTATAAAAAATTGCATTATTTAATAATAAAACTACAAAACAGATTGAAAAAAAAACTTAAGTTTTAAATGAAATAGAAATATAATAATATAATAAAAACAAATCATATATGTGAATGCTTGTCTTTTAAAAATTATTGCCCATATTTTTTTCCTAACTAAATTCATATTTTTTATGCAAAAAATAGTAAATTAATCGTAATAAGCGACTAAAGTGTAAATAAAGCAAGTAATGGATAAATGTATAGTGTCTCATGTGTCTAATTTCAACTTACATATATACGAATACTTTTAATTTTCTATTAACCAATAAATACCTATGTAATAATTTAAAAAAAGATTAAATAGTTTTTAATATTATATTAATTTAATTTACACATATGAAATTGTAATATCTTATTCATAAGAAAATTAATTATTTATAATTTTATTTTCGTAAATTTGTATTACTTTTTTTTTGATAAATCTAATGACCAAAAATGTAATTTTAAAGATAAATATGTACAAGTACGATATAGAGTTGGTTGAATTTGTATATCTCTCGTAACGATCACTTTTGCGTAGCCCATGTTAAATATTTATAATACATTTGAACTCAATGACAATAAAATAATACTATACTCGCAAAAAATTTTAAGAGGAGCACAATACACTCAGTTTATTATTATAATATTTTTGATAAACATTTTTGACTTATTTAGTTAAAAAATATTATATTTAACTGATCAAACGAGATGTTTTTTTAAAAAAAATGTCAGAATTATTGAATAATATATAATATAGTAATTAATTGTGCCAGATTTTAAGGATTTGATGTTATTGTTACTATTTTTATACTTACATTTTTATTTACAATATAGTATCCATGAAGAAAAAAATGTTTCACGGAATAAAGAAAGCTCTAACTTAAGAAAATATTATACGAGTCGTCATTATTATTTGTGTATTTAAATTATATTAATAGTAATTAATAATTTACTGATAAATATTTTAATGTTTTGGTTATATTTACCTTTCTTATAAATGATCAATTTTATAGTTTTTTATATTTTTATTTGTAAATAATAATATTAAAAAGTATGTTAATATTTACCAATTACTATTAAAAAATTCAAAATATTGTAAATCATCTTTTTGTTATTTTTTACTGATATTTATTCTAAAATGTTTAGTAAAACCGATAAAACAAAATTAAATGTACTTACGTCTTTTTCAATAACAGTTTTAGTCTGTATGTAAGTGCACAACAAAGCTCCGGTCAGTTTGATTTTGACGACTGGCTTCTGTGTGTCTGCGGAAAGCTCTTAAAGCCCGAGTATCCCACCTGTTGAAGACACGCCTCCTGTAAAAAACTACACACCCCCGTAGCTATCATTAGCTTTCCACCCCTATAATACTATCGCTAGCACTACTACCACCACACCAAGTTAATGACATATCATATAAATAATATACAAACAAAATTAGAGAGACTACAAATATTTCTTTATAAAAAAGAAACTTGAGTATGTATTTCCATACCAGGTTAATCAAAATTATAATGCCGACTATACGTAAAGAAGATGTAATATTTTAGTGTATTTATTTTGTGAACCTATATACATTATTTACCAGCAATATAAGACATGTAGATACCTATATAATTATATTTTAGACTTCTACTGAAGTAAGTATGTGTCTAATAAAAAATAATTTTAGGGTACATTATAATCATATTATTGTCGAATTTGAAAATATACACATTTTTATATACTCGTAAGTACCTATAACTAGCAAAAATGTATGTACCTATATTACAAAATTAGCCTCAAAAGTTAAATAAAGACACAAATGCTAATACCAAGAGTTTCAATTAATAAATAGGTAATTTGAAATTCTTCTTTATACTCTAAAAAGTAAAAAGCCAAATCAGTAGTTAGTATGTTATTTAAAGTCTAATAGAAATCTTGATTATTTAGGGAAGTACCTATAGTAGAGTTATTTTTTAAGATAACCATATACTAGGTAACTTTATGTAATTAAATAGGTATATATTTATTAATTTATAAATTACTTATGCAGATGTTTTACATTATTGAAGGAAGGCATTATAAGAATGTTGGAATTAATAATAAGTTTTAAACTAGGTACTTCGAGTACTAAAATCAAATATAATGTTTATATATTTATATATACATATATATATATAATTGTTTTAGATTCTGAGTGGAGCAAAGAATAAATTGATTAAGAGTATCTTTTTGTTTATGAATAGACATTTCGTTATGGAAGAAAAATTTATGTGATCTTCGCTATCGATGGTAGTTTCTATAGTTTTTAATAGCAAATTAAATCTAATCGGTACCTTAGATGATCAAAAATTCCACATACCTTTCTTAATAGTAAGGAAAACTAAAAAAAATATACATCAAAACATATTAAAATATTTAAACATATTTTTTTTTTTAATAAGTATAAAATTCAAGTTAAAAATGTTAACAAAATTTAAAAATTACAATTTGAGTTATATTCTTAAAACCTACCTAGGTACCTGATTCAAAATTATAATTTGTTAGAAAATGACACTTGTGATCTTTGAAATGTATAGGTAGGTACCTACTAATAAATTATAAAACTCTGAGATGTAGTTTATACATATTTTTAAATAGAGGTTAAAGGAAAATCGCTAATACCTATATCAATGGCAATATTTAATATATACAGTTTTAACTTAGGTACTTAGAAATGTAATAATACTAATTAAAATGTACTTGTTCATAATTTGTATCGAGTTATTTAAGTGTATTACAGTTAGTTTAACAGATTTTCTAAATCCTAGTATATTTCAGCGTTATTTAAGCTGTTAAAACAAAAACAAAAAAACTTAAATTGCTTAGGTATGTTACGTTATCCTAAATATTTAAAATAAAGATTAAAAATTTTCAGTTACCATGATTTGAATTCACAGGCCTGGTCTGTATCGTTTTTAGAGTATCATTATTCATTATGGACATCAATTGTTTTTTGGAAGTAATTTTTTTACACAAGTGTAGTAATGCACATAAATTTTACACCACACAACTATATGAAATTTACGTTACCTATCTATTATCCTATTGGCCATCACAATAAAGTATACTCTTTGACCATGGTTTTAAAAAAAGTATCTATCTAAAATTGTGTCTAAACCACAGTGTTTATACCTATACTGTTTGGTGTAGACCTAGTAATACCACGATTGTTGATAGTATACTATTTTTAAACCATAGATTACTCCATGTTTTAACCGCGGGTGATATTCAACGTTTATAGATAATATTGGTAATATTATTGTTTTCTGGTGATAGGTACTATAATATTATTTGCATATCACCCATGTACACCAGTAGGCTCTAATGCGGTAAAATCATAGTATTAACTTTAGAGTATAAGGTCTACGGACAATGGGCTTAATGAATAACGCTATTAATTTGTTAGAGAAATAATAATAGAGTAAAACACGGCCTTAGAAGAGCCTATCTTCTAATATTAAATTAGGAAATAATAATCACAAATAAATTATTAAATTTTATCAATCGGTGACGACAACAAACAATATAAATAGATAATCTGATAAAAAATAAAAATATTGTTGCTTGATAATACAATATTAGGTACATATTCATGACGTTTAATATCAATAACATTTGAAAAATGCAATAAGCTAATTAAAATTTAAAAATATAAAATAACAATAAATTTGTGTTCTATGTACCCACTATAGAGTGATTTTCAAACTGGAATGTGTCACGTCTGACGGACAATATTGTTTGGACACGATTGTCGCATCATCGAATACAGTGAGTAGTTGTCGTCTGCAAGTTGAACATGTCTTAATCAAAATATGCCACTAATATCGTACAACAATATCGTATTACCTGATACATATGTAGCCAATTTTTCGACCTCTGTTTTCAGGACTTGTTGAATTTCTGGACCTGATGGCTTTCAACGTGGACACTCCGTTTTCTGTCATGGCCGATTGGTCTTGGAATGAAGTGTGCAAGTACGCCCGTGAAGCTGCAGTGTTTTTGGACGATTATGCCGCCGAGTCACTACACTGGCACGGTGGATGCATACTTCTGTATCGAGCTGGCGCCAAGAGTGTCAAGGAACTGTCATCGTTTGAGGTGAGACCGTGCTCCATGAAATTTGCCTATAACATTTTGATTGTATTGTTTTGTTTTACATGTTCAGAGTGGCAATCCAAAAGACCGCAGGTGTTTATTGGTGATTGGAAAACCTGTAGACGAACTGGTAGTAGCAATTGTTCGAGATGTTTTGAATAACAGTAATTTTAAATATTGTCGTTTTGTTGCTGGATGTGGATTTGAATCATATAGTGTTGAAAATTTGGAGAACGAACTATGCAAAATTATTTCTGCCAAGTATGAGGTACCTATTGTGTAAATTAAACCTTATATTAACTAACTACTGTATAAAAACAACTAATTTATCATATTAAATAATAAATCAATTGTTTTTGATTTAAATTTAATTAAGCTTCTGAAATGCCTATCTTAATTTATTTATAATATATTTAGTTAAATTACATTCAACTAATTATCTGATTAACTATTTATGTAACTAGATTTTTACTTATTTATTAGCTAGAATTGGTTGTTTAGAATTTAAATAACATACTTGTATAGCAATGTCACCTATAGAATTATTTATTTACATATGCTTTTGTTATATTATGTTTTAGGATGGTACAGTGGACGTAATGGATATACCAATATCATTGACTTGCTTGTCTCCTACATTATTTTTAGTGCCCCATTTACAAGACATTCCT
Source organism: Melanaphis sacchari (assembly GCF_002803265.2). NCBI lineage: Eukaryota > Metazoa > Arthropoda > Insecta > Hemiptera > Aphididae > Melanaphis > Melanaphis sacchari. Next base: position 2,287,960 of record NW_020270976.1, on the reverse strand, counting down.
TTGTTGATAGAAGTATGTTATAATATCTAACAGTACCTAGTGCTCCAGATATGCTCTATTTATGAAATAACAAAATTTTATTTACTCACCGTATATTTTAATTATGTTAAATAACTAGTAGTACAATTTATAACAATTATGTTTTATTAGTTAAATTTTTATGAAATTCTATAATAGTGTTTATACAAATTAATATATTTCCATTGAACATGTTTATGTTTATGTTGTAGAATAACTATGAAGTTTATGTATCAAAAATTGCTGCAACTTTAAATAACATATTTAATCATTTAAATGTGAAACATGACCTTTATGCTGTTGGACCGTTAAGTGAAGCTGTATCTCATCATTTTTCTAAAATTCAAAAAGTTTGCACTAAATTACCAATTGCATATTTTTATTTTTTATTTTTTATATCTTGTTTTTTAGGTTTTAAATACAGAATCTAGCCGCCTAAATGTCATACTTATTGATCGAATAGTTGATATGTATGCAGTTACTGATTTTGCATCTAGTTGTCCATTAGACAAAATGAACATGTTACTAACTAGATTTCCCAAAACATGTTCTGATATAGCAGTCACAACTGAACCTTTGTTACAAGACTTAAAGTATGTTAAACTCATTTTTAACATTTTATATTTATGTAAATAAGTTGTACTTATTGAATGGGTTAAATTTAAATATAAAATAAAAATTTAATATTACTTGTTAACTTAAATTAATTTTTTTTTTTTCACAAAAATAATTACTAAAAATTTATAAACTTAAAATACAAACTATTACTTATTATATTATAATTTATAATATTTGTATACAAAATAAGATATTAGGAAATGTTTGATTTCTCTGTATCCCTGTACTAAAGTTTATTATTAGTATTTGAAACATTTTTTACACAAATATTATTATTAATTTTTAAGGTACAATTCAATCAATGAACAGTTACAAGTACCGATGTGCTTAGCTCCAACGCTCAAACCAACACCAATAGTTGAATGGTTATTAACAAAAACTGAAAAGAATTTATTGGCTAGCATAAGGACTACATTAACTGAAAAATGTTCTGGGCCTATTAAAAAAACTATATCAAGGATTACACCTCAGCTCTTAGAAACTTTTTTAGATGACGAAAAGTTTAATAATAAAGAATCAATAGATTTAAAACAAGTATATATTACAATTGAAAAATATGTATTAATTGCTGTGTATACTTTATCCTACGAAAGAACAGACCTTGCCAGTGACCAAAACTCATCATATTCCACATATTCCCACTACTTACCAGCCCAAGCTCATCCCATTGTGCGCTGTTGTCATCCATAGTACATGTCAGTGCTCACTAAATGCTGTGTAGAGAAAGAACTTCACCTCAAGACGGTGTAGCTGGTTCATTCACATATATGAACAAAGTCTGTTCTTTTGTTAGATGGAGTATAGTGTATTTAATACGTAAAAATTGATTACTTATACTGTTGTTGTTGAAAAGGAAATGATATCAGAAAATTAATATTTTCAATTATCTCAACTTAAATATAAAAAATAATAAAACATTTTTATATGTTTGCTATTCTTGAGCTAAAAAAAAAACTATCAATTTTTGTTTGTGCAATGTTATTTATAATTGTCTGTGTGTAAGTTATTTTTATCGTAGTCTAAAAGTATTCAAAAAAATTAAATTTTCATTTTAGCAACAAATTTATTAATATTATTTATATCAACATTGATGATTTATCTAATTTTTAACTCGCAATATTCTAGCAAGTGCTGTGCATTTGTGCTGCGTTAAAGTCTAAAAATCTCTCAAAAATTGAACTTGCTCAAAATATTGGCAAATTATTATTGCAGAATATTTCAATGGAAAGTGACACTGACATCTTAATACAAGTGAGTTAATTATGTCTAGTAAATTATAAATAATTAATTATAGTAATAATCTTTATTATGAAAATATTAATCCAAATTACACAATACAATAAAATAAATAAATTACCTAATATATAAAGTATAAGTGTATACATATATTTAATATATTTTTCTGTTAATATTTATTTTTTAAAAGGTTATTCAATTGTTTAAAACAAGAAAAGATAGAAAATTGACTATAGAAATCCTGTTATGTATTCTAGTTCAATTATATTCAGTTGTCGATAAAGATTTTATAATGTCTGAAGAACATCAAATAAATTTAGAAAATATTATTGGTGAAGCTTTTTTTGAAGACTTGGAATATTTACCAGATTATATCATTAATGATTTAATAGGTACACAAAAACAAATTCAATAAATAATCTAATCATTTATATTTTTTTTAAATGTTTAGGAATTAATTATACATTGTTGGCTTGTCAACAAGCTGCAGAAAAATTCCTTTTTATTTTAAAACAAATAAAATTGTCAAGACAGCATTTTATCCAATACAGGTGGGTTTTCATATTGAATTACTTAACTTATTTAGACAAACAAAAATATATTAACTAATAGCTGCTATCATTAATTTACCTATATTAATTAAGTTGGCATTTTTTTAAATTAGTTAATTAAGTAATAACTTTACCAGTTACTAGCTCAGTATTTTTATTAAATCAAAAACTGTTTTGAGTAAAATCAATTTATATATTTTGTTGCACTGTAATACTATTTATTATGATGCAACAGTAAATCAGTTTTATAGTATAATTCTCAGTTAATTGTATCTTATTCTTTCATTTCCTGTCCACTAATAATTCAGTATAGACTAATTTAAAAATAAAAAAGATTTATTGATATTTTTATTTGAAAGTTAATTCATGTAGAAAAATAATATATATTTTATAGCTTAATCTATCTTTATTTATACTATGGTCTTAACATCTTTCATAACCATAAAATTATAGAAAACCCAAGCAGTTTATAACCCTGCTTGATATACTATTATTTAGAATAAAATATAGGTATATTTAACACTTCATGATAATATAACATAGGTAACTAAAGTTTGAATTATGTTTATATAATATAAATACATTTTTCACTTAAATCATATTTAGTAGAGTAATGTTATCATAAATATGCAGTTTTTATTTAAGGTTAGGTTATTAGGACGTAATGTATTACAAAGTTAGTATTTTTGTCGAATATAGCATAATATAAGAAAAATATCAAAAATTTATTGCATTTAACAAATTATATTTTATTCAACATAGGTACTTAATTAGAAAAATAAAAATAATTTTTTATTAATTTTTAATCATGAACTTTAACATTCTCATTAAAGTGTTACAAAATCATATTTTTTATTTTTACAATAATGCTAAAAAGATAGAATAATTAAAATTACAAAGAATTATTTAATGCTTCTTGTATTCTGTCTTTATACTTTTCACTAAATGGATTGTTTTCTTGGTTCCGACATTTATCCAATTTTTTGCTAATACGTGATAGTTCTTTTGTGTGATCGTCTGCTATTCTGACATGCAATATTCTTATTCTCCGTACAACTTCTATCAAATCTTTTAAATGTTCAGACCCTGTTTCACCTAATAATAAATCAGTTACATATGAATCCAAATTTTCTTTGATTTGACTTGCTGAGTGTAACACAGCAGCTAATGCCAGTTGAGACGGTGCAAATAATAAACACGCATCTGTAAATAGTAACTTGTCAATGAAACTATCAATATGAGTACGCATACGGTCTGGATCAGACATTCGCGTTCTTGTCTTAATGTCTAGAAGGAATCCTTCAATTGCCTTAAATGGATGGTGCACTTTGAGATTGTACTTAATTTGTTCCATAAGAAACAACTCGTTATTCAGTATCACTGTGGTCGCTCTCGATTGATTACCTTTGATATTAGCAACAAACTGCGCTAGTGATACATTAAACTCATCAACTTTGCATGCCAAAAACAGACACGTAACCATTATTTCTTTGGGATGATAATCCATGACTGAGTTGTACAGATAAAATCGTTTTAAATAATTTAAAGCGGTTGCGAATACGTACTTTGGCATGGTGGGTTGAAATTTGTGACAAAAATCTCTTAACATGTATTCGTGACATTTCTGTATTATATGCTCTTCATTGGCATCCAAAAAAAATGTGTTCCGCTCATCGGGACTCATGTGCGATCCGAATCTGGTGATAAACTTTTTATTGGCATCTTCTCGCAATGCATTCAAATCCAATTCGTCTTTGAATATCCAATTCATTTTTTGTGTGCTCGTTGGAAACATTTTATTTCTACTCTACTATATCGGTACTCAATAAAGTAATCACCAGAACACACAAAATTAATCGACGTTCATGGATTTCGGCTATTAAGTAAAAATTAAATTAAATTTAATGTTGAATTTAACTTATTCTAATTCGATTCAGTCATTGTTTATTATCACGACGGACAGCAAACACGACTACACGAGTATTTTGAATCGTGCGAGTTGTGTACACAATATTAAGCCATACAATACGCCAAAATTCGGTTTACTGATAACAACACTAAACTTGATAAGAAAATATTTATGATTCAATTGAGGTGGATATTATATTATATAATAGTCACAGACGTCTATACTATAATATAATATAGTACAGAAGCATGGCCGTCCCCATACATTTTTCTAGGGTTTTCTAAAGGGGGGAGAGCAAAATTAATTTAAAAATAAATGAAGATTTTTTTTTTATACATTTTATTTATAGAACATTATTATGTTTCGTCATTATTACATTAAATCATTAAATCTAGTAACATTTAAAATTCTTGGGGGGCAAATGTCTTTCCCCTCCCTGGGGACGCTCATGTACAGAAGTCTGTGTACATAGTATACACATTTATATGTATATATGAACAGAAACGGCACATATTTTCAATAATGAGTATATGAGTACGTCGTCCTCTTAAGCAATGGATCGATCCCCCTGGTATTATAATCTTAGTACACATTGTGAATTACTTTGAAAATAACCCAGAAGAAATCGTAATCTAAAAGCTCTCATAAAAATCAATTTATTTGCTAGCCATTAGGTACTTTATTACTCTTCACAAATAATACTAATAATTTATATGTATTTATGTACTAGTATGCTTAAGCCCAATACATTTGTTCTTATAAGGAATTAATTTTTTTTTTGTTTTTTTATAGTAAGATCTAAGCATTTTTTTCTAATATAAATAATGTTTTCACTCATAAACAAAAAAAAAAATGTATTGTAAAATCAATACATCCATTGCTTACCCTAAATCTAAAATAAAGTTATAGAAATTACAAGATAAGCAAAATTAAATAACTAATTACTGTTAATTTTATTTTTAAATTTCCATCCCAAGGCAAACATCTTACTAATATTAATAATAATCTACAGATACCTATGAAATGACAATTAGGCGGTTACAAAATACAGATATATTATAAGAAATTTCAAATAAAACATTTTAATATTAAATAATTAATATAAATAAATGTTGTTTTTTTTTAATAGAAAACTCTTTTTAAGAGAAAATCCATATGTGCCAGCAATCTACAGTTCTTTTGTTAAACAGCTTATGGATGATGTATGTAGTCCAATGCGACCTAATCTTCCAGTCTTAAACACCAAATCTGATGGGATAACAGATTTTATAAAATTCGGTTTCAAGTGAGTATTGTTAAGCATTTAAATTTAATATTTAGTAATAATTCATTGATTTATAATAAAATAGATCTAAAATCTAAGATTTTACTCTAGAACATTGTTTTGTGTTAATTTATTATTTTTTTTCTCCCAGTAAAATCATTAACACCGTAAACAAGCATCCACTGGACTGTGACCATTTGATCGTGTTTGTCATTGGTGGCATAAGTGGTCACGAAGTGCATTCAATTTGTGAAGCAACAAAAAATTGTGGCATTAGGGTGAGTGTAGGATCTACTAGACTGTTATCACCATATGAGGCATTGCATTCATTATTTAAATAAGTTTAATCAAACATAAAAATTCACTATATTTATTTAATAACTTAACAAGGAAAAAACACTAATAATTAATTAACATTTTTTATATGGAATGAATAAATGAGCAATATTATTTAATTTTTGTACAATTCCATTCATTATATAGTCAATAATCCCTAGTACCAATAAAAGTCAGTTGTTTATTTTGCATATTGTACTTCAAATTTTAATCAGATGTAGAATTACTGAATGAATGTAATTTTTCGATGGATAAAGATAGCTGTTCTAGACTAGCCATTAAGGAGTGCATGTTTTCTGTACCTTTGGCAATACCTTGTTCACTGAGCGGATTTGATCCGTCTTGTCTTACACCAAGTTCAAAATGTAACCATGCTAAATGCTCTTGTTGCTCACGAATAGCCGTCATTTGTTCCATACTGCAATCCTTACCTAAATGTTTGAAAATGTATTATTATTATTATTATATAAATAAATAATCTATTTTGATTATTTATACTTTATTTAATGTTGTATCAGATAAATTTAAAAATTATTGTTATTATTTGTACATGGTGTTTGTATGTGTTTTTTTTTTATACATAGGGTCATATTTATAAAGATGTGAATTAATTATAAAATATAAAAAATTGTTATGCATTTTTTTTTTTTTTTAATAAATTACTGTTAATAAAAAATACTACAAGCAATATCAGTAGAAAGAACATATTCAATCAACTTGTTTTAATTCAAATTTAACAGCCGGGATATGTGTTATTATTTTGGTTATTGGACATTCTTTACTGCTTACCAAATGCACGTAATTTCCCAGAGTGAAAATCTTCAAGTAGTTGCTGTAGGGCTTGCTCCATTTGTCTGACATCGGTCACATCTGACAAAAAACAATGATGTAGGCAACTTCTATCCATAGTTTGTTCAGAGATTACTATGTGTTTTATATGGGACAGGATTCAACAACAAAAGCAACCAACACACAAAATATGTATATATATATAAAAAAAAAAAATAAAATAAAAAAATAAATAAATAAGCTAAAATAATAAAATATATAACTTTAATAAATGGGTAGGTAAATACTTAAGTGATATTATTTATTGTGTTTTAATTATGTGCAATATATTTAAATTATTTATTATGTATTAGTTTATGAAAAAGTACACGATGGGTGTGATGAACAATAAAAAAAAAAAAAAAACTGTAGTGCACGTATAACTACTTATATCACAAAATGTGTCATATATTCATAGTTATATAGCCAATCTACATAAGCTAATTAATTAATAATATTATGCATTTATTGTTGACATTTCTTATCATAAAATAAAATGTTTAACTAGTATAATTTCCATTGTCGAAAGTCACTTAAGATAGTTAACAATATTATATTATGTATAATTGTAAACAAATCCAAATTATACACTGCCTGAACAATATTTATGAAACATTTTTAATCAATGTAAACACAAAAAAAAAAACATAATATTAAAAAAAATTTCCAGTCATGATATAAATTTCATGAAAATGATTAATAGATTAAAAGCAATACAAATTGGATTTTATTTTATTTAATAACAATTTAAATTGTTAATTTTTTTTTCCATATATGTTTCAATCAAAACAAAAACATATATTCCTTTAGACTAACCATGCAAGAGATTAAATTTGCAATGTTTAAAATTATTAAAATATAATTAAATTTTATATTATGATATACCAATGTTGTTTTATGAAAAAATTGAATTCATTATAACTACTTTTATTCACATTATTTTTAGACAGTTAAAATATTTAAATTTTTTAAATTGTATATTTTAAATGGATATTCCAAAGACTCAGTGAAAAAATGTAATATATTTTATACATCAATACATAATTATTTATTAATTTAGGTAGTTAGTCAGGTATAAGGCAAGAGGCGTTAGAATATATTTGTCTTTATTAAGTTATAAATAATTATAATCAATAAACATACACTTGAGACTAAAATATTATTTTTTTATCAAGTTAAAATTTCAAATTGTGATACAATATATAGTTTATAGACATTTTTTGAATAATAATTGTTACATACCTTCACATGTATTGAAATGAAAAAATGAATAAAAATGAAATGTATTGATCACTTAAAATTTTTTTAAGAAATTTTTAATGGGAACATTTTTGTAAATTTATTATTCTTATATTATAAAAAAGTTTAAAAATAATTATTGAGATACATTAACCAAACATTGCGAATGGAAATTTATATAAATGACTACAATGCTTTAGGTTTCCAGATAAAATTAAAATACAAAACTACTTTATTACAAATGTTATTTAGTGGGTTGTCAAAAATGCTTTAGAAAAATTATGGCCTTTAAGAACTTCACATTTCAATGCCATAGAAATTGTATTTTGATTGATGAATATTGTTGATTAAAAGTTGTTTTTTTTTTTTTTTTTTGTTAAATCAATTCATACAATATAATGTTAGTTTTTTAAAGGTGAATTTTTAAACAGGTCTCTTTATTTTATTTAACATTAATATGAAAAAAAAAACTGAATATTTTTATACATATAATTACAGTTTATTTCTATTTTGACTTGACCCATTAAAACAGAATAATATAAATTTCATTAATTGGGAATAAATTAATTTTTTAAACTAAATAAATAAAAAAAATTTATTTGGTAATTTATATACTACTGCTCTATTACTACCTAATACCTAAATATTTATGTGGGTATTCAAATTAAATTAAAATAAATCTACTTAATGATAATAGTGTTAAAATATTTCAAGATTATCCAAACTCAACGTTTCAATTATTTAAGTCCATTAAGTTTAGCGAACAACACTATTTTAAATCACAAAATATAGTATACTCTACTAAGTGTAAGTATTGTGTGTATAACTACTTATGTAGGATTAGACAAATAATAATCAATATAAGGTAATATTAATGAAACTGAAATATTTATGTAAACAAAGTATACAAAAAAATCACAATCAATTAGTATAATTTTAATGAGATTAAACGAACCTTTTTTATTTTGCAATTTATTAAATTTTGGAGGTGGCGGACGTGGTGGTTTGTAGTCATGTAGAGAACTGCGTCCTAATCTCTCATTAACACACATCAAGCGAGTCGGACCACCTATGTCTTTTATAATACAAATAAATTAAAGAATATTTTATTTTGTTTTAAAATTGAGTACTACTAAATGCATACTGGACGGTTGAGCTTGTGGTTTATCTTGTATGGATGAATTACTTGACAACCTGGCTGTAGATTTATGGCATTCGTTCTTTTGACTTTCAATAGAAAGTGACTACATTTTACAATCAACAAATAATATTAATGATGAATGAAAACATTTAAACTATAATTTAAAATTACCTTTTCACTTACATTGCTAGTCTTAGTTCGGCTGTCTGAATGGGAATGTGCTCTTGGAGGAGGCTTGGGTGTAATTGGAGGTGTAATTTGTGAAATATCTGTTGGTCTAGGTTCTTCGTCAGAAGACACCAGTTGTTCTAATTCACATTCTTCCTTTTCTATAGACATGGTCTAGTATGTTGAAGTAATTAAATTTAAATGTAAATATGAATAGCTTAATTAATATTATAATCAGTCAACAATATTTCATCTGAATTTTTTTTTAGCTGTAAAATAAAATTAAAAAAATCAATGAACAGAAGTTCCGACGACAGTGGATTAACATCAATTCAAAACTAACAAAATCTACATCAAGGCAAACGTGTTGAAAATATGAAGACCTTGGACAATAAGTTTAATTACCTACCTACTTAATAGTTAACTATTATTAATAACACTATCGATACAGTTATTTAATAATCATTGTCAATTGTTAATTGATATTAATAACTAATTTAATTTTGTTAAAGACATCTACAATAGACTATACTGCATCACAGAAAATTACATAAACAACTACCGAAACCAAAGAACCAATACCCAAGTCAAATAACAACATTGAATATTATACAAGTGATTCAGTCCAAACACTCCAAACAGCAAATAATAATAAATAACAATTGATAACAGATCTATAGTGTCTCCCAAATCACCAAAATATATTATTATCTAATGATATGAAAAATTTTAAATGATGAAGATTTATTCAGATTCGGAATATTATTATCATAGACCATAGTTATTGAATAGTTATCATGGATAGAAGTGGTAGAACAGCATAATAATTTATTATACTCTTCTAATTAATAATTAATAGTATTATGTGATATAACTGACTACGAATTAAGAAATCGTATTCGATTTAAGCTAGTTACTAGTTTAACTACCTACTTATAAATGCTCATACTTATTCAATATTTAATGATTATTAATTCTTTATAATTTTAATTAAACATTAATTAGTTTAATCAATACTCTCAGATTTTGAGAAATTAAGAAGAGGAGCTGGAGCTCAATCCGACGATCTAAAAACTGCGTTCTAAATGCAAAACAACTTAATACAGACCCGTTTCAACACTACAATAATCATTTAACTCAATCATTTTACATTTTTACAATACAATTGGACCTTCTCCAAGAAAAATGGTTAAGAATATTAAAAATTATAAAATGTATTGCATTTTTCAACAAATTGTAATTTCAGTATCATTGACAATAATTTCAATCTATATTTGATAAAAATAATTAATGTGGGCGTTAGAGTACATCGTTTAGCATTTCATTAAAAAATAATTAAATAAACAAATAAGTAATTGTTGTGGTACGCAATTAAAAAAATAAAATAATAGAGGAGCTCCGTACCTTGTTAAAAATATTAAAATATTTAATAAAAATTATTATTCATATAAATTAGAGTAAATATTTTTGGGTACGTGGTACGTATTTCTATTATTTTTAAGATTAAAAGAACTTATATTCAAGTTCTTTGTACATATAGGTATATAGGCTTAATTTTAAAATGCATAAAATATGCATCTTTCTTTTTTTATTGATATTTGATATGTATTTTATACGTAATTTATGCCGCAGACTATAATCTAGACTTCAGAGAGTAATAATTATTGTTGATGAATTACACTCAATAAAATTAAAATATACTATTTAAATTATATCTAAGAATCAAAGTTTTCAAGGAAGAAATTAAAGAACATAAATGTATAACTGAGCATCCAAAGAAGCTGCACGAGCGATCAGCGAATGTACGATGCGCCAAAGTATATTTTTTGTATAGTACGTTAATACTATTGAATGTTGATCATAAATATTAATCATCAATGATAATGGTATATTAATTATTAATATGCATAGAGTTATAATGCTTGAAACTCACGTATATTATATTAAATTATATTTTATTTTGTTAAAATTTTTTACGAGTTTATGTTAGTTTATATTTTTATCATATTCTATATTATTCTACTAATAACTATAATACTACATACTCCAGCTTATACGATTACAACTTAAAAAAAAAATATTAGTAAAAACGGCCTAATAGTTGTTGTACTATCTATAGATGCGGCAATAAGTACATTATCTTGATACCTCTTCAAAACGTCTAAAAATGGATTAAATTATCGATTTCAGCTATTCTCTCGAGTAAACCCTTGACTATTAATCTACAGTCTACACACATGAAAACTATAAAGTATAAACTGTAGCCTGTAATATATTTTCTTATTTAAAAAAATATTTTATTAGTTGAATGAATGCTGATAATCCAGTGTCGACTGATAAGCGTAAAGTTGTGTAATACCTGTTATCGATTTTTGTTGTTATCAGAATTCGACGTCACTGATAACATTTAGACAATATTTCCAAGTTTCTACAAATATTTCGAGTTTAATTGTTAACAGTATTCAGTATTGTTCCTTAAAAATTTGGTTTGCCAATTCACTTTCTGAAGGTTCTTAAATTCCTATGGTACAGAAATAATTTCATCCTACGTTTTATGGCGACTAGTTGTCTGTCCACCTGTTGACCAAACGTCAGTAGACTCTATTATAACCCATCTAAAATCATAAAATATGTTATTGGTGTTATTATGGATAGGGCTGTGACCAGAGAACCAATCTGGCAGAAATGTAGATTTTGCCAAAATGCCACGTTTGAACAATTGCATCAATTTGAACGGTAAGTTTATCAATTTTAAATCTATACATCCAATGATCAATTTTATTCAATAACTGCATTGACATGTATTCTAATTTTTTCTTATTTGCAGTTATATTTATATGAATTATGTGCTAATTTTTTATATAGTTTATTAAATTGCGTAAATGTTAAATACAGTCCCGCCAAGGTTTAAAACATTTACCAGTCCTAAACCTGTTAAAATTGGTTAAAACAATTAAAATTTATACGTTATATTAAATACTTTAGTCTGACTTATTGTATTAAACTCAGTAAGTCACTGGTTCTATCTGATCATTTGAGTCTAATAAATAGGGCTCGGAGATTATTAAATTTACATATCTTTTTGAGCTATTAGATTTATTGCTAAGTAAATTTAAAATTAACTTTATGACTCCACAAAAATAACATTTAAAGTTTATAATATAAATTTTTCCATGTTTAGTGATTTGGTAATTTTATGAGCATATTTTTAAATTTTACCATTTTTCAGAACATATTTGATAATAAATGATATATTTATAATGCAATTTGAAAATTTGACAAAAAAAAAATGCTTTATAACATATAATTTATTTTGAGGGTTTTCTCTAGATATTTTTGTATTGTGTTAATCAAATCTTAAGTTGACATACAATTTCCTGTTTTTATTAATAAATATATTTTGTAAAAATTATAAAATATAAATATATTTGTATTTATGAAAATTATGAGTAGAAAAAATAATAAGTACATATTTTTAAAGCATATTTATTTTGTACTATTATGTGCTCATAAGTGCATTAAGTTCTTAGCACTACAGTAATGAATTATAAAATATAGGTTTAAAATTCTTTCTTATACATTTATTTTAAATTTTTGAGTGCCAGCAAAATTGTATGGTGCCTTAATCACATTGTAATAATGGTAATACTTTTTTTTCTCAAGGTTATATGAAAAATTGTATCGTACATTTTTTAAAATTTTTTTTTAATTTAATTTTATAATGGTAAAATATACTATAGATTTCTGTTTTTTATTGTAAAATATTATATAAAAATGTGAATAAATATTATATTTTATTGATTCATAACTATTTTATTATTTTTAATTAAGCAATAGGTGCATTTATTGGTATATAGACATAGCTTTTTTAAATTTCAAAATTGTTAAACCATTTAATAATTTTATAAAATCAACAAAAATATATAATTGCTTATTTATAGTATTTTATATATATGTTTATGACTATTTAAATTGGTAAATTTTTATTAAAATAGATTTAATAGAAATTACCTAAGTATAGGTTAAATTTATTAGGATTAAAATAGATCATATTATGATTAAATATTTAATTTAACAATAAAAATATTTAGTATTAATAATTTAATTATTGTAGGTATAAAACTATTATATTATGCAATACAAAGATAAAAATTTATTATAAAATTTATAAAATTTTAAGAGTAAGTAAATCGACTTTGAATTTTTGTTTTTTATTTTTTATTTATGGTAATTAATAAAAATGTAATAATACATTCAAATATTTAATAATAATTTTAATAATTTTTAAAGACACTTGTATGATGTGCATAGTAGAAGAAAAGATGGTCAGTACTTTTGTGAGTATGGTGCTTCTAGAACTTGCTGCAAAAAATCTAACGAATCTGATTACAAAATACACGTTGTACAAAACCATGCTTTCCAATCAGTTAATTGTGTCGTACCTTATCGTAAGACATCAGATAATAAACGGCCAGCAGATGAATGGAATTTTTACTCAGCCTCCCAAAGCCTTGCAACTGTGTTAAACGATCCAAGGCGGCCTCGATCTGTATGTATATATTTTTTAATTTAATAAAAATAAAATTTTATACATAAAAAAAAATTAATTTTTATTGAAACACCTACATTTATTCTTTTAGAAAGATTTCTTTACTAAGATATGGGGTGATAAATTCACTGATGCAAGTCCAATTCCTCCACCTCAACATTTGCCTGTAATAAAGCCTCAATATTTTCAAACTTATCTTAAACGTATACCAAAAGTAAGGAATATATTAATTTTTCAGTATTTTTGTATCTATTTATGTGTACCTTTAATTTATAGAGACATAAAAAACATGTAGAACTTCAGCAAAAAAAAGATAAACAGGATTATCCTTCTGAAATCTTTCAGCAATTTCCGAATTTACGCTTAACTAAATCAACAGGTAAGAATGAAAATATAAAACATAAATTATGTGTTTAAAATAAGTTTAGAAAAAAAGCTAAGGGAAATAGACTATTTTTTTTTTTTTTTTATAATTTATTTATCCATAATTTTACAAAAGATTTTTTTTTATTAGAATCCAAAAATTAAATGGAAAATATTATAGATAGTGAATGACTAAAGTGTAACACATATTTTATCAGGCGTTGATCCAGAATACATTAACAGGGAGGGGGGCATCTTAAATAAACATTATTATTCAAATTCTAATTCTAATTTATCAGTATAATTTTATAAATAAAATAAAAAGTAAATACATTTTAGGTTAAATTAATCAAACATGTATGATAATGAAATATAAAACATTTTATTAAAAAAATTAGAAAATAGTACAAAATCATTTTGTATTTTTTATTGAAATGTGTCATTTGTATTAGATTAGTAAATTAAATGGTTAAATTTTGTACATGATTCATGAAAAATAATAATCAATAATAAAATATGAAAAATATTAGGCAGAAAAAATATAGAAATTATCACAGAATATAATATTTTTTCGATTTTACAAATTCATCTAGTATATTGTTATAATTAATACCTGAAATTTCTATTAAAATGAAATAATGTAAGTCTATTAAAAAGAGATGAAAAAGTTTGTTCTCCATTGTTATAGTGGCTGGTATGTTAGGAGTATAATATGAAAAAATGTATATAACTTTTAACCAACTGATATTTTTTTTCCATTTTACTATGATTTTTTTTTTTTATTGCCAAATTTTATCACAGAACTAAATTGCTTTTGCAGCTAAATTAAGTAAAATTATATGTATGGTTAATATTATATTACTTTTTAGACAGGGTCAATTATGATTTATCTGAGGTTCCATCTATATTTTTGGAGCCTCATTTTGATCTCAGTAAACGTGAAACATTATTTACTGTGTTTCCCAATATATTCCTCACATCAGATACCCATTCCAATGTTAATACAGCTAATATTAGAATATCTGATAAAGCTATACATGAGAAAAAGGTAATTTTTAAATGTTTGTTTTGTGCTATGTTAATTCAATTTGATGTTTTTCATACTATTTTCTTTTAGTTGAGCCATTATTTGGATACTGTAGAGGTAAAAATTGCACAACAAGTAAGTTCTAAATCAGAAGCATTTTTTCATACAATGACATCACATGATACTCTTATGGAACAAATTCGTCTATCAATACAACTAGCTCAAAACCTACGGTATGTATATTACTTATGATATTACCATTAATGATATCTTTCTTCTTTCTTTTTTTTTAATATTTACATTTGAGTCATAAAATAATTAATAATCTACAAATATATTCTTAAAAATAATAAACTAGTTGCAACTTCTTATCTTTAACATTTGTCTTACTGTGAAGTTATTGTGTTTTATTATTTTACTAATTAATAGTAATACATGTTTTAATTTATTTTTATTTATTTAGTCATAGAATCAGACAAGTGAATGAAAAATTTGTATCAAAACCATTGACAATTTTAAAAACTAAAACCACTATTTTAAATCATACCAATATAATTGAAAAGGTATGAATAAAATAATAATAATATAACCTTATAATGTGGTTATGTAATGAAGATATTTATTGTTTATTTTAAATATTGCTGCTTGCAACTAATCTTATTTTTATTGTAATAGTTGAAATTAATGGCTACAGTCTATCACACACAAACAACAATACAAGTACTATTGTCAGCTGCTGATTATGTTGCTGCTTTAGACTTAATTTATACCACTAAGGATCTATTATCTAAGGAACTTTCTGGGGTCCACTGTTTTAGGTATTAATTATTAAATATTATTATTTATAGATATTAACATTTCACAATATTGTTTGTAATAGTGATACTTAAATAGTGTAATTCATTTAAAATAACTGAAAATGTATTTTAGGCATTTGACTTCAGAATTAAATGAAATTATTAAAATGATAGATGCATTAATGGCTGGGGAATTTGAAAGATGTTCATCAGCAGACCTTAATCGTCCATTAATTGGTACTGACTCCGAGGTTTTGGAAAAAGTAAGTTTTTTGTCATTAGTTTTATTTAAGCAGTAAAATAATAATATTTATTTAATCATTGGACATTTTTTCACTAGGATAAATTATTTTCAATACTTTTGGGGATGTTGCGACGTAAAAATTGGGCATTTTTAGAAGCATACAGCAAAGAATGTGAAACAGCTATAAGTGCTGCAATTAAAAAAAGTGTTATAGATACTGTTGCAAATAGTGATGTTGATCACCAGATCAATCAGTCATCAAATTTAGAAAGTTATTTGCACTGTTTAACTACTAACGAGTGGTTGAGTATGCTAGAAGACTGTTCTTACACATTGTCTCTTCTTTTAAGAAGAATAAAGGTGAGTTAAAAGATAATTAAATTTGTTTCGATCATAATTGTTATAAACAGTTAAATTTCTAATTTCTTTTTATAAGTTTTAATTTATTATTTACATTTTATAATTTATGAAATACAAAATAATTAAAAACTTTCTTATTCCTTCATTTGAAACATTAATTTTTTTAGATCAATTTTTTTTTTAGAAATTATATATCAAATTTAATCTTTTTACATTCAATAAACTAAATATATATTGCTTAATAATGTTTAATAGATTCAATTTTAGTTTCTATTGATTATGGTTTAGTTCTTTTAAAATTTTTATAAAAAGAATTTATTAATTAAAATGTTATAACACCATGTAAATATGTAACAAATGTTGTTTACATCCTTGTATTTGTATTTTAGGCAGGATATAATATCATGCAACATGCTCTTAATGTTAGCGCTAACAAATTGAATAGTGATAATGAAAATCCTATTGAGTAAGATATTAGTTTGTTAACGTAATGAATATTTATTAATTCAGTGATATGAATGCAATTAATTTTAGTTTAGAAGAACCATCATTTGACTATAACTTAACTGAAGAAGATTATATCAAAGTCAAAACAAAGCTGACAAATCTTTTAAACTCAATAACTGAGTGTGCTGTTGTAAAATATGCTCAATTAGTTACTAAAAGTTCAAGTGCCAAGTATGTACTTAGTATTACATAAATATGGTTATAACTGAGAAGTATTATTCACTGAGTATTTTATTTATGTCTCCAATAGTGCTGAGAGTGAACAAGTAAATGGTATAACCGAGCAACTTAATGGAGATGAAGAATTCAAGAATTATTGTTTATCAGATCAAAAGCAGTTGTTGCGATTGTCCGAATGTATAAAACAGTTAAGTGATTGTTATGTAGAAGTGTGTCCTAATCAAGATGTTGGGTTTAAAATATTGCAGACTGCCATGCAATCAGAGGTTGTATTCTTAAATGCAGTTAATCAATTTTAGGTCATTATCCTTACAAACATATAATATATTCCAGGCCAACAATTTCATTAAAAAATTTCACGTCGAAAAAATCAACAAACTGCAATTAATTTTAGATAGTGAAAACTGGCGGCAAACAGTTGTGCCATCAGAATTTCAAAATTTAGTCGAATACATTCAAGCTACTGGTATTTATGTTGATTATTTAAGTTTATACTTGATTAATATGGATAATTGAATTAATTTTTGTAAGTTAAAAAAATAAAATTAAAAAATGTATTTTAAACCAAAAAATATTTTAAAATTATTTTTATTTTATTAACTTTTAAAGAGAATTTTGCCTAAATGTTTTATGTATTCCTTTTCCAGGTCAATTTTCAATGCCCAAACCATTATCACCAAAGACATCCACTAAACCACCTCAGATATTGATGGTAAATGATGAAAGTTTTGCAGTAGTTGGGTAAGTATATAATTTTTTGAACTTCAATCAGTATAATATAAACAAACATTTATTTTAGGACTGTGTTACTTTTGATTCAAATGGTAACTGAGTACTGTATAAAAGCTGACGAGATAAATTTGGCTGCACAAAGTTTATTACGTTATGTGTGTGAAATTTTAAAAGAGTATAATTCTAAATCATATTATTTGGTATTGCAAGCAAAAGCAATATCAAACAAAACTGGTCTGAAGAAAATAACATGTACTAATTTGGTGCTATCACTTAGATCTTTACAATTGTTATTATGGATTGTACCTTTCGTACAAACACATTTTTCTAGTAATTATCATTGTTTCAATATATTTTTATTTGTAAGAATTTTAAACTAAGTAGAATAATCAAAACAAATTATTATTTTTGTAGTATCTGCAGTATTTATTTATTCTAATAAAATTTTCAGATTTTTTGGAAGAATCTCAAGTGAACACAATATTAAATAGAGTTAAAAACGATATCACAAAACACATCAAAGACATACAAAACAAACTGCATGATATTGTAAAACAAATAATCATGCAGCAAATGTCTAACTGGGAAGCTAAACCTCCTATTCCATCCAAATCTTTTCAAACTATTTGCAAGTATGTGAATAATGTCTAGGTACTAAATTGGATAATTTAAAATACTTTTTTGTTTTAATTTTATAGACATATATGTAAACTTCATGAGGCCATAGCAAGTATACTGCCAAAAATTCAAATTCAATATTTGTATAGACGAATACATATAACATTCAAAGAAATTCTACATGAATGCATAAAAAAAATGGACAACACTAATAATGATGGACCTTTGCGGGGGTAATTTAAATGTTTTTATTTATTATTCCAAACCATTCCGCTTAAGAAATCAAATTTTCTTACATAGTTTTAGAGTATTATAATTACTTTTTTGATTGGTTGTTAAATTTTAAAATATTTAGAATTGTGTCGTCAGAATTAATGTTTTACATTAAGTCATTAGAAAGCATAGACGCATTACCTAAAGAAGAAATGGCATTGCAGTCAATGAATGATATATGGAATGAAAATTTTTCAACGAACAACAGTCATTAATAAAATTGTACAATAAAAATTGAGTTGAACAAATTTGTATCTATTTTTTAATGAGTAAACATAAAAATTGTTTTAAAAATAATTTTGTTCCATGTACTGATTAATTTAAAAACTACCTATAAACCAATGTAATAATGGTCCAATACTTCATATATTTTTATTGCATCATCTATTTTATTTTGTTGAATTCAACATTTTTTTTCTGAATTTATTGGTTTATTGGTATTTTTATGATGACATTAGTGAAGTTATATACTAATATTTAATCTTACAACCAATTACAAATATATATATACATATATATTTTTATTTTTTATAATATTAGTTACTACTATTATTCCTTATTTTATTATTTTGGTTTTTCATAGTTGGGATGTTTATAAGAATATTAATCGTTATTGTTTTTCAACATTTTATTTTAATATTTTAGTCAGATGGTGTTACGTTGTAAGACTGAACATGCTTGGTCAAAAAAAATATTGGCCTATATAGCATATTATTGGAGACTTAAGATTGTATTGCTTGTGTTTTTAATAATTTTTATTAAATTTTTTCTACATTTTCCCGTTTAATATTTTCTAAATATCCAACAAAATGAAATAAATATAATTCTGACAATGAGCTTTAACTCATTTGAACAGAATGATATTTGTGTTGTTGAGTTTGAAAATCAAAAGTGCCACATGTTTGATATCTTCATGAAAATTTAAGTTAGGATAAGGCATAATGTTATCAAAATTCTTAGCTAATTTTAAATCGCCTATCGAATTGAAATTATTTTGATTTAAAACTATAAAGACATGAAATACTTTTGCATTTACAACAATATTGTATGATATAATTTATTATAATTACAAGCATATTATTGTTCTACTTATAATTAATGACAGTATATTAGTTCATAAAAAACTTGTATAATAAATCAATAACATACTATGTAATATGTATTTATAAATTATTGTCAAAAAAAAAAATATCTATATGTGCCTATCTACAATTTTGATTGTTCAACTGCATAATTTTCAGTGTTATCTGATTGAAAAGATAATTGCAAATTGCTCAATTATGATTCATTATTTTGTTCTTCTTTATCAAAACACCTCATTTGGTTTTTATTACTTAAATGAAATATGGAATTTAAACATGGGTTCATACTTCATAGATGTATTATTTTATTCTAGCACTATTGTATTAGTAGTTTTATTTATATTTAATTGCAATAAAATAAATAATAAATGATAAAAAATAATAAATTTTTGAACAGGTAGGCAGGTGTGTAGGTACCTTGTATGAATACCTATTGTAAAATAAATAACAAATATCGCCATAATTCATGTATTAATGTGACCAAATATTTTTGTTATATTGTTTTAATATTATAGTTAATTCTGTGATAACTGAAAATAAATTAAGGTATTATATTATGCAATAAGTACTATTATTTATGATTAGGTTTGTGTCACTTTTAATTTTTAATAAATTAAAATAAATAATGTGGATGTACACAGCAACTGTATGTATATGTTTTATTCACTAAAAATAAATTGAAACCCGTACCTCGTACCTGCTACCAATTTAGTATTCATGTTTTAGTTGGTCCGAGGTCTTAATAATTTGACAGATAATTTTATACCTATCTACTTTTTACGGCTGAATGTTAGGTACCTAATTGCGTTCTCAAAAAAAGGCATATTTTTGAGGAAGTAAATTCGACTGGTAACTTAAGTCTCAACAAGGGCGATTGTAACCACCGATTTATTGGTAGTCAATTTTCGGGTTGAATTTAAAATATGTAAATTCCACTGGTACGTATTTTTAACCTGAAAACATGTTAACTCCACCGATGGTATAATAAGTAACTACCTACCTACTTACTAGTGATAATTATTGATTATTATATATTTTTATTTAAATTTGTTTAAAAAATGATACAAGTATTTAAATTAAAAATAAATTACCTATGTATATTGTATAAATAAGAAATTTGTACTTAAATTATGTACCTATTATCTATTGTAACTTTTATTATTGCTCACTGTTGTTTTTGAGTGTTAAATAATTTTATATCATACCTATACTGTAATAGGTACTAATTAATTTATCACAGATGTAAAAAGGTAAATGCCGAATATATAAATAAAAAATTATCGGTGGAATTTACATTTTTTTTTCAAGTAAAAAAACAAACCAGTGGTGGGAGTTTACATGAAAAACGGTCTAAAACGATCGCAGTCGGTGGAATTCTCATGCGCCCCCAACAGTGTAAAAATTCCTATCAAAAATCTAACCAAATACCTAGGAGTGTTCATCTTGACAAAAGACTTACTGGGTCCAACACATCAAACTTAAAAGAAAACAATCTAACACACGCCTACATCTCTTTCGTCTATTTTTGTCTCCCTCAATGAGTTTAAAATATGACAATCATTATACAAAATGTAGTTCTCAAATAGTATGTTTACGTTTAAAAAACAACAGCGATGGAGTTCAGTTGAAAACTTGAAATAAAGTGTTATTGTATCTTTTTTACCAATTTTAAAAAAAAATGTTCAGATTGGACTACTTTACTCATTATACTTCTAAACTTAATTATGTTACCTATATCTATTATATGGACCGTGAGGTTAGGATAGATTAATCAACGATTACAATGTGGATAAGTCGTTACTCGGTACTGAACAGATATAATAAGAATAGGTACCTGCTGTAATACTCCATGACTCTTTTATTGAATAGCTTTCATTATTTTAAAATCTTTTAACGTTATTGGAAATAATTTTTTTACACAATTTCCAGACCGAAATAAGACAATATTTAAAAAGTAAAAATTTATTTTCACTTTAATAATGTATACAATTGTCGACGATAAGTACCTACATAGACGTAATACAGCGAAATATATTTTGATAATAACACTAATAAATTATACAACATTAATTAAGGCACTTATGACAATATGGTTGACCTAACCAAGTCAAATTGATGGCGGGCATTATCACCAACATGTTATATGGTACATAAAAATCGTTGATGAATTTATTCGGATGGACACAGAGACGTGAATCAGCGTATCCAAATTGAAATCTGATGTAGGACTTCTGCTGGAAACTTTGGCTATCCTGTTCGTTTGTAGATCTAACGTTATAGTGTTGAGTAACGCGATCGGGTTGATATACCCCGAGCAGGCGACGTCATCACTAGTGTTCTCACTTTCAAAGCGACAAAATTACGCACCCCCGCCTACCACCCCTCCAGAAGCCCAAAACAAAAAATTCACGTACCGACTGATGTTCAGTATGGTGTTGATCGTGTAACTGGTCTGTGGATTCGTCCTATTTCTATTTTCATGGTACATATTGTTTCACACATTTTTTCTGATTCAATGTTCCGCACTAATCCGAAACAATTGTGCGGCCTTCATGGCTTCATGTAGGTATTATTTTATAGACGCCAATATCATAAAACATAAAAACTTCATTAGATTAGGTACATTTATTGGTAGATATTGTTTAAAACAGCAGTTCTAAGCTTTTAAATAACATCAACCCCTAATGAAAGACCTATTGAAATCACGGACACCCTACCCTGACCAAATTTCTTTCGAATACATTTTTTTACACAAATATTTCACATTATGTATCCAAGTCGGAACCACCAATCGAGACCCCCCCCCCACCGCAAACCTATGATACCTATAAATGTTGCGAACCACCACGGGCCCTCGGGCCACAGTTTAAGAACCACTGTAGTTTTAGAACATTCTTTCCTACTTAGAACGATAAAATGTAAGCTGGCACCTACTTTATTTAAAGACACTTATAAATAGGAATATACCTACTACCTACTAATCATCTACCTACTGTATCCGATTTTACAGTTATTTTCGTGACATGGACCTTGCAATTATTGCTATTACCTTGTAAATCATAAATCCTAAGTGGTATGGTCCTATTTATTATACTCTCCGTATTCTGGACCGAAATTATTACTGAACGAAAACGTTCATTTTCGTAGTGCCGACCGCCAAGATGTCTTCTGAGGTGATCGCCGAGGTGGCCAACAAGGCAGTGGTTTTGGCTCGCGTGACTATCGTTCATCATAATTTGAATAATAATAATACAAAAAAAAAAAAAAAAACCATTGTTTTAGGTAATAACTTAAATATATAGATTACGAGTCTTTTATTAACCTCTAAGTTTTTGTATATGACCTTGTTAAATATTAAAGCCGCACCGTTGTTTCGGATCGGTGCGGAACACCAGACTAGGAAAAATGTCCTCAACGATATGTACCATGGCAATAAAAATAGAACGTATCCGCAGACCTGTTCCACGATCAACAACGCGCTGAATATGAGCCAGTACGTAAATTTTTTGTTTTGGGCTTCGGCAGCGGCGGCGGCGGGAGCGTAATTTTTCCACTTCGGTGGCGATAACACTAATAACGCCGTCGCCTGCGCGGGGTATATTAACCCGATCGCGTTGCTCAACACCAAAGCTTTAGCTCCACCAAAGAGTAAGATGTTTGAAGTTACCAGTAAAAGTCCTATTATTAATTTCAATCTGGGTACGCCTGTCCGGGCCTCCATCCATCCGAGCAAATGCGTCCATGATATTGATGTGTCGTGCAACATTTTATCGATTGTGGTCATTATAAATTTAACTCGTTTGTCTTTAACCATATTATATTGTCACGTATGACGTTATTAAAATTATGTTGTTTATTAGTGTTTTTGATAAAACGTTTCGTAATATTACGTTTATCGTTGTAAATTTTACAGATTATTAAGGCGAATACTTTTGTTTTTGGGTGGATATATGAGGTATCTGTGTAATTAATTTAGTAATGGTTTCAAATTTACGTTATTGAAAATAATGAATTTAAAATGTTTCTTCTAAGAGTAGCTTGTTACTATAGTTAAATTACATTTCAATATTTTATTATACGAAAGTGTTTTTTACAGGCCAAGTATAAAACTATGGGTATTTTAGTCTCAGTAATAATTAATGTCTTACGAGGTTAATAAAATTGATTTTCGTATAATTCTATAACGATTTGATATCGTATGCAGCAGGTATCTATTAATACCTAATGAATAATCAATATTTTTATTGTATTTTGCTACGAATGTCGAATCACTAAATCTACTTTGTACGAATACAAGACTATACTGTTTATTGAACTTTTTCATACTTATGATTATTAGATTATCTCTTTTTTTTAACAAGAATCAAGGAGCTAATGATGATTAGGTACTAGTTGCTGATTAGTGATTAGATATTTAAAACAATCATATTGGTTTAAAATATCTCTTCAGTGTCTTATCAAGTTAACATCGAAAGTGATCAATTGGGCATTATATTATTTCATATTTATAATATATCTACGAGTATAATAGAAAAGTACTAATTCTTACGTCTTCTTCTTGGTATAATTTTTAAAGACGCCCACGTTATGTAGGTATACATGACAATATAACGCCATTTACTAAATTACTTTTCATAAAGCAACTGAATCATGACTACTTTCACTTTCAACAATCTGTAGACTTGACATCACGAGACATCGGAGTGCAGAATATATATAATTGAACTTAACTTTTAAAGTAATTATACATAGATACTACATACTGACGATTTCTATAGTATAATAATATGAAGTAGGAACAATCAATGCGTAAGCTAATACAAAGACTTATTAACGGTTTGTGATTAAAGAAAATAATTAAATAACGTCACTGAGGAAAAGTTTGAGAATGACAATATTATTTTAATAATACCTATTCACATATTTTTAAATCAAAATACTTTTGCTTGATGATAAGCTACAAAGTATTAAGTAGGTATGCAGAATACGAAATTTGCAGAGTTTGTTTAGTCACGGTTATAGATAGTTTATCTGTAGCCGTGGGCTGTAGCCCGTGGGTAGATACAGAAAATATTAAAACTAATGTTTACTTATCACTTTCCGTAAAAATATAAAAATAGGTAGGTACTTATTAACCGTATTATTCATTATTTAATTGAAAGTTTTGTTTTAGACTAAATTTTAAATTAACAAATAACACACATAATCAAATAATAAATGGCGTATGTCATGTGCTATTAACTAATAGGTAGGTGTAGGTACTTTAATTAGAAGATATATATATATAAATATACAACTTATCTATATAGGTATGTGACGCATTGAGACAATGCATAAAACACGGAGAGTTTTCTTATGTTTATTCTTATTAATAACTTTTGTTATGGTTGTAATTTTTGAAAATTCTTAAACTATATTAAGTAGCCTTATTTATAATTAGTTAAACTAATCTCAATACAAAATAATACATTTTAACATAAGTACGTCATACGTAGGTATTACTATATGAAATCGTAGAAAGGTATCATTTAGCTATAATTTAAATATTTCTGATGCATGTAATATAATTGGTTTTTAGTGATTGTTTAATTTATAATTAATTTGTAATAAATGTTCATGTTTTGTTAGCAAGTAGGTATAGTTAAATTATACACAGACTGGGAAAAAAAAATTTTTATTTTAGTATTTAATACTTTAATACATAATTTATGTATAATATGCGTTTTATTTTGATTTATTTAAACAAATAATATTTTGAACTTATACAGTAAAATATGAACTTAATTTAAATTATTGTACAAATTTAATATTTCAGTTTTGTGTTTATACATAAATAGCCAATAGGTAAAAATGTAAAATGTTTTCTATTGTTATTGTAAGTTACACTATAACAACTTAATGCATAAAATAATATATTTTTATTTAGTAGTCTTTAAAGAATTCAATGTATAGTTATATCTTTAAATAGAAACTGTCCCTGAAGTCCCAATATTGATTGGCTTCTTCTTTCATGCCTCTGACTCGATATATTTATATAAATATTAACCTCTTTCTCTTGTTCTTATCGTAAAAATTATTATTTATAGATTGTATAAAAAAAAAAAAAATAAAATAAAATAAAAAAATAGAAACAACTGACGTACCGTTAGTGAACTGTTTCCTTCATAAGATAATCAGGTGAACCTTCCATTTTCTACCTTATGGCTTTATGGCTTATACCAATTTACTTATTATTTTAGTTAACAGATCGTTACAATATCTATTTTTAAATGTAAAAACATAATACTATATTATAAGAATAATTCGTATTAATAGATTATTATATCATAAAAAGTACATTGGTTGGTAACAATTCGTAGACGTTCTATTAAAAGGCAAATGTAAAATAACAGAGATGGTACGTTTTAATCGATAACAATATAATTATTTATTTCGGGAATTGAATAAAATAAAAAATTGTAAACAGTGTCATATATATAAAATAGAGCCTTTTAAAATTTTAATCTAACGCTAAGGATTTAGATTAAAGAAGTTCAAAGGCTCGAAATTGGTTAGGTTTTTTTCAAACATTTAGCGTTTTTGAGCACTACACAGTATATTATATTAGATACCTATAGGCTATAAGAATAGTAGCCACATTTTTAAGTCCGTTCGATTTGGCGTTAGCATATAATTTTATTCACCATTGGTAGAAAGTTAAAACTTGATAAAACTGAGTTTTTCTTTAAAGTAGACAGAAATATATACGTAAATTTTTGATTTTTAATACTTAACAACAGATACACAATATTACATGCTTATGGTAAATATTGGTGTTACCTGCGTGTATACCTATATTATATTATATTATATATTGTTATAGTGTGTAGGCACAACCATTTTATAGTTAATATATATATATGTATGTATAATATATTAATACTTATCTGTACGGTCCTCTACATTACAATATCAGTTTATTATACGTATATATAATATATTATAATTTATAATAATATAATGTATGCTCGTTTGCCGGTGCCACCACCGCGGTAATTTTCGTTATGCACATCCAGCCCAAGGTTAACAATGCCCGGCGTGGCGTCGGCGGCCATAACTGTCCAGAACAAGATGACACAGAATCCGGTTCTGAAAGAAAAAAAGAGGTGCATGACACACGCACACACACTTACTATGTGGGTGGGTGGGAGGTGAGTGAGGGGTACACAATGATAATAATAATATGTATCGTTGTATATTATGTATGTGTGTGTGTCTGGCAACCTCGCAGTCTTGCACTCGGTGGTGGAGGAACAGTACGATGACGGTGACGGAGGGGAGGAGAACCATCAATCCCATTAATCTCTGGATCTATCGAACGCCGTCATCGACTTTTTCCCTTATTGTACATCATGTATTAGATCACACGGGGCTGCTGCTTTAGCAGCATCTACCTAGGTTATATATAACTATATACTTACAAGCAAGTATAGGTAAGTAAAGTTACCTATTTAATATTATACTTGATACTGTGAAGATCTGCGGATGACCGTTGGTTTGTCGTGCAGAGCGCAATGGTAGTGCAATTGAGTAGTAATGGGTGCGATTTTTAACTTCGGTCACCTAGACCTATGAGGAGCTTCTACGTAACACTCATACAGCTAGATAACCAAAGAGAAAAACCAGCTACCCGGTCCACGGCCATCAATCCTCACTGCCGGTGGTGTAAAGTGCGGTTATAATGCAAACGTCGACGGAGGGACTGCGTAATAGGATCCATCGTCTGCGATCTGAGGCGCTAAAATAATTTGGATCTCGATCAAACGCATCGTGACGGATGCGCGTTTCGATATCCGTCTCGAGTGTACTTACGATATTACGATATATTTGTAACTATCATTATTGTTATTATAATTATAGTGACGGTTATTCCTCTCGAGTTTTCTTAAACTCGTCTCGCGTCCCGACACCTGCTGCTTGCGTATTACAACATCAGTCCGACCGTGGTGGCAGATCAAAGCACTCGGCGATGCATTTTTTCCCTTCGCAGACGATAATGCATGCATTGACGGCTGTTCAGTCAATATTATTATATGTATATTATCGTTGGCATTATGCACGTTCAGGACCACGAGCGCGCGCACGCACATACACACTAGGTACTTATGGTACTACGGAAATTCGTGTTTCATCTGTAGACTGAATAAACTGACAAAATAAACAACGTAATCACGGTGAATGTACTAGGTAAGGGTCGCTGGTTTTGTAATGTACGAGAATCCTTATTCCTTTTTCCTTACTACACAACAGGTTAACGTGATTCGTAAAATGAGATGCTCAAAAAAATACACTATCGTTTTAAATACAGTAAAACCTCTTTATAGAACTCGTTATAGAACGGCGCCTCTAGGTATAGAAAGAATTTTCCTTATAACGGAAAATGTCAATAGTCTCAGTTCAAATACAGTAGTATTTTTCAACTTCTCTATGATGGAAAATTCTTTATAACGGAAAAATTTGTTGGTCTCAAGCGATTCCATAGAGAGGTTTTATTGTTTAATGATACGGATAAATATAACAAGCACATCTATTAGCATATTATGTACGATAACGAAATAAATTAGATGTACTATATCATAATACCTTTTCTTCAAATCTTGATTGTTATTTCTAGCTAACCAAGTTAAATTAGTTGAAACTTTCAAATGAAAGTGAATACCTAGTTATAAATATTATACTTGTATATACATAATATATTCAAAGAAATAACATGTTTCGAAAGTACCTAACAAGTAAAGCTTACAAAATATGTGTCGTACTATTTTATAAGCTCTTTTAAGATAAAGTAATTAAAATAAGATAAGTATAAGTTAAAATTGTTTCCTTTGTTTTTATCCACTAAATTTTTATCTTATACAGTTACATATGTATAATCCATTTTAAGTTTTAACTATTAAGTTACCAAAATGTTTTTACTTTTAAATGCGATGTTTTATGTAAATGATAATATTTAGCGTTGCATATTATATTTAAAAATTATAAAAATACATTCATATTATTTGGATAACTTTAACCTGCTGGCTGCTATTTAGTAAAAATATAACTTATATGACACAAGGTCTAGAAAAATTATAAAATTAATAATAAAATAATTTATTTTTAAGATTACTAAAAAGTTAGTTCACAGTTTAGCAAACTAGGGATGTAGCTAGGTATTATAGTATTACATAATACAGTATAAAATTACAAAATGATTAATGTATCATAATTTCATTAATATAAAAATAATTTACTAGAAAGGTAATTCAACGACTTATAACGAAACACATTTCAGTGGTTCATGTTACTAGTGTTACTACCTATACAATTATTTACAAGCAATTATAGTTTAACCTATTAGGAATCACTAAATTGAAATTTCTTAACATTATACCTATTAGAATATGAAATATGAAGAATGCCGTGTAATTTATAATTCTGTAAGTAATCAAAATAATATGTAAGTATTAGTTTACAAAATAACAATTTAAGATAAATTGTATTATAAGTTTTTACGTTTTTAAGCTCATTTTTAATTGCATATAAATTAAATATTGGTTCCTATAAAATAAAATACAAATAATTATTTTAAAAAACGTTGGTATCATGATATATTATTATTATTAAGTTAATTAATTTATTTATTTACCTATTACCTATATATTATATATAATACACAGGATAATTCAAAATTTATGTCGCAGTTATTTTATCATATAAATATTCATAAAAGAGATAATTGTTAAATACGAAAGTTTTTTATCTAAAAATAATTAAAACGATTAGTTATTTTTATTTTTTACCTAGTTGATATTTTAAATATAAATTAATAATATTTTTCATAGAGATAATATTTGTGTATTCTGTTAAATTGTTTCATCTGATAATACATTATTACCGGCATTACCATTTACCGCTATGTCTAACATACTATGTACTATGAATACTTAATTTTTCGAATATAAAAATTTTGCATTATTCATGATCTTCAACTATATTACTTTATCGTTTTGATACATACATCTAATAGTTGGTGAATACTGAATAGATATTTTAGAAAGTGAACTATTGACATTATAATAACGCGTTTCATCGTTATATAAAACGATTACATTACATAATTGCAATATAGCTGATTTTTTCGGCTGTTCAAAAGTAAATAAAATGCTCAAAATAAGTAAAAATCAAGTTAAAAGACGTTGTTAACAATTCAGAAGTATAAATTTAAAAACATAACCTCAAAGTGTAAAGATTAATTTTAGTTTTAAATCAAAGTATATGAGAATATTAGAAAACTAGGTACCTACAATATAATAAAACTATAAGTTTTGACACATAATGTTGGCTGAGAAATGGCTAAGGAAAATATTTATGATATAATACATTTTAGTGATAATGTTTTTACAATTGCAGATATTACCTGTTTTCGGGCGGTGAGCCGATATTTCATATTTTCGTAGAACATTTTTCAGGAAATAAAACGTTAAGCACGAATCTTTTATGGTATTTGTGAGCCTACAAACGGCAGGAAAAAAAAAGAAAACTGTAATATTATCATGAAATGTTTAGCAGAAAATGTTAGGGCTAAAAGAAGACGACTGACACCAAACTGTTGACTAATGGGCAACCTGTAGGTGTAAGGTCCAGCGATCTGTGCACGCACAACCGGTTCATATTTAACGAACAGGTACTGGTTTTCATCCCACCAGTCGCGCATACACATAATATAGATACTCACACACACAAAAATACACCAATACGCACAAGGCACAAGCACACACACGCACATAACATACCTTTTGTTAGCCCATCTCCTAATCTATACGAAAGCCGTGTGCATACGCGTCTGTTCTTTTTTTATTTTATTTTTTTTTATTCCTATTCAATTTAGCGAGCTAAGGTAAAACACAATATATACCTCGGTCTAGCTTATAATAAATTCCAAACGTGTATGCGTCCATAAAGTGTTTAATACGATTGTGATAATGGGTGATTACTGTTTGCACGAAAGACATTTTTTTTTTTGAAATCTGAAATTTAATCACGATATTCACAGAACGGTTTTCTTCTTAAAACACAGAAGAATATTAACCGTTTATTTTACGTCAATATTTTGATATGAATTTCGCTATTTCAGATAATAAGCTTTTTATGATTATGAACTCAAATTTGTTTACAGATTTAAAATCAATTTTATTCGTAAATTGTATTTTATTAGGGTTGAACTAGAATAAATATGTTACAGGATTTTTATTTACTTAGTTATCTAGTTCGCTGGTATGGAGCACGATTCCTGTAGTTATAGTTTAACTTTTGAAGTTCACGTGGATATAGAAACCAGTGTTAAACATAGATGGTGATAAGAAGGTGCTTAACCTTCTCAAATAATTCCTAATAAATAACTAAAAAATATAAATTTTATTTTTATTACACGTCTTATCTGCAATTAATTTTATTAGTAATTGTACTTGTATATATTTAAATAAATAAAAATTTGCACAATGTGCTCATCCCATATGTCGAAAATTCAATTTTCAGAAAAATATTAAAAATACTATAAAATAGGTAGCTTAAAATTAGTTCTAGTATTAAATTATAAATTTTTAAAAAACACTTAAATAAATTAAAGGTATTTTGAAATGTATATCATGTAAATAAAATGCTAATATAAATATAGAATATAAAGAATATTTCAAGTATCAATAAGGTTATTTATTTTTAAATAATGAAAACATTTTCATAAAGATTTTGACAACCCAACACTAGTGTTATATTTTTCAAACTATTTAAAAAAATTCATTTTATTTTTCAAAAGTTTCAATAAGATTCAATTTATTACCTGAAATAGCACTCAAAGTTGAAGATTGAAGCATCTTTACTGTTCATATAGAGGTGACGTCAAACACATATAAAAAAACTCATCATTTTAAAATCAATACAGAATCGTTCATCGCTCCACGATTGCAATCTAAAATATGGCCAATATATAGGATTTGGTACAAGTAAAGTACATATAAATATTTTCCAACGAGCACAGAACAATTTTTTATACTCAAACGATGTTTAAAAATATGGTTGATTTGTATTGTGTGAAATATATTAACTATAGATTTAATTAACAATTAAAAACTGCATATATTAGTATACAAGGTATCTGTACTGATAATGCTTATACTATTTTAGTTTTGAATAGATTAGCTTAAACAGTAAACATTAACCATTATGAATATTCAATTTTAATTTATCTTTAAACTTTTAATAAAATATGGTAACGAAGAAAATTTCTTAAGGATTTAATGTATTATAAAAAATGTATAGATTATCAAACTATACTTTAATATTTAAAAAATCGGTGATGCCACTTTGCTGTATAATAAGCGTCGTAATAAAAATGTTCTAGGTTTGGATTCAATGACAAGTTATTGTAAATGAAATATGATTTTTTTTGTGATTGATCGATTGTCAACCTATATGTCTAAATGATAAATATTTTAGGCATTTTATATTGGAAAATTATTTTTCAATTAGTAATACAGTAATTTGAACTAAATGTTACCAAAATCGTCGCATATATTATACTATAATAACTATTATTTATTTCATAATTTATTTTATTACTAGCTGTCATTAATATTTAAATTAAAAACAATAACTATATGAACTGAAGAAGGATGTGAATAATCTAGGTTCGTCGTATAAATAGTTAAAAATTAATGTAGTTAAATGCCTTAAAAATATCATTGTGTATACTATACATTAAATAATAATATACGTATATGTAATGGTAAACATTTTTTACTTCTATAAAATAATTAATGTTTATTTTTTGTTTAAATATCCAGTATCATCAAAAAAATATCGTTTAAATTTCGGTAATTTTGACGAATTATTTTAACATTAGAACTTCAGTAGTAGCATTTATAAACATATTATCTGCCTGAGATACCTAAATATTTAGATATAATACACTAATGCTAGAGCAAAATGCTTACGTTTTAGAAACACTTAGATGAGGTATCAGAAAAAGTTATGATCCTCCATTGTATAATCTCTAGGTTAAGTGGTACATCACAGAGAGCTAATGTATCAATGTTGTACGCAATGTACACTGACATCGGTGTACTTAGCGGTGAAATACTTAGCGCACGTCTATATGGATCAATAATTTTCGCATAAACAGTAACTAGATATCTAGTTTAACTTGGTTATCAGAATTATAGGGGAACATTAAAATCGACCCCCTTCGAAATGGCTACCGGTATTAAGCAATATCCCTAAGAATCAAAGAAAACTGGTTTTCATTCGATAATGAACCAAGATAACTAACAATCTTAATTTGTTAATAAACATACTGTATTAGGGACAAGAAATGGATGATTTAGATTTAAGTCTCGTAAACTACTATTGATAATCGCAAATAAGGTATTGACCTTTAAACAGCTAAGGAAATACGAAATGACACCAAAATTGAATATCAGATTTATTAGATTTATAAATGGTTATAAGCAACTTTTGCTATATTAATTTTCAAGATTTTTTCATAACATATTCTTTTTTTAACGACATTTGCTTAAAAAATATTTAACTAAAATATTTCAAATGCCTAAAACTAGCTTAAAATGTTGAAAATTTCATTAATATTGTTAAGTAAATTTAAATAATTTAAGTAGGTAATAATGGAACGTTTACAGTTTTTAAGATAAATAACTATTTTTGAATTAACAAAATTGTTTGAGGAGAAATCGTAATTTTATTTATAAAAATTCAATATAATGTCAAAATTTGAATTATATATAAAAAAAAATTATAAAAAATGTATGTGCTTTAACTTCAATTTTTTTTTTTTTAATTTCCAGTCAAAATAATTTTTGAAGAATCTTATTTTCAATTTTCAATTTTTAGTAACAAAAGTTAAAAATTGTATATATTTTTTTGAAGATTATTTATAAATATTTTTGTAATTTTTACAAATTTTTTATTGATTTAAATATTAAACGTTTATAAAATAATGGCTATTTATATATTTTTAGATAGTTTTTTGTGTAAATATGATAATAGTAATCAAATGTTCGTGTTTTTTTATATACAAACATTTAAAATGCATTAGTACATATTATTCATAAATTGAAAATCTAAACAAAATCAAATTTGTAAAATATTTGTTATAAATAACACAAAAAGAATTAAAATTCATTTGATATTATTTTATATCTAATAAATTCTATTGACAATATTTACTAAAAATTTTAAAGTTCTAAGATTATGCAGTTTTAATTTACACCAGCAAAACAAGATCAGTTTTATCAAATATTGGTTATGTGTGAATATTTTTGCTTTCCTTATTATTTTTTGTATTTCTTGAATACTTTGATTTTTGATCCAAAAAGTACTTAATAGATCCAATTTTCTGTCCTACCACCATCGAAGCATTTTTATGTATAAGTATAGATAATAAAATAAATAGGTAACAGTTTATTCTTGGATAACCAAAACATTTGTTACTCCGCTTAGAATCTAAAATAGATTTTATTACTACACTCATATTCACACTTCACACATATATAATATTAATATATAAATCAGGATTAATTATTATATTTTAGTTACACAAATTATTGATACATACTAATTTCACAGATTTAATATTATATACTTTCCAAAACTTATTATTTATTTAAAGCTTGATTGTTTTATTCCTATAAATTAATATACGTATCTAAAGGCTTTCTATAATATGTTTTAGCATTAATGGTTATTTTGGAGTTGAAATACATTCACTTGTTTGATGATATAATTTAACGATAGTAATAAGTATTGGGCGTTTAAAATTGTATATTACATAAATATAGTGGAAATAAAATACTTGATGTTAAAAATATCTAATGGTTTTTATTTTATGAAATTACAATCGTTCTAAATATATGTGCATAGTGCATATTACGTTTTAGATTAAAGAAACGTCTGTACCCTTTTGTGGTTCAACTATTTTAAAATTTATTATTATATAAGCATTCAATTAAAATTAATATACTATTAAATTATTTTATTAAATCACCTGAGCTTAAGAAATGGGTAGCCAGCTATTTCAAAACAATTGGTCACCGGATGATCATTGATTTTTATAATGTTATTTGATCATTATGACATGTCGATATTTTTTTCCGTAATTAATAATATAACAGCTAAATATAAATATAATACGCGTAACACTAAAACATGTGGACATGCGGTATATAATAATTTAGTATTAAAATATTATAGTATAAAAATAATATTTAACTTAATAAATAAGAAAAAAAATTTAATTACATTCATAAGTTATTATCACCAGCACAGTATAGCCTATATATGTTTATAAGTTATTTCTTAAAAAACAAAACTTATTTATAATTTTTACAATAAATTTAGAAGCTGTCAGCTATCATTAAAATTATATCTACCAATCTATTAAGAATACAGAAACCAAAAATATTTTATACCTGATAAAAGTATCAAAAATGTATGATATATAATATAATATGCATGAAATATAAAATGTAATTATTCAAATATTCCATGTAAAATTATTTTGTAGAAAAGTTGATCTCTAAGATGTTTAGACTTTAAAACAAGAAATTAATTAATAAGCAATAATGAAAGGATACCTATAGTTCAAGTAGTTAAGTAAATGAGTAAATATATAATATTTGGAGTGAAGTGGATATTACAAGTATACGTATTTTTAAAATTCAATTACAATAAAATATTGGTACGTCTAGAAAAATTTAAATTGTATACAAAGTCTTACGTTTTATGTTTCTTTTCTTTTTTTTTTTTTTTTTATAAAAATTTGTTTTAATATCAAAAAAATATTATGCTATAGATAGGTACTTGAATAATGTTGTAATATAATATATGGTCTATTGGTCTGTTTAGTCTGTTATATAAAATCACTAAATTTATGTGAAAGCCACATGATATGTAAATATTTTATGAACGAAAACGATTATAAAAGTTATGAAAATAGTCTGCAAATATAAATTGTAATATTACCGTACTGTCTATTGGTAATATATTAAATTAACATTATATTTAGAATTATGTTTCGTTTGAGTCGGTAGATTGCAATTGTCGATTTGAAAGATGTTTAAACTGCTTACTTATTTGGGCTATTCATATTTTATGGATCGTTAAATACTTAAAAATGTGTTGTACATATAATAAAAAATAGAATGAGAGTGGGTGAGAGAGAAACAACATATCAGACCCACACGAAGAAAGCAGTTGCGAATTTATATTTTTTTCTTTTCGTGAATTCTCTATGTAGAACCTGTTCTTTTGTCTCGTCGTAGAAATCTCGAATTCGAGACAATACGAATAGCAAATGAAAAGGAGGAATATATGTGGCTGTATATCGATCAGTGGTTTTCAACAGTTGTTTCTTGTATTTATTTAGAATGAAAACGATTCTATATTATATACTTAAATATCCCGATATCTATGTTGAATTCAAAGCGGTTATTATGCGTTTGATCTATGGTTTATATATAATAATTCATTTAAATTAACTGTATTAATAATATTTATATTAATTATCTTTTATGATGTTTAAAATTCATTAATAAGTTTAATTATTTACGTTTTGTACCATCAATTAATGACATTCGTTTTTAATTGATATTATTAAAAACTTATTTACAATAATTATTGAAAATGTTAAATGATACAATTATGATATAGATACCTATTAGTTTTATCAATTACATTATATGTATAATATAAAGAGTTTACTGATTTTATTAAAAAAATCAAAATTAGTACCTATATGTACTTGGATGGGTTTTGGGTTTATTTTTATATTTTGAAATCTTATTGATATAAACTTAAATAATTATTTAAATATAAAATAGGAGAATTTGAAAATATATACAAATAAAAGATTATCTCCGTATGTACGTAGAGTTTTTAATAGAAAAGTAATGCATGTAATTTGCACTTAATATATATTTGTAAACATTTTCATCAATAACTTACCGAAGTCGGAATATTGATTAATCATTTTTTCAGTAAATAGATATATATATATATGTAATATATTTAGTACAGAAAATTCACTACAAATAAAAATGGAGGTTTTTCCGTAGGTATATAATAATTGTTATATCCAGATATATAACTACTAAGTATTATTAAGAGCTTATAAACTCAATGGCTACAATGTATGTTATTTCTTTCTCTAGCCCATACGTAAAATTGACAAATGGCATTCAAGCAAATTCATTTTTATTATGTTTTTTACATCTTGGTATATTTTTGAGGATAAAAAGTATCGGTTTGTCCAAATATCATTTTAAAATGATTTAATATAAAATTAAATTTACTCATTTTATATTTTATTTTTAAAGTCTAATATTAATTCAAATAATAATTAATTACAAGACATTTCATATGTTAAACCTTCAAGAACATTAACTTTTATAATTTTTTTAACAATTAATTTTACTTTGAGATTACTCAAAAATTATTAAAAACGAGTTTTTATTGTGAATACTTTTTTTTTTTAATGTTGCGCATCTGTCTGAGAGCAAAACAAATATTGCACTGCCACTCTCTTAATAATATAATACATTATATGTTTAGTTATTGAGTGAAGGGCGAAGAAGAAGAAGATGTGTATATAGTTACTATTACTTATTGGTATTATTTTTATCAGTCTGTATATTATATAAATAATAGTAGTTTTGTTTAATTCGAAAATTATATGGTTTAAAAAATCAGTTATTTAATTTGGCACCCATCACTGACTCTTCGTAAGCGGATGCTGTGAAACTAACCAATGCTCTGTAACAAATAACAATAATAATAATTATTATAGGCGTCCTTGAGTACTATATTATACATCTATTAAATTATTGTACAGTATATACACGATTCGATAGTTTTTTTCTCTTTCTTTCTTTCTTTATACTTATAAAGGTCTTCGACTTCAGACCAATAAATCCTGAACCGGATATATTTTTTTGCTATCCAATGTCGTTTCTTACCGAATTGATTGTTAATTAATGGAAACTAAATTGAAACGAGATGTCTATCGAGAAAATTCAAATACTTCAAACAATCAAGGGTAACAACAGATACTAACTATAGCTATATTAGAAGTGTTAAAGTTGAAAATTGCACGAATAATTTAGAAAATCATATAGTTGTATAATGAAAGGAAAAATAATAGGTTTAAGTAGTAGGTTTTTATGGATAATATTATACACATTATTTAAATAGTTGTATTTTATCTTATATATATATATATATATATATATATATATACTGTATAAAGTTAACAAAAATACTTTGCAGTTATATTCCTGTTGTTTGCTAAAATTGTAATTTTAGGTTAAAATAAAATAGTTTTAAAAAACTTGTTAGAACAGGCTATTTGGAATGTTTTTCATAATCGAAAAAATATAACCAGTATTTTATACTTTGCGTCTATGCTGCATACCTACTTATATACAGTATTGCTTTATATTAGTACACTGCAAAGTATTACGGTTAAAAACACAAGCAAAATGTGAAAAATTGAAACTAAAATACAGTGGATATTATTTTGTTAAATATACTCAATTTAATATTAAGAATACAAAGTTTTCTCTATTTATAATTTCTACAATAAAAAAAAATTAATAACATAGCTATTTATACCTAATAATTAAAAATGGAATCAAAAAATATTATATCATACAATACTGATTGTGTTTTAAACTAAAATATTGTTTTACTACAGAAGAAGACGAGTAAATATGATGTCAGTATAACATATTATATAGTCTCCGTTGGATTTTTATCTTTCGTTTGACATAAACATAAAATCATCTACGACGTGTAGTCCAAACATCTCTTTTTATTTAGAACAAAGATTTTTTGATTCAAAAATTGTAAGTAAGAAGTGGAAAAATTGAATACGATCTAAGTATTTATTAATATTACTTTAAAATTAGCGTTATAAACCGAAGACATTTTAATATGGTTTTGATTTCAAATGAATCATAATGATTTTTTGGTTATTAATATATTACCATTTTTTTATTTATACATTTATATATATTTTAATAAGGAGAGTTCTATATGTTTTATTGAGCAGATATATTTTGTTTGATATTGATGTGTAAATAATGGTTTAAAGAATGTTTTTTTTTTTTTTCAATAGTTTCTCTGAATTTTAGAAAAACCTAATGTTAATTGTTGACCCGTTTTGAAACAAAAATACCAAGTGCAATTTTTTCGAGTTCTTTTCATATTTATTATGTACTCATAAAGTGTATTACTATAACAGTATTACATTTAATAATCTAACAAGACGTGTTTATAATTAATACCTAAATTTATAGTTCGTATCTGTAGCTGGTAGCAATTAAGTGAGCTACAATTAAAATAAGTGGCAAGTAGATTCTACTCTGTTGTATAATTAGGTGTTGAGTGGGTCACTATTATGGTGTGTTAAATTTTAATTCAATGATACATTGTATACACGGAAATATGATTTTGAGAGGAGACGGTCAGCCTATATCACCAAGTATATTTCATAAGTGATTTTTTTTTTATATAGCTCAATTAGTCATTTATTCAATTTTTAATATTACGGTAAGTTCACAGTATAATTTTTTCGAAAAAAATTGTATTTATTTTATTATCATAATCATTTTAATATGACGCAGGTACTTATACTATATTGCATCAACTTATATACTTAACTCAAAATTTAATATTATGATTGATTTTTTTCTGATAAAAATGGCATTTATTATATTAGTAGTATATAATTTTCATGATAACATATGTTTATACCATATTATAACATTTTCATAAACTTTTAATTTAACAAAATATTCCTGTATATACCGTAAAACAGTAAAAATAGGTTTATAGTATAAATTTATAATATTTTAAAATTATTTAGAATTATCATTGTATTTATTTATTTATGTTTTTTTTTTTTTAACGTAATAAAATATTAAAAGTTAATTGAGGTAAAATAATTAATGTATGGGCGAGTATCCAACATTCTAAAAATTTGAATATTTGTCAAGATTATGTCGAAATTCTAATTTTTAACGTTTATAAAAAAATATGGTGAATATAGATTTTCAATATTTTTTAACTGAGAAATAATTTTAAAAGGAGCTTTGAAAAAATGTTCAAACACTTTTACCCAACAAATAGTCGATATTTAAAAAGCAACTAAAATTTGTTATGTTTATAAATAACTTAATAATATATGAAATATTTTGAAAAGTTTATTTTTAATAGAAAACGATACTATAAAAATTTAGTGAAAATTTCAAGTGATTACGGTAATTCGTTTAAAAATTACATTAAAAAAACCAAAATTGACTTTGTTGAAAAATGGAATTGCTTGCATAAAAACTTCCAATTTTTCCTAAATTTTTTGTTTGTTTTTCTTGATTATAAAATTTCAAGGAATTATTAACTTTTGACCTTTTTAAGTGCCAACTAAATTCAATTTGCTAACAGAAATTATAAAAACCCAGAAACCCATGTTAGAAAATTGAAGCGTTTCCAAAAGGTGACGACTGATAGAAAAAAACACACACATAATTGTAAAATTAATGCATACATAAATTAATACATTTATCACTTCACTCAAAACCTAAAAAAATAATGTGCTTACTATAAAAGATAAATAAATATAGTTAAACTAAAATGTATATTAAAGATCATAATTTATTGTTTACACTTAAGATAAGGAAGATACGAAATATAACATAATAAGAAATATGATGTACAGTTTAACGTTTAAAAATAACTGGTAACAGAGTTGTTAATATCTCTTTTTTTTGAATAAAAATAAATTAACTTATACACTTTTATACATATCTAGGTAGTTTTTTTTTTATGATTTATAGATTTATACGTTTCCAATAAATATTTAATGTCTTCAAACATAAGTTACTTGCAAAAGTGACTTTACATTTTAATTAAAATTTGGCACATGAGTTATAGTCACTCGGAATGATGATAACAACCCAAGTTATAAAACGAAAATTTTAAATTTCGATGCGTTATATTGAAATAATTAGGTAGTAGGTACCAACTATTAAGTTTTATACATTGTGACTGTGAAATAATTGTTTTACTTTTTCGAGGAATCGGGTCGTTAATGTGTGTTTCTAGGTAGCTTTAAATACGATTTGTAATAGGTATATATATATACAGGTATATAAAATTAAAAATATTTTTATTAATGATTAGCGTGAGATCGATCGAGCGACCGCATTGTTCGTGACGATGACGTACGTATAATAATAACCTTGTGGTGCACGCAGTAGCGTTTAATTTTCGGATGAATAACGCGTTCACACACTATACACTATTACCACTAATATAGGTGTACCCACATAATGGTAGAATATGTAATGCGTTACGTATTGTCGTGTATATATTTCACCGGTATACGTTGATTTTATACTGTTCGCCAGAGGGTAAGTATAATAATATTTCGTGGGTACCCCCGCGCTGCCGTGGCTCCAAAATAACACTGCGGCCGGGTATCCGGAGGAACGGTGGTGATTTTGTGGCTCAAGGTCGTCGTATAGAATAATAATAATGATAATAATAATATTATAATATAAGTACCCGTAATAACATTATACACCTACTATTGTGGGCATAGGTACATCGTACAGAGTACGCATTCTCCAGAGTTTAAGTCTCCGCTCTCCGCGCACTAAACGTCTTCGTGTGTATCCGTCGATCATCGCGTCACCGGGGCGGCTCTACGCGGCGGCCGAGACCCGCGCCGCCGCGATCTCACCCCTCTCCCGGCGGCCAATCGCTTCACCGCTGTAGCGGTTCATTACCGTCTCCATCGTAATAACGATATTATCGGCGGCGGCGGTACGTCGTCGTGTTTGGAAACCACTGGACGCTCGTGTAAAAATAGAATTCATCGTCTAACCGGAGCAACTGCCGCCGCCGCCATCGTCGTCGTCATCGCCGTCGCCGGCTGCGGATGCTGAACACGACTCGCTCGTGAGCTAGTCCGCAGACGCGGGGACCGCCGAGACCCGGGGTGTCCGTCTGCGTAAAAGAAAACAGGTTTGACCGGCTAAACGTCGCCACCGCCCGCACCAGACTCACCCAAGTCTACAGCCGTCGTCGCCGTAACGGAAATTTCATAATAATTTTCGGGTTACACGCCGCCGCCGCCGTAGCCACTTCAGCTTGTCCTTTTTCTCCTGACTAGGATTTCTGTAGAATAAACCTATTAGTGTCGCGCTGTCGTGCAGTGCAGTGGACGTGGAGAACGCACGCGACCAAGCATAATTTTTATTGTTCGACTTAACCCGCGCCCCCACCCCTCGTTCAGTAGATCTATGAGAAAGTCGTACACGGTACACTTATAACGCCGTGACTAGGACCTTAGGATCTACAGAGGGAAAACAATCCTTGCACTTCGCGCTAGACAACTTTTATAGTTATCTGTAAAATGAGTATACCGCGTTTAAAGTTGGGTAGGTACCGTATGTTTCCGTTGCGATAACACTCCGAAGCTTAGTGTTTTCAAAAATAAAGCTCTGAAGACCTGCAGTGTGTTCTGTTTCCCCGAAATAATTTCTAGTCACAAGTACAGAATACGTACTGCGGCACTCGGTTCTTCACCTTTACAAATTTATTAATTCAATAATAATAAAAAAAAAAAAAAAAAATACTAATTATTATTCCTATTTTATGAATAACTTATATTGTAAAAATAATAGAATATGATAAAAATGTTTACGAATTAGTAAATTAATTTTGAGGTAACCTTGTGTGTCTAAATAGTAATAATTTATCTTCTATTATCTATAAATAGGTATTATATAATGTTCATTGAATAATAATTAATTAATAATACTACAGTAAAATATATCGAAATAATATTCTATGATCATATTATTTCACTAAAACGAATGAAATAATGACTTAAGTAATTTAACACCTATCACAGTATTTAACGATAAACACAATTATTAGAATAATTTAAACATTATAGAATAGTTAAAATGCAGGTTTCATCAATACTTTTACATAATATTATGCATAGACAAATCTGTTGTGAAAAATAAAAACGCGTTGTTTTACAAAACACAATCTACCTACCACGAAATGTATTTCGAGATTCGGCCTGCGCTGTTAAGATGTAGCCTAACGAATAGCACAATACAAACATTCGTTGGCCTTTCACCGTTTTGGCTGGGAGGGTGTGTACCCGTATATACCCGTAATGTATTTGAGTGATAATGTGCAATTACACAGGTACTTATAAAATATTATAATATGTGTGCTTTGCGTCTCATGTTACTACTCTGCGACAGCTCCAAGACTCGAGTTATTAAACGGTTTATAAAAACGATTAAATCACTGTATATCTGTCGTCCATAGCTCGGTATACAATCAATATTATAATAGTTTCCTAGCGGC
Source organism: Melanaphis sacchari (assembly GCF_002803265.2). NCBI lineage: Eukaryota > Metazoa > Arthropoda > Insecta > Hemiptera > Aphididae > Melanaphis > Melanaphis sacchari. Next base: position 2,244,445 of record NW_020270976.1, on the reverse strand, counting down.
ATCCGTAAATTTACACCCACCTCGCAGCGGCGGAACACTACAACAACAATAACGATAATAATAATAATAATAATAATAATAATATATGCGGTTTGGTATGAGATACATTTCGTTGACTCTCCGACAGCGGCGCGGCGGCCGCGGGATTCTTTATTGCGCTAGCGTTACGGCTGCAAGAGAGCCGGTAACATAATATTTTTTATACGGTCACACACGACAAACGTACGAGTGTACACAACTGCAATACTGCATATTAATATTATTATCGTAGTCGGCTGGTCGGACGATCGGCGCGGCGGGTGGGATGACGCGTGCGCGCACGCTAAAAAAAGAAAAAAAAGAGAAGAAAAATTACACTATATATAGATGATAATGTATTATAGGTATATTAGGTAGAGGTATATATTATTATTATTATTATTACTATTGGGTGCGCGGGTATCGTCCGCTGTTTGAGCACGCTTGCGCGCACACACACACACACACACACACACTACACGTTTATTATATAATGTATATATGGATACTCTCGTACAAACCGTAATAATAATCATAATAATAATAATAACTTACGAGTTACGATTAATATACCTACGGATTATGACGTGAGCGTTCAATGAGTACCGCCTTGTGTTTTAATAACACATTTTTAGCGAGTGTTCCGTGAATAACGATCTCTTCCTGTCCTCTGGCTTTTCTGTTTCTGTCAAATGATTTTCGACAACACACACGTACCTACGCGGCATACGCGTGTACAGATTAGTTTGATATTGATATCGACCGTTCCATTACCGAGAGAATGTGGTATAGTAATAGATAATATCGGTTTATACGTAGGTACATTTTTTAAATTTCTGTCATCATATATGTGTGTATGCATGTATGTATGTATGTATATTGTATATATATATATTTATTTATTTTTGTAAACGGGATTTCTTTACATCATCTTATAATATGCAATATTATAAATAGAGTTTTGATGGTACGTGTAACACATAATAGAGGTAATATTTTGATTCCCCCCCCCCCCCATAGTTTTTCCTGCAAGTGTTAAGAAACTCACCACAGTTAGCCATTGAATCTTAGATTGGAATTGATTTTCGTACGCGGCGATTGATGATTTTATTATTAATTTCGAATTTTATACCATAACATATTGCATAATACATAATAAAACGAAGCGAAATGAGTTCACAGTCTTCTGACGTAGGTATACCTATTGTCTCGAATTGAAGAGACGAGCAACTGAGTTCCTGTATATATATATATTATATAGTTGGGTATTTTTATAGTTTTTATTGTTTGAGAACATCATTACTACCAAATTATTTTTATTAGAATGGACTGCAGTACGGTCATTTTTACAAAATATATTTTTGACATAAATTTTTTCAAAGTGAATTTTTCTCTTTTATTTTTCTGATTCCAGCATTTCGGTATACATTATTCGAATTTTTTGTCGTGAAATACTATGCAGTATATTGAATAAATGAAAAATATTGTAAATGGTTTGGCATCCGATATTATAGGTATTATTATACTCGAATTTTAGTTGTCCTCTTTGATTTGAATTAACAAGGTGTAGTAATACGAGACTTTAGTTTCAATCTGATCCTTTTGCAAGTCAGAGGGAAATATTATTTGTGAGATTTCGCTATACTTCGAGTTAAGTTGATTGGGAGAGAGAAAATGCTGTCATGGTATATCTTAATTACATACTATAGAATAACCCTAAATTAAGCACATACCTAAGGTTGTGCATAAGTAAATACTAAATAATTACCATCGGTGTATATTGATTTAGAATGGTAGGGGTGCTATACAGTTTTGAGCATGATAAATAATAATATTATAATACGTGATACATCTGGCTAAATGCGTAAAGTAAATAATATAGGGGTATGATAAAGTATATTAATGTTGTAAAATTATAGTTACTTAGTACTTTAAAAATTGAAGAGTGATTGTTTTGGTATCTATAAAATGGGTAGATGTACAACATTTACCTTGATAAAGTTGTGGTCAACTCTATTGGAATATAAGTTTTAAAAAATAAATATTTTCTCAACTTAAAAGTGAGAATTTTTTATTTTTTTCTTACTGTTTAAAATGTTTTATCATTTCTTTAACTATATTAATTTTATACAAATTGAGTTTCTGTATGGACAACAAAATAAAATTATTGATAGGTACTCTTTATAGTGATTAACTATTCAAAATTTTTACTTTTAAGTATATTTTAGGTTATTTTATATATGTATGTATTAATAATAATATTTTTTAGTTTTATTATAGTGTAAATAAATATTGATAAATTAATTATTATTTATTTTATTAATGAATTTATGTTAACTACCAGAAAATGTTACTGAAAATACTACGATAAAAGTAACTGAAATATATTTTTTTGTAAACGTTTATTAGAAATGTTATAAAGATTGTTCAACATTTTAAAGAGAAAAATATTAGGTTTATTATATCAAATTTATTTAAAATAATGAAAAGAATGGTCTTATGCTCGTCGTGTAAATAACTCAAGGACGGTATGAAGTAAAGACTTCATATAATATGGAGGCCGAATAAACTGGTCTGGGCTTAAAATTTTGGTAAATTGGATAATTGGGTTATTGGTATTAAATGTGTAAAAAACCGGTTTAAATTTTAGTAAGTCAAGATTCATATTGTTAAATACTATAGCCTATATTATATATTCTGTGGTTATAAAAATATACCATTTAATATATTATAATATCTGTTAATGATTAGTATATTAATCAGTGATTATAACGATATTGTATTTAGTCAATTCTTATAATAATATGATTATATGAATATGTGTTATAAGTTATAATATTTAAAATTAATTATTTAAAGACTTACATTTTTTTTTTTACTATTTTATCATAAATTGATAATAAAATGGATATACTTTATTTCAAGTTTTTAAGGAAAGCAGTGTTAGGAGATTATCATTGAGGTGTTAACTAATCTTGATTCAAAATAGTATTTTGAATAGAATGATTATTATTTTATTGCTTTAAAATAAAATATTACAAATTTATAATCTAACATTTTTATTTTATACTTAAGTGAGTTAAATTAGGTGAATCTGCAATACTCTATTATATGTGTATATCGATTTTGGTTTATACCTTGAACACATGTGTATATTGTTTATTTGTGTTTTATAGAAGAGGTCGTTAAGGATCAACTCTGGGCATAGATTCCAAATTTGTAGGGTGCAACATACACCTAATTCTTTGTTAACCCAGGTAATCAATAATAACTAATAATATGTACTTTTATTATTATAATTTATATCTTGATATTTAAATACATTTTAAAGTTTAATAATAATATGTAAAAAGGAATATAAAACAATTTATTGATTGGAGGATATCTATAAGAAATTTGGTTATGAATCGAATGGAATATAGAATGTCTACACTACTGCATACTGCAACAGATTGGTATTATTTATTTGTCTTACTTCATTTACTTCTATTGAAACTTAGGACAAAAATTATTTTAAATTAATATTATTCATTGCTGAAAGCATACGAAAAGTAACTTTAAATGTAAGCTTAATAACAATGTTGTGGTACCTATCGAATGTTTTTAAAAATTTAAGTTTCTAATAAAGAATGACTAATTGCAAATTTAACATACATATCGGATTTAATTATAAGTTACAATTGTATAAAACTTTATAAAGCATTTTCAAGTTGTAGTATTAAAAGTAGTCTACATATTTCATAAAAGTTTTTCTTTAAATATGACGTAATTTCCGGTCTCTAAGCTGGATAAATCAAAATAGTACACTTAACAGTATTTCAAACTTTTAAGTTTAAACCTTTATAAACATTAAACAAAAAGTACAATAAATTATTTAAAAATGTATAATTAATTAAATAAATATTTATATGGTTTAGCAAATAATAATTTTTTTTTTTTTTTTTTTTGGGGGGGGGGTTAACATTTGAAAAAATCATATGGTAAAACTTATTTTTAGGGCTGGGATTTTGATGCAAAGGCATCTTTTTTCTGATGTTTTGAAATGTTGGTTCGTAAGTATAAAATGTGTTTTGGGTGAAACTGATTATTATAAAGTAATTTTGTTTTGAATTTTTTTGCATTTTTTGATTGAATTAATCTTAAATTCATTATAGGGCATTTTTTGACAATTTTGGTGCATTTTCTTAGTTTTTAGAACATTTTTCACGATCTGTTCATAAAATGAACGAAAATTGATGTGATTAACAAGAGACTTTCAACGAATTTCCAACGTTACAAATAATAAATTACATAACACGACAAGTTATCGTCGATACCAAATATTTTATCATAGAATGGCCTTTCCGCTAATGATTAAGAAAAAAACAGAAGATCATTCTATAATTAAACAAGCAATAACGTACAATATTATTAAAAATTCACTTCTGTAGTATCATTTTAATTTTTTTTTTTAATTTTTAAGTCATAATGAATGAACTTAAATATTTTTTTTTGAGTTTATAAGTTATTTTTGCATTTTTTTGAGATTTTTTAGGGCATTAAAATTCCAATCCTACTTATTTTAAACAAGTAATAAAAAAATAAAATGAATGCAAACAATATTATTTTATAACTGAAAAAAATGTCACAATTTTAGTAAAATGAAGTTTAAGTTTAATTACGTCTATTAGAAATTAGAATATCAATACAATAATTTGTCAAGTAAAATAATTAATTACAATGTCATCTTTTAGTTTATCTACATTTTTCTTCATTTTAAAAATTAAATTAAAAAAGGTAAATGTGTTTTCTTTTTCACCAGTTCTTCAATTACCTCTGTTGATGTAATTTTATCTTACGAATTTATGGATAACATAGCTAATCCGTCTAGCCTTCCCTAAATTAAAAATATTATAGATACTCCACATCAAATAACCCAATTGTCTTAGACAGTTATATAGACAGTCTATCTATATCGTTCAATTATCAGAAAACCCATAATAAAATATTGATTTAACACGTTCAATACTGTGCCCTTTCTGCCACGCCATTACCGTATCGCCGCAACGAATTTCCGCCCGGTCGACCACGAGTCAACATCGATCACCGGTGCTCTGCTATTATGGTTTTTGTGGATTGTGTGTGGACAATATTTTTATAATTTGATTATCGAAAACTCCGTACACACATATTGGTTAGGAATTTTTAATTAAATATTTCTAAGATGTCTTGGTGCATAGGTTTTTGATTTTTTTTGTTCTGGGGGGAGGGTTTGAACCCGGGATTCCCTCTCCATAAATAAACCACTGATAATACTCGTATATATCAAAAACCTATTCATAATAATTGTTTGTTACGGCCGCGTTGTTGAACTGTATAAAATGTCGATATTTTTCTATATTTCGATAATCAATATAAATAATATATATATATATATATATTGTTTGTGGGTTAGTATAGTGTGTGATATATTTATGGAAAAAAGTGCAATTAACTATGGTATTATTTAAAATCATATTTTATTATAATATATACAATTTTAAGTGCGTATCTATCTGAAGTACAAACATAATTATTTTAAAATATTATTAAAAATCTATTTTAATGAACCATTTCCTGCAGAATTTAGTTCTGAAATTATATTTTTATAACAAAAACTACATCGTCAAAACAAATAAAATGCGTGATATTTAACGATCTTTTTAAAAAATTTTTTTTTTAACTTTTTATTCATTAATACATACAATCTATTAATAATTTTTTAAATAAGCACGTTTGAGGATAATAATATATTGGCATAGTTGACATGAAGAAGCAATCACCTAACGGTAACACTTACTGGATAGAAAGAGTTATCTTATTTGAGGTCGCGGTTCCAATTTTGCTTTAACCTTCTAGGTGGATTTCCCGGGAGTTTAGGGCAAGGATTAGTGGGTTAAAGCAGTTTGTAAGACGGGTTCAGAATAAATTATAGGAGTGCTTGGCTTCTTCTTGAACGGTACGTACTTTTAGGTCTGAAGGTAAGGTGTAGTTTGAAATTTATGGAAGAGCATTCGTAATGAGGTTCATTGGAATATCTGGATTTTGGAGATGTTAGACATTTTTGCTGCTCCCCAAAGTTGTATTCCATATGATCAGATCAGCTTGAGGAGGGTTTTGTATAATAGCAGTTTTGAATTTAGGTTAATTTTTGTTTGTCTTCCTAAAAGTGGAAAGAGTGCCCTACATCTGGCATTTAATATGAGACGTTTTTGCTTAATATGTTCAACCCATATAAGTCTTTTTTCTAATATTAGACTTAAGTAATTGGCATTTGTGGGAGAAGGGATGACTTTATTATTTAAGTAGACTGGGGGCACTGTGATTTTTTTGAGAGTAAAGGTAATGTGGGATGAGTTTTCGTTATTTATTTGTACTTTTCATTTGAAATACCAGTCTGCTAATAAATTTAAGTGGCTTTGTAAGTGTTGGCTTGCAAGTTTTTAAAATTGAATTAAGTTTATTCGTATATATTTTTGAAACATTAATTATTAACTATTCTAATATTAATGTTATAATTTATAAGGTTATGAAACTAAGAACTATACAGACAATACGCAATTACGTCATGTTTATAGTTTTGACAGTTTAATATAGAAATTAATGTATCTACAATTTGTAAACCTGTTTAAAGGTTTCATTATTTCAAGATTTAAAACAGTTGATTTATTTTTGAAATTAATCAGCTATTACTTACTTACTAATAACTATGAAAGTATGGAATATACGATACATTTAGTTACCCAAGAAATCTCATCAAGTACATTTAACTTAAATCACTTAACGCTTTCGATTTATTATATTGTCTGATAATAACATTATACCATAATAGTCATTCAATTTAAGTACTTTATTTACGGCTTCTGAAAAGTAATCTTTTTTAACCCGAAAATATCGCTATGCTAAATTCTATACAAATTGTTTAAATATGTATATGAATGAATTTAGTAGTTCGTTGACTTCTCCGAGCGTAAAACCAGATTTTTATCTCAAAAATGAATATAAAATTATTACAATCGAATCTGGACATTGTTTTATACTATTATGTATGACCTATAACAAAAAAGAAACTGCTGGTCGATGTTAATGAGAGTGAACACAAAATAAAAAAACGGATATTGCTGACAAAGATTATATAACGTTTATACAAATATTTTTCCTCGGAATCCGATTAAACTAAATGTATTTCTTTGTGACAAACATAATGTATAGCCATATGTGATATATAATGGTATCTGCAATATTATGCAAATTTGAAAACAAAGATTGCTCCAAATTTACTTTAATAGAATTTAGTTTTAAGTTTAGACATTTATATGAATGTATTATACGTGAATTATTTTAACTAAGAGTAACAACATAATTATTACTTACTTTGTTATGATTGGAAATTTCAGACGTTAGTATACTCCAATAATTTCAGTTAATATGTATTATTAATTAACGAATTTATTTAAATTATAATAGGAAATTATTAGACATAGTGTGTCGTAATGTGTTTTATTGTGAAAAAAATTATAAATCCATAAATTTGTAATCCTTATGATTTAAAAAAAAAAAAGAAATCCTAATTTTTTAAGCAATTATTATGATATTTTATTTTATAATCATGGAATTTTTGCATAAGACAATTACAATTTTAGGAAAACAATAAATTATTAAGTTATAAGCCACATATTTTTTATTATATTATTGAACTTTATACACGAACATATTCAGAATGAAATTATAGTTCATCATTAGATTGTGATGAATTGTAATATGATAAATTAACGTTAATTATAAGAATATAAAAATCAACTAAGTTATAATATTATTAACATATACATATTTTGGTTTTATATGAAAATCTGTGCCTGTACGATTGGAAGAATTGTCTACACATAACCCCTTAATAACGTTGAAACTTTAAGTGGCCTTGATATTTGAAAAGTGAATAATGATGAATAAATAAGACTAGTGTTTATTTAGTTGTGTACAGATAAAATTACAAGGAGTTAGTTACCAAGATACCATGGTTTTTATCAATGTTTTTAATATTATTATGTACTAAGCAATTGTTGATGGTATATTATGATAACATATTATAATATTATTATTAAAATAAAATAAAGACTATGTGTTATGAATTTAATTACATGTACATACTATTTATGTTTCAACTACATATTTACGTATTAATAGAGATAAGATTTAGAAAATATATTCAGAATGTTCACGCTTAAGCGCAATTTCATTCTTTCTACTATAATGAAAATTACCATGAATGTACTTTTTTTTTTTACAGTAAATAATAATTTTATACAAAGTGTGATCACATCCCTTAGAGCAGTATTTTTTTGTTGGATTTTATATAATCGGTAGATAATAACGAGATTATTAAAATAAAGTACTTAACGGATAACAGGGTTAATTACCAAGTACTACAAACGCAAATATTCCAATATGAAAAAAAAAACACAAGCCAGAGCGATCTTTTCACTGCATAAAATATACATCTCTGGTCCTGTGTATAATAATATTCATGTTGAGTGGTTTTTAATCACGATCAATCTATTTTTGTGTTTCAAGGGATACCTAGTTAATGCCTGTCGGGACCATTTTTTTTAAATATTTATTTTTACATGGTATTTGAAGATTTTTGATCATAGGTACCACTATTTTATCAAGGTTTTATTTAAATTTAATTTTTAAAACCTTAGTAAAATGGGGTCATCACCGTCTATTTTCCTCATTTCGAGCGTCATGCCATTTGATTCTTGATTGATTGATTTCATATTGTTTTCTGTGAGTGTATATTGCAGTTGTACAGTGCAGTGCGTAAGCTAATAAAATAAATAAATATATTCCGAAAGTTATAGTAATTAATATTACTAGTTGATATGTATTATGTTTTATTTTTGTTTTTGGTGTAGAAAAATGAGGATATTTGTAATATTAATACTATACAATATTGGTAGTTAAAATGTAACACAAAGTATCTTTAAAATTTAAATAAATACAATTTTAATATTAAAAGAAAAAAAAAATGAATAAAATAATAAAGTATATAAAATAGAAATAATTATTTTACGCTCAATATTTTTAAATACATATTTTAAAATAGTAGATATTACCTAGAATTAATTTTTTATTTATTTGAAACTATTAAATTTGTGTTAACTATCAATAAGCCGATTAAATTACATAAAAATAACACAAATGTATCAATAATTATTAGTAAAAAAAATTTTAGTTAGTGATCTCTCGATTTCTTTAGTATTTCATAATTGACATGAAAATAAATGACACTCCACACAGTATTATAATAATTACACGGCGTTGTAGATAGACTATTCAGGTACACCAGTACTCATCATAATATATTCGTATGTTTGAATTCTTGATATTTAATTACCGTAGTTCATTAAACCTATATCAGATTTATCTCAATGCACTTAATTTATTCTTCATAACATGTGATAAGTTTTATAACTTATAAGTTAGTTGGTTATGATGATGAAGTGTTGATGAACGTGTAAGACATGGTTGTAGATTGAATTTTATCTACAATCGTGGTATAAGGTAGTCAATTGAACAGATATCGAAAAATACGAATACTAATATATTGGATCTCAATTTTGGGTAAATATTAAGTTGAATATTGAATTTACTTCCGAAAAATGTGTATTTGAATTGGTTTTTTAAAGTGTAAAGTATTATTATTTAACAAGGAATTTTCATATTATATGCGTTAATTTTTACGACATCATTGGCACTTTTTTCTCAAGTGTAATCTAATGTTGGATATACTTACTAATATATATTAAATTTAGTTTTATCGTCTTAATCGTCGTAATCTACTACAATAATCAATTATTATTGATTTTTGTATACTACTTTAATTTTGTTATTAATGTTTTATGATCACGGCAGTCATGTATTATTTTATAAGTAGGTACGTTGTGTTCGCACGAGTACGTAAAATTAATCTTATTGAAAAAATACTAAGCAGAAAGGGACATTATAAAAGTTAATAAATACAATCTTAGTTTTCAAAAAATCTTCTAAAATGGCCAACATCGGTACAAATGTATTAAACGAGGATACATTGCCAATTTAAAAGTATTAGATAACGAGAATATCGTGTGGACATCATGTAATATACAATAATCACGTTTCAGATAAATAAAATAAAATTGAAAATCAAACAATAAGAAATAATTTAAAACGTAAGGCAATTGAAAATATGCATGAATACTCTTTGAAGTTATTTTATTTATATATACGAGAGAATGATACAAATGCAATAACAACCAAAGATGTGACATATATAAAACACAATATATTTATTTTAAGCTCGAACATCTTTACGTCCAAATTTGCTACGTGAGAACCTAATCTTGAAAGACATGAATGTAAAAACGTATGATGGTGATACATTTTTACAGGTTAATAATGCGAAAAAATGGATTTTATTATTTGACATGGATGACAATTTAAAACATCAAAGTAAATCATCCACATTTTACATCCAAATATATTCAACTTTTTAAATATATTATATGGTATTCAAGCTGATACAACAATCATTATAAGGTGTTCCAATATAATAAAATTACACCGGAAAGAAATTAGAGAAATAATAACATTTTTAGAAAATGAAATTTGAAAATGTGACATCGGTGTAAATTCAAAGTTTTAATACATAAAAATATTAGCCAATAAATATAATAAGCCACTGTTTTTATTTGACTAAAATTAGTTTTTATTTATTTATACATGAGTATTTTATAACAACGCATTTAACTATAATATTGTCTGTGTTATAATTTTTCAATTATTGTTTAGTTTTTAATTTTTTTTCATTAGGATTTTTATATTATATATTTACTAAAAAATGTTGTGTAAAAAAATAGATGTATTAAGATATATATAATCCTTAATGTAACGATGTAAAATAAACGTCTAACTTTGAATTATTAATAACATTTTTGTAACCAATACATTTTTTTTTTTAAATGGGGAGCTAATTTATAGATACTAAGGTTGATATTAAGGGAAAAATATTGAAGACATGTACTTAGGAGCCAATTCAATTATGCCAGATAATATACTAAAATTTATAATTTTGATAACAAAGTAAATCAGAGGCAAATCAAGCCACTATCTTAAAAATGGTTTGAACAATATTATAAATATTACATAAATTTAAGTCTTAAATATTTTAAAGATCACTATTTTATTATTCCAGTTTTATATTGCGTTGTATTTGGTTGTTCTAATAGAAGTGAGAAACATAATATACAATTTTTTCTTAAGTATCCATTTATTTGGTAAAATATTTAGAATATAGGTCATATTATGGATTATAATAAATAACTATGAATAATATATGTAATTAAATAGTTATAAATTTTTCCAATGCTCTTAATGAAGTGTCAGTCAGCAATATTATATGCAATGTATTGTAATATAGGTGTTTTTAGGTGTTTTGTGAATAATTCTGATTTATGAATATAAAGTATACTTATACGTAATTCACTCCATGTTAAATAATAATAACTGTAATCATTAGCCACAGATAATTGAATAGGTATATGATTTAATTATTTCAGTTTAATCTTAACTAATTCAATAATAAGAGAAGCTTTAAGTAAGAGAAAAATATTAAATGAAACAGTTTTATTTAATATTTTGTAAACTTATATAATAAATTGTCATTAAAACTAAATTAATTGTATTTATGGACTCGTTTTATTTAATGTATTGTTTTTCGTTATTAATTGTGATTATATTTGTATACAATATTAAATATTTGACTATTTATTTGTCCAATAGATTTAATATAAATCTATATTGATAAATAAAAGCATAATATCAGTCATTCACTTACTGCTCTTTTCAAAAACGATAAAATATATTAAAATGGAATTTGAAATAGTAGTTCCTATCATGTTTTAGATGTCCAATAAGAAGGGATTTTAAAGATGAGCTCACATAGGAATTTTATTTCAGTAAACGGAAATTGAATATATTTTTGTCTGTAAGGGTTGCTATTGGTTACAAAATAAAATAATTGGATATAATTTTAGACTTAAATTTGATCAAAACTATTCAAATAAATGTGTTAAAATATATATAGTTTATATTTAATAGAGTTTAAGTCAGGATAAATTCTCTGGCATTATTTAATTTGTCACAAGAAAAACCTTGCAGGACTAGCTATAATTAAAAATTTATTTACTGTATATATAATCCAAGGCCTTAAATGAAAGAACTCCATAAAATCTAGTTTTTAGTCGATTTTTAAAAAATGTCTAAAAATAGAATCAGAAAAATCCGTAGTAATACTTATTTTTTATTTTTTAACCTATTATTAATAATTAAGTATAGATTGTAAATAAGCTTTTCAATAAAAAAAAACCTATTAATAATAAATAAAGTGACTCATTCAATTCATCATATTACATTTAATTTAGTATTAGTTACATAATAATTAATAATTTCATATGGCATCTGCATTTTTGACGTTTATTATTATAGGTATGTGTTTATTATTGCTTTAATATCATTAATATAAACATTTAATTTTTTGTAGATTATTTTAGATTAATAGAAGAAGTATCGCTCCATTATGTATGTAGTATTCGTTGGATGTTTATTTATTAATAATCGTCATTTAAATTATATTATTTTAATTACAACTTATAATTATCGCAGTCTATTTATAATTTTTGTATACATAGTACTTATTATATTAAGGCATAATTTAAATTTGCTAGTTTTGTTTTACTTATGTATCTTCCTCATTTATGTTATATAACAGGGTAGGGAAATGAAACACTCGATTATAAAAATTAGTTTTTCGATAATGATTTAAGATAAAAATTATCACTTTATGTTATTAATTTAAAGAAATAACGCCATTTGGTAAACATATAGTGTTATACTGATAAAAAAATGTGTTTTTCAAAAAATTACCAGCATGATCCATGACAAAAAAAAACATGAATATCTTGAGGAATAATCTTTTTAAATACATGCCATGTTAAATATTTCATTCTAATACACAAATAATGTATTATAATTTATTTTATAATTTTATATCTAATTGAACTCTGCAAATCAATCGTTATTAGTATCCGTCCTTGCATTTATATTTGTTATACTTTCAATTTTACGAGCATACCAAAAAATGACTACACGACAGTGGTGTGCTTAAAAAGCCTATTTATAACGCCGTGGGATAATCTTTGTTTTTAAAATTCAATCACATAATAGTATATTTTGTTTAAACTTCTTTTTTATGATAGTAAAATTATCTTTTGTAATTAAGTTGTAAGAAATATAAAGTTTTCGTCGAGGATAAAAAATAAATTTAAGTTAAATTATTTATCATTATTATTATTATTTTTTTTTTTTGAGTAAGACTTATACTCATCCCTAGAAAATAAACGTGTAAAATCTACGTGAAAAATTTTACGCCCCGACGTTGAAAAAAAATCTACTGTCGATAATCTGTTTTGTTTTTCATCTCGATATTTTTAGATGCCTTTTGCGCGGCGTAGGCGATTACACACAAGTACATAAGTAGTGCATACATAACACATAGTATGTGGGTAGAATGTGTATATATATATATATATATATATATTCATGCAGTACGTCACCTGCACTCTACCCCATGCGTGTCACGGGGATGAGACTCGTTGCGGTGGATAGGAGTTAAGGAACGGATCAACACCTGTTGTTCGACGACCGAAGCTTATACAGCGTGTGCAAACCTCGGCGCAATTGGGCGGAGGTGAGCGCAAATACAAACTCGATGCATAAACAAACAATAACGGTATTGGCGACATGACGAATGTAAACAACAATACACGTGGATGGCGAGTGTTATGCTGTATAGCCGGGTTGGGAATAAGCAGGAAAAAAATAACAATAATATTATAATAAAGAAACGTATCGTAGCACTTTACTGAATCAATCGTAGAGGGATGATGAGCACCGAGGCGGATGGATGTGCGCAATAGGCAGTCGTGTATGTGTGATCATGTACGGCTGTAAATCAAAAGCGTTTGTTTCCATTTTTTTTTTCTCACCTGTTGACTTGACTTGTAGGCTGTAGTATGCGCGCTGAATACAAATTCTTCGTAAAAACACAAAAATTATATTTGCGTACGGGTAAGTTTGATTTCTATTTCAGAAAAGAGGTTTGCTCAGTTAAAAGGATTGGAAATATGTGCAGCGAAACGAGATATTGCAATAATACAAATTGTTGGTAAGTATTCAGTAGAAAATTAAAAAGTGTATGGTGGCCTGCAGTGATTGTGTTATGCAAATTCTGGTTGTTATTTTTTAGTTTTATACCTCACATTTTAATTTAATTATTTTCAAAAGTCGTTTAGAACGAAACGAATTCAATTCTGTATAGAATATTTAAATTTAGCTTTGCTTTTGGTATTTTCGGGGGAATATAATAGTATTCTATGTTAACTTATCTCGAAATCTGTACGTTTATTATAAAAAAAATAACTATGGTGATTCCAAGCCCGATGAATTTATGATCGTTTTTAATACCTACTGTATCAAATCGAATCACTTCAAGTAGGTATTAGCCGATGCGAGAGCATCTACTATGCGACGCAGCTTCCAATCGTCGGATAAATTGACAGTGGCGCGTATATATTGTTAGTAGGTGCCTATACGCGCGATCGTAAGAAATATGACATGTAAATAGTGCACTAAAGCATTTATTATGTATTTTTTAAGCGGCGATGGGGTTGTAATACGTACTCGCATACACGGCGCGTGTCTGTATAGGATAATTATTTGATTACTTTACGTCATACTCTGTATAATATTTCGGTTTTTCAATCATTTCTCACGCGTCCCGGCAACACCCTACATGCATAACGTGTCGCACGTTTTGTGCAGGCCTCGCAAGTCGGCGACCCCGTGTGCGAGGCATGGTGCAGTTAGGTTTTATCAGTCAGCGTTCTAACCGTAATCGCGGTAGACGAAGAGGAGCCTCCTGTACAGTGTACAGTATTATATGCCTACACACGGGCAGCGGGGCTTGTTAGTGCGGCGTTGGGGCGGGGAGGGTACGTATGGTGTGACGGAGAGGGAGGGGAACCATCTGAAAGCCTCTGAGAATGCGCCACCGTGGAGTTTGCGCCGCCGCCGCGTGTAAAGCCATAGAGTTGCGTTTTTGCCAGAAAATACAAACACACACCACACGCGAGTGCATACAACCACCGTGCGCGCCGGCAGTGTCGGTTGAAAATCGCCCCGTAGTCACACGCGTGGCGACCCGAGAGCGAACTGTCTCCTCCGATGATGCGCCGCGTAAAAGGTAATTTTCGTTTTATACAATTGCGCCGCTTTCGTTAGTCCGAGTTGCGTTTTATTATAATAATATAGATATTTTAATATTATCATGATATTATAATAATATGTAGCGTAGTTACACCGTAAATACGTCAGCTGATAATAATGAGACCGCGTTTGATGTAACACATTAGTCGTAGTCAAAACAACACGTCTTGATGAAACGAAATAAATTTTTCCCGTTAAACTATTTGCGTACGATTTAAGGAAATAATTTTAATTTTTTTTTTTTTTTTAATGTAATGTTTCATATCTTCAGGGCCGAATTACCACTCAAAACTTAATTCAATGCGATTTTTTTTTTTTTTTATCAGATCGGTGTGTATCACATACTTATTTGCGTATTAGACGTAATTACTATTTTCACACGAGTTTTGATAATAAGTCTTAGATCGAATAGCAGAATGATGCTTTTGAATTTCAACAATATCACGTAAAATATCTTGTAATGATGACATTTTGAAGTAATACCAGATACTTTTGACTTGAAATAAAAAGTATAGTATGCGCACTTATTTTGTGAAATTATGATTTCTTGGCTTATTTAAACTATTATTATGTTCAATAATAGATTGAATTAATTAGTGTTTAATTTAATAGTTGACTTAAAATTTATTGTTCCATACTTAAAAAAACTGAAATACATTAAAAAAATAACAAAATAAATTTTAAAAATGTAATTTATTTTCTAATATTTTATATGATTATGTCTTCAATTTTTAATTGAAGAACTATATTCTGAATATTTATGCTGTTAACATAATTATATGAACTTAAGATAAAATGAAACAAAATGTCTATCGAAAAAAATAAAAATAAAAAAAAATAATATATAATTAAAATAATGAAATCAAATAAATTGTTATTATTGATTTCAAATTAAAAGTATATATAGAATATTTAAATATTTTCTCTCAATTTACGTTCTAAAATACATACATAAATGCTGACTTTTCAATTTACATACATTTGTAAAATGTAGTTAACACTGAGTAAAATATATTTTTGTATTAATTTTGTGCTGTTACATGGATTTTGTTTCTCCAATGATACTAATGAAATAAAAGTATAATTTTTAACACTTAATCGTATCATAATTGTTTTGCAAATGGCTGAAACTAATTGTTTATTCAGTTTAAATGTTTATATATATTTGATATATATAATCAAATAATGTAACTAATTGATTCATATAGTTTTAAGTGTTGAAAGAAATAACATTATTCATTATTTTAAAATCTATTAAAATTTATTATATACACAATTTTTAGTTTCGGAATATTAACTTTTGCTGTACAATTTTTTCATTTACATATTTTCCGATTAACATTCATCCATAAAAATTGCACAAAGGTATTGCTCATTCAAGACTTTTAAACTTTAAGTCTTAAATCATAGAAATTTCAATCTTTTGATTTCTTGATTAAGTTTTAAATTTGTAAATATTAAATTATTAAATGCAAATTCTTAGATTCTGATTAAAATAAAAATATATTCGATTTTAAAGTGAGCAATTATTAGTTTCATAATTAATTTGTAAATTTTTCTTTACTTTTTGTTAACAACAGAAGATTTTCTTGAGAAATGACATATGACATTTTTATAGATAGGAAATTGAGTCAACATAACGTTGTATTAAATTTTCGTTGTCTTAGTAGTTACAAGCAACAAGTGTAAGGAAAATCATAAACCAGCAAAATCGATTTTTATATATTTGTAAAATATTAAATTTAAAGAAAAAAGAAAACTTTTTATCATAGTATTAAAATTACCAAAACAAATCTACATTCAATGAGGTTTCAAATTTCTATCAGCTATTTTAACTTAAAAATTAAAATTATATAAATAATATAATCGTAATTAAATATGATTACATTTTGCTTGTTAGTATTTTGTTTGTAAAATGTTGGTGATTTGTAAAAATTATTTATTTAAGTAGATACCATCTGTGTTCACTACCTATTCAATCTTTTTGGGGTTGTTAAACATCACTTTAAGATTACTTTAACTGTTCTGAATGATAATTTCTAGGAAAAAAGTTACCTTTTGTAAAATCAATAAACTGTTTCTTAAAATTTTCATTTTGTTAAAATAATTATAATTTATAAGTCATCATGTTTCCTAGATGTAAATTGATTAATATGCGTGTATACAAATTAATTATATATATATATATATAAAAATGTTTTAAAATTATTATTTTTATTATTTTTAAATGTGATGATAAAACATATGGATTTTACTTTCAACACGCTTGATTGGCGTTGTTGTAGAAATTACTTGTTAAATAAGCTGTTTTTATTTAAGGCTTTTTTTAATAACTATTAAATATTATTTGTAGACATGCAGAAATAATAAATTAATATATTCTTTAAATTGTTTTAATAGAGTATTTAATTTATATATATTTTTTACATTTAACTTGCAATATATTATTACATTATAATAATTTAATAGGCTGATATGAATTATTAAAAACACCAGATTTTTAATAAAATTAGGGTAGAAATAATGAAATTAAATTATAGTATTCAAGTAATAATTTAGGTGTAACTGTGTAAGTCTCATATTTCTATAGAAGAATTCGTTTTACTTCTATGTTTCTTATTTTTTCTTTCGTTTATTTACTACACACAATTTCCTATCCTTTTACTATTGTAACCATAGAACTATATATATTTGATAAAAGTGGCCGGTATATGTCGGTAAGACATTTATTGTAAGACCTCAACGACTTTATGGCTTTTCGAATGCTCTTCTCCATTATTACGGTGAAAAAAAATCAACTACGTAGCCCTTTTAGTTGTTTTTATTTAAAAACGTAATAGTTTTAAGTAGTTAGATACTGAAAAAAAAACATTAAATTAAGTAGAAAATAGTTTATTGTGTTTAGAAGTTCTTGAACACCTTAGCTAAACAAAATATTAATAGTATTATATAAAAACATAATATAGATTAAAAATAACAATACCAAAGTTTGAATAGATATACAATATACATACTATTATACTAAATGCCTATTATGAGTTAAACATTTTAATCTTTGCTAAAAAGGATTATAATCAGTTAAATTTATTAAGTTGACTAATGAATAAGTTTTAAACTTTGAGATTCAAAATTACTTATGTTTAGATTTATATTTTAATTACTTAATTTTATTTTTTTTCTTAAATATCTAATGTTATTTCAAGGACAATAAAACGTTATTTTATTGTTAGAATATTTATTTAGCTTTTATAATTTTCCATTTATTCATAATCAAGCAAATGTATACAATGAATGAAATAAAGAATCATGTGTTTAAAGTTGATAGGCGTTTATAAATGTAATATCATCGTCTGGTGCTTAAGAAAAATCACAGATACGATGTTGGTTATGATAATTTATACCTAATTATTTACAGACTATAGTTAAAGTATGATTTTTAATGCATGGTAGTCACTTAAAATTAAAACTTAATTAGACATAAAAATAATATGCAGTCCATTAAAAGTTTGGATATCAATAATAAGATATATTAAGATTACAATAATTCTCACAAAAGAATTAGTAAAATTACTATAATTAGTAATTAGTCTTTTTTTCAGGAATGTCTTATTGAAAAGCATTAAAATTGGTTTGAATTAACTTTTGAATTTTTTTGATAAATTATCATCATTCAATGGTTATGTTTAATATTAAAATGTTCTACACAAAATTCCGAGGTCTTTAATAAATAAGATATATATCATTAAATAATTTATTGATTCATAATAGTTACTATTTTTTAAATTTTTTTTTAAGAAAATAATATTCATAATATGCACTTACAAGTTACAATAAATTTCATGTACAGTTTTGCTTTAACGTGTGTGTGTTCAAAGACCAGTACAAAAATGTTTTGATCAAATATTGATCGTTACAGTTATTATGGGAACCGATTAAATAAAATAATTACAATTATAATGATCAATCGTTATTAGGTAATGGGTTATGTTAATTAACTGTTATTCGATTACTTTTTTTATAATTTCACGTAACTTATTTAACAAATAGATAAATAGTACATTGTTATCAAATTTTGCAATATGCGACAAATCACATTTTTCAATATATTAGAATTTTTTCGTTTTATATTAATTATTACATTAGTATAGCGATCACCAAAACATAAATATTCATGATTCAATGTTCTTTATTTATAATCAGAATAGAAAACTTACATTCTAGATTTTCAAGATATTTTTATTCTTTTTTTTTTTAATTTTAATTATTATAACTCGTGTAAATACATGTCTCGACGTATGGTTTAAAATTAACAAATAAAAAAATTCTGACCATCTTTAGTGATGATAGAAAGATATAATAGACATACACTGTACTGTTAAAGTATATATGTATTTTATTTAAATTAACTATCGGGAACAATGGCCATTAGGATTTAAAAAGTATATTTACTATATTTAATAAACAATACAGGATTATACATCTTGTACAATAATTTATTAATTAGGTAATTCGTTTTATAATATATTTATTAATTTTGGTGAGAATATGAAGTTGACTATTGATTTGGTTGAGTTCAGGAGTCCAGGGAATTTCTAAGTGATTATGATATGTACCCTGATAGGTTAGCCTTTTCCCTGAACTTCTTCTATGTGAGGAATTCTGTTTGGAAATATTTAATAGTCAGTCGGACTCAGCGTGGAGTGAAAATTGATGGGTCTTCTTTGTTCATAAGGAAGTTGTGCTATATTTGTGAATGGCCAACGCAAAGCCAGTTTATTGCTACCTCGAGTTTCCTTGGCATATTCAATGGACGTGGCCAAGGAAATACAATGATATATTGTGTTTTTGTAGATAATATTTTGTTCCATAATAATTTAAGCTACCTACGGGATTAAAGCGATAGAAATATCAGCTAAGTCGATCCATTCTCATATTTTGAAGTTGTTTACTCGGAATTTCTTCAGAATAATCATAACGAAATATTTTTATTTTTTTGTTTAATAATGTAAACTTATTTATGTTTATTCAGTCATTTTAAGATTCTGCGCGAAGCAAGGAACACATAAGACTGACAATTATGATGTATTTTTTTATGTGAGTGATTAGTATTAAGAGAAGACTAAGTAATTCAAAAACAAAAGCAAAAGAAAATATAAATATGTATTTATTGATTTATTGATAATATATACTTATAATTTCATAGTATAATTTGGTTGTATAATTTTTACTTTTTAAACACTGGGTGAAAAAGTAATTAATTAATTTTTTTTTTTTTTTGATATTATATATAATTATAGTTTTTTTTTTTTTTTTTTTTAATAGAAAATCAGTACTCTAAAATTTTTTCGGAGTTTTATGGATAACATTTTCTATTTAAATTATATATTAAATAGGGTTTAAGAACTTTGTGTCAAATGCTACTTGTTTAATTTTAACATGACATTGCCACTTCGGTTCATATAAAAAATAATGATAATTTTTATAATCTTTAATTATTTCATAAAATGTAACTTTATATAATTTTATAATTTAAATTAAAAAAAGAAATGTATGATATGTATCAATATTTAACAGTAATATATTTTGCATACCTCGTTTTTGACGATAATGACTTTGGTATTATGATTGTGTATATTAATAAATCGATATATTTATAAAGCGTAATTTATGTTGATTAAATTTAAAACAACGTATCATATAAACATAATTTAAATAGTAAAATAGAATAGAATTTTCAACAAATTACATTTTTTTTTTTTTAATTTTGATATATTAAAATAAAAATAAAAACGCTACGAGTTTGTGAAATAATTTTTATATATTTTATGACTTTTTTAATATATTTAAAAAATATTATTATAAATATGCACTTGTATTATGATGTATTGTGAATTGTAGCTTACATTTTATTCATATAATTTTTGCATATAAACTATTACTGCTTTTTCACAACAATAGGAATATGGTAGCGTAAGTTACAAATGTTTACTTTTCTAAAAGAATTTAAAATCAAGATTAATACAAACTGTGAAACATCGATGTACTTTGAGATCATATTTCTGTTTTTGACTAATAAACAAAACAAAAACTAATTCTTATTTTTCTTTTAGACACGGCGTTCTGACGTCATCCTATCTGAATCTTCACTCCTACTTGCACACAACAATCTTTATGTCTATTAGCAAACGAAAATATATACCTACTTGAATGACAGCTTAAGTCAAGGAAACTTCTTCATCACCTTTGTATCGCCATTTTATTGTAAAATATAATAAAGCATCTCTCTTTGTGACTTGAGTATTTCTTTTATTTATTTAAACACTGGCTTGAAGTAAACAGTTGGTTTTTTCCTTGAGTTAATTCTAACAATGCAATAATATAAGATCATATGTATTGATGTATATTGTAAAACTTACTCAATGTGTTTATACTTTAATAGTTGCGTTTTCGGATAAAACTTGGACCTACACGCAAAAAACAATTAAAATTCAAATATAGAAATAGTTAACTGTATATAATAATATTCTACACGATTAAATATGCAAGATGCGTACTGCGACTTAAATGTTTTATACCGATAATATTAATTAATGTAAATTTATAATACATTATGAACACTTAATATTTTAATAACGTCCTATAACAGTATAACTTCATTAATAGTCTGAGCTTCATTCAGAATTGTTTTTGAATTTGGCGATTGTCATTATTATTAATCAATATTTTACTTATTTTATTTATGAATTAAAGTTTAAAATGTATAGGTAATGTAGTATACATTAACACTTAACGTCTACTTATTTCTGCCACTGGTACTAAGTATAACCATATCTTAGGTAATTGTCAATAAATATAATAACACTGATTGCTAAGTATTAAAAATGTTTGAGAAATTCTAGATATTCATTATAGTAGTGGTTTATATTATTAAAATTACCATAATATTATTAACACCTATAAGAAATTAAAACTGCGCGTTATAACTCTTCAAGATTATAATATTAGCTCGTTGCAGAAAATCTCATTGATTACTCTTTGTCAATTGTCATATTATTAATTAGTATTATGTTTGCAAATAGTATGGTTCCCTACTTGGCATGAATATTTATTAGGAATAACTCGGCATATATTGTTTATAATGTTTTTATAATTATATTATACTATCTATATCACCTGACTTCGCAGGAAACATACGGTACTATTTTGTTGTGTTGTTATTCGATTTTAATATAGTTCAGTTCACTTAATTTTTATAGCATTTCTATATTATAACCATTATTTTATAATAATTAACTGAAAAATTCAACTAATATTGAAAACGAATCTTACTATATTATCTGATTTTTTCAGGAAGAATGTTTTACCATTCTTTTTTAATTTTATTTTACTGCACAGATAGTGCCACTGGTGTATACCTATTTTATCGCTCGATATTTCGTGAACAGAAATTGAATCCATAAAACTATGCTTTTAATCAATTAATTAAGTTTCCAAGATTAATCCGGACATAAAAAAGGTACTTTGTTTAATGTATATATATATATACTTGAATAATATAATATTAAATCATTTATATTATAGCTTAGAGTAGGTACTCATCTATTATCGAGACTAAGTATACAAATATTTTTCTTCTTGGTATTTTTAATTTTAATTATTACCGTAAACATTTAGGGTACCTAATGAGTTAATGAATTTATCATAAATAAACAATAATAATTTGGAATTTACCGGCTAATGAAAAAATTACTGAGACATTTTTCCTTGAGCCAATACCATTATACTAAACAAAAGAGTCGAGTATTGTTGGTCTGATCATAAACCCGAATTACAGCACGAAAATAAATATTTTGGCCTTTTAAATCCAGTAAACAAGTAAACAGTAAGTGTGTGTATAAATGACATAATGGGCGTCCCCAGGGGGGTGAGAAAGACGGAGCACTTGTCCCCTTCATAGAATTTTAAATTTGTTACCTAATTGTAATAATTTAATGTAATAATGACGAAACATAATAATGTTTTATAAATAAAATGTATAATAATAATACCTAATTATAATAATGACAAAACATAATAATGTACTATAAATAAAATGTATAAAAAATTTCATTTATTTTTTAAATTAATTTTGTCCTCCTCTCTAGAAAAATGTCTCGAGACGCCCATAAATGACATATCGTTTCTATTCCTATACTTTCAGTTTTATGTTTTATAATGGATATTTATAATTGTTAGTGATAGCAATAATAAAATCGAATATATCAGAAAATCTTTGATAGTAGCCTACATAATATAAGTACTTACTGATAAATACTATAAAATAATTAAATTTATAAATTAATAATAATAAATATATTATTATTTAGGCATAATGATATTTGCAAACTTTAATAAATATTTATGTTTACATACTTCAATTCTAATTTTTAATTTAAATAATTTACTAATTTTCATATTTTTTAATATTTTATTATGATATGATAATTGAATAACGATTAATTTTTATAAATTAATTTAAGTAGTTTAATTTCATTGTAACATGACGCGTTAATTTAAAATAATTTCCAGTGCTGACCAAGTTTATCAAATACCAGTATTTAAAAACGTGAGATGTGAATGAATTATTTAATTTATGATTATACTTATACAAACATGTTATATTAAAATATGTTCATAATATGACATAATTTAGGTAAGTAAAACAATATTATATTGAAGTACTAAATTCTGATTATAGAAATATAATAGTTTAATATTGAAATTTTTTTTTTTAAATAATATTTATTTAACCTACATCATGAAAATTTATAAATCAGCATTTAAATTAAAACAACTTGAAAAATAGTTAAAAATTACAAGGTTTATCCATTTCAATAATTAAGGCAAATTATTAAATTGAAAGAACATATTTTGTATAATGCGTTATCTATATACTTACAAACGATTCTTAGTAGTAAAGTTGTACATTAATAATTATTATACATTTTCACGCAGTACAATTAGTTGAATCAAAACTCAGTGAATTGTTGCCAAATTATGAATTATTATACTTAGAACAACTGTGAGTAGTTTTAAAGTTTTCAGATATTTATATGTCACAAAGTGTTTTTTATTTTCATATTAGTATTCTTCACAGTTGTCCGTATCAAAATTAAAGCCAAATAATTCATAGTTTTCCAACAAACGTTGCAGAATGAGACTGGTAAAACTAGGAAAGTTTTTGTTTATAATTTCTTAGCGTAATATCTAATTATTAATTACGATTTTAATTGATATAGTTGTAATGAAAAATAATTTGATCAGCTTAAAATATTTCAGAATATTATGAGTTGTAAATAAAATAGAAAACTTAAGTCTAATGAAGATAAAAATCATTACTTGATTATTAATGTTATGTACTTATTGTTAAAGATTTAAAATATAATAAAAGTAGAGTATTTTTTTAATTCAATATTATTTAAGAAAAAAAAAATTAAAAACAAAGTTACAAATATAAAATTAAATAAAAATATATATTATATAGGTATTGTACACTATATATATGATATATTGTATTGTCATAACAATTGTGAAATATTTTGAAATTTAAGGTTCTTGCCATCCAGGTATAAAAAGCAGATAATGCCAATCTAAAATTTAAATATATAATAATTTTTTCCTTATGTAATGTACCATAATGTTATTTGTATTATTTAGATGTGAGATGGTCTTGCGATAAATAATTAAGTTTTATAAGTTGTATCAATAATAATTGTGAGTTTAAATGAATTTTACTTTTTACACTCCAACTTATTTAGTACAGAACTTAACGATTTACATTAAATTTATGAAATTAATGGCCTATGCAGATCACTTATGTAAAAAAAAAAAAAATAAAACAGAAATCAGCTATATATTGAAGTTAACATATTTTCTATACTAATATTATGCTGTTTTACATATTTTTTTTATTTTTTATTTTTAGCCGTTAGCACAAAACTATTACGCCTCGAAATTAATGTAATACATATTCTGTATTCTCTTTATTCCCGTTTTATATTAATTTCTAGATAGTGTATATTCTTATTCATTTACAATTACGAAGAGCGTAAATATATTTTATAAGGTTATTATAATTTTTTATGTCATTGTCGCTTTCCATTGCCACAATATATGTTTTTACAAATGTAGTTTTTTTTCATGTTTGTGGTTTTCACAAAACTATTTTATTACTGTATATTCAATTTTAAAAACTATTACATAAGCCGATAGATACGATATATTATATTTTTTAATTTATCTTTAACTTATGAAAATGTTTAGTAAAAATGGAACTGAGTTTGGTACTGAATGGATATAGTTTTGTAAAATTGAAGTAAAATTAAGATTCCATTTTGTTCATTAATGTAATGTTTAATGTTATTTATATTGTATTTAAGATAAAAAAATGATTTCCTATCAGTTAATACTTAAACATTTAATGAGCATTAAACTGAAAATTTAAGAAATTACGAAAATTAAACACTTAATATTATTATTCCTGTATTTATATTGTAGTTTTTTTTTTTTTTTTAAACAGGTATTTGTTAGTGAACCAACCATCAATTTTTAATTTTTAAATGATTATATAATATGAAATATTTAAAATTTTTATAATCCGATATAGAAAACTTTTTTATAAAATAAAAATATTAAATTTCATATTAGAGGTTAATTTTTAATTTTGTTATGAAGTATTATTATTTTATATCAAAGTTAAGTATTAGAAAAGTTAAGTTAATTTTTACTTTAAAAGTTTATTTACAAATTCACAAATAAAAATAAGAGTTGGAAAATAAAAACAATGTCGAAATAGTTAGTTACTGTTAAATTAATCATGCGATATAAAAACTTAATTGATTTAAAATTTAAACTTTATACCTATACTAGGATATTTGATTTTTGAAACTGTTCAATTATTATTTTTTAGATCATTATTATGAAATTATATTCAACTTATAATTTTTAATGATTGTTAAAATAATATTATTCGTCTTTTAATGTATACGACTAACATAATTTTAAAATTACAGATAAGTGTTTAAATTAAATTTCATTTATATAATAATTTATAGGTACTTAAAATGAACACTTTTGTCGAAACCTTTTATAGATATTTTAAAAAGCTTTTACCCTGACTCTAAAAAAAAAATAACTTTATCAAAGTTTATTAAGAAATAGAAAAAAATATTCTTCACTTTATTATTAATGATGTTGAAATTTTGTGTCGAAAGAACAAAAGTTACATTATTATATTATAAAACTTATAAATAATTTTACAGGTCAAATTTTATAATTGTTTGTACATTTTTAATATTTGTATAAATATTTCTCTTAAGTTTGTATAATAATAATAATAATAATAATAATAAAATAATAACATAAGTTTAAGTTAATTAAATTAGAATATCATAAATTTGTATGTTGGAAAATCATTTTGCTTTAACCACCTTGGCACAGAATTGTTTTATATTTAGGTTAATATCAAAAAGTTGAAAAATATAATTATTAAATTTGATTAGTATTCAAAAAAAAAAAAAAAAATGTTAATAATCTGAATTTAATTAAAACTATATATTTTTTTGATTTTTTGATTTTATTTAAAAATAATACGAATCATCAGGACGAATTGATGATTCGTTCTTTTATACTAGAGCTTGTATTATATTTTTATCTAAGTCATACTCGGAGTGTATGGGAAGAATGTTACCTGAGTTTACCATAATAATTGTCAAATTTGATTTATATTGGTGTATTTTCTACTGCGCCAAAGTTGAACTGTTGTGTTTTTATTTTGTAATGGCCATACATCATTTGCGCATCGTCTGTTTACCTGTGCCAAATATAGTAAATTATTTGCGCATCGATGCTTATTATCATTTGCGCATCGTCCGTTTTACCTGTATCAAATTATCACACATCAATTGCACATTAACATGCTGAACAATGCAATTGTATATAAAAAAAAAAAATTTTCTATTGAAAATTTAATGATTTACATAGATCATAATGTAATAATAAATTAGATACAAATAATCAGAAATAAATTGAATTGTAGTCATAATCATATAAATAATGCACATATTGAAATTAACACTTTTATTTGGCGCATTACAGTCATAGTAAAAATACAAATTTTTTAAGTTCGAATAAAAATCAATTGAAAATAACAAAATTTCGGATACATAAATATGATCTCACAAGTTTTCAATGTTTTACTTTTTGTATGAAAACATTTTTGAATAATTATTCCAGCTTTTCCACGATTTGAATTAATAAATTTGAATTGACTCATTCTTACATATACTCAAAACTCAAAAGTTAACAATACAGTATAATAGTATAATGTCCACGTCTCGTATGTCTCGTAAAGCCGTAGGTCTCGATAGTGTCTTGCGCGTTTTACTATCTAGTAATCCACTATCTCGTTTGATTTACTTATCGATTAGTCAACCGTACGTTTTAGTTGTGTTATTGTTAATTGATTACCTATACAATATTATCAAAATATTATTTATCATAATAATACCTATTGTATATTTTAAAACAAAAATATCTGTACAATATTTGAAAATTGGATATTATTTGGAAATGTTCGAATTTTCAGATCAAAGTTAGAAAACAACTAGCACTTTTGGGTATACACCTTTATTTAAATCTATTGTTCAATAATATTGAAGCGCAAATTATACAAGACCTTTTAAATGGTTGATACGCAAATGTTGCATAACCTAAAAATCGAAGGATACGTAACTGTCTTACAAAAAAAGGTCAAAATTAACAATAGTGATGCGCAAACGACAACTGGCGTTTATAATTTATTTAATAAATATATAATTATCAATAAGTTGTTTACTTTTAAAAATCTCTTATTATTCATAAGTAAACGAGTCTTAAAAATACTATAGACTTAAAAAAAAAAGATTTAAATAAAATAATGTTAGTATCTATATATAATAATAAATTTCTACCAAAGCAATAGATTAATTGATTTTACATTGATAATATATATGTGTAAACCATAAGTAGTTGATAAAATCCTTCCGTTTTCAATTTTGAGGATTGTTTTGGATATAAAACTGGATCTTGCTTGTACTTTGAATAGGTTAAAGTTAAAAATTCTTAGTAAATTTTCTATAGTTGGGGAAAATTGAAAAAAAATAATAAGGAAATACGGGAATTGTTACACAAATCTAATTTTTGATAAAAATAATTTGTTTTTTTAGTGTTACTCGAAAACAAATAACCTTATATGCTTAAAACTTTCTTCAAATATTTATATTATCATTTTATTTTTAAGATAAAGTTTTTAAAATATTTTTACTTTTTTTGAGCTATTTATCGGGATATACTTTTTCATTTTTTTAAAGTTCTTTATCTATAAATATCAATAAAAATTATTTGTTGGGTCAAAATGTTTGAAAATTTTATACAGGATTTCACATTAACTGTTCTTATGTCTGTATAAAAACGTTAAAAATGCATACACATAATTTTTTTTATGTGTATTTGGAATTAGAATTTTTACCATGTTGTTCAAAATCGCAAAATTTGCTAAATATTTTATAGTTAGGATTTCTTAAAAAATTTTCTTTTTATATCTATTTATAGATAAATAATTTTTATAGATATTTTAAGTTTTAAATTTAGACTAAATTACTTATTTAAACGATAAAAAACAATGTTAATTATTTTATTATGATTAATATTTTCACGGATATTATAAAATCATAAATTTTTTGTACTTAATTTTGATTTCTTTGATTATTTATTTATACCGTGAATTTATTTGTAATGTTTTACGATAATTAAGAGATATATCATTAAATTTTGAATTTTATAATATGGTATAAATATAATAATATATTATTAAAGTAATTTAACACCAATAATATAATAAATGCAATATTTTCGAAAAACTTTATTAACCTGTCATAATCTTAAAAGTAAAATAAATGACTTTATTACCTATGTATATTAAAAAAAAATTATATCATAAAATTTAATTAGTAATATAAGCTACCAGATAGTCTTCGTTTAGATCGTTTTTCATATATAATGATATATTATTGAATTCTAAAATAAAATTCAAGCTCTAATATTAAAGCTAACAACATACAATTTATTTAATTTATTTAATTAAAAAAACTGTTTATAAAAAAATATATATATATATTTTTTTATTATTCTTAATTAATTTAATTTATAAGCCATATTTACATTGAAATGGTATAAAAATAACCGTTCACGAAGAAATAATAATTTACGATTTCTTTATTCTGTGTTGGTGTTGAATGCTAATATCATGGCCAAAATATTATTATGCTTTGACCGTTGTAATAATATTATCAATTTGTTATATTTTATTATTGTCTCGTAATCTGATCAAGCATTTTGATAACGGGACAGAGTTGGAACTTTCTCGTTTAAAACGGGACGTATTGTTACTTTATGTATGTTTTAGTATTGTGCTAATTAGTATGTGTAGATTATATCATAGAGAAATGCGTATGTTTTAATATCTATTTTCATTACCATTTGTATATCTATTTCGTGTTTGAGTTAGGAAAATATATGAATAATAACTATCATTTGTTTGAAATATTAAATAATTATTTAAATTAATTCATTATTCACTATACTATAACATGTACATCTTAATGCTTTATAAAATATAGAGCTAGAATATATTTGATATCACTTAAATTATATAATACCTTTGCAAAAATAAATAATATGAATTTAAAATAATTTACTTGTTACTCTCAAGTTTTGCATTCATAGATTAAATATACAATATTCTAATAATAATATGTTTATATTGTTTTAGGAATTTCTATGGTTGGATTAACATACTCGGTTGCTTTTCCGAAAAGTAAAATTGAATATTAAGAAGATAGGGAATTTTAAAGTACGATAGACAATATACTTAATATAATTTAATAAACTATTTAGGTAGTTATATATTATGGTCTCGTGGAAATGTATCTATTAATTTTCCAAGTCATATTTTATTTTGATAGGTAGATGTAGATGAATAATTTATTTCTCTAGAATATTTAAAATAGTATTAATACATAATTAATGAATATGAAGTAGTTGAACTTTGAAAATAATTACTATAGTATTTAGTCTGGTGTTGGTAATTGAATTTAAAATTTTTTTTTTTCATGAGATTAATATTTAATTTTACGTTGATCATTATTTGTAGTTAAATTTTAATAGAGATATACACTAAATATTTAATCGTAAGGTATTTATATTTATTTTGAATAAAAAAAATAACAAAACACTATAAAATAATATTTTCGTTGTATCATTAGATGAATACAATTTCCATAAATTTTAATTGTCAATGAATTATATAGTTTATGAACAGAATATGATTTATGGATGATTTTACACGAAAAAAAAAAAAAAAAAATTAGAATTTAAGTTATAAATATCTTAACAGAGTACTTAAGACTAGGTACCTATATACAATATATACACAATAATAATTAAAACAATATCATTTAAAAAATAACCACACGAATTTACACATACAGTTTATAATAATAAAAAGTACTAAACATATAATGAATATGTGTAACATGGCGTCTAGTGTTTTAGCGCTGAGACCGTTATCAATCAGGAACAATGGGGTTCGTGGCTTAGGTTCATCGACGGGTACTGCTTTGTAACCCATCCAGCAATTAATGTTCTTGTCCGCACCGACTGTGGTCATTGCATAAATAGGTGAAATTAGACTGTCTATGTCATACGTATCATTTGAATCCTGCAGCTTACGCCCCATGTCTTCTTCGGTGAACCACGAACGTTTCGGACTTGAATACCTGTACACAAACAACACAAAACAAAAATAAGTTCAACGAAAATATTGAAAACAGTAATGATCTATATAAAAAAATAAATACATTTTTAAGTAATTAGTTATATATAGGTTCACAAACACTTGGATATTATGACGATAAATTTTAGATATAGTGAAGTATGAAAATATGATCATTGGTTAAAAGTTAAAAGTAATAATAAATTGTCTAAGTGAGTTCATATTAGAAGTATTAACAATAGACGTTTTCTTCCTTCACACCGTCCAAACTATTTAAAAAATGTCAAAACAATTGCTTATTGTATTATATTTGTACACACATTGTACATTTTTTTTTCTATAGTTCTAGCAAAAAAAAAAAATAAATAAATAAATAAATAATAGGAACTTTTTAGCCTTTTGATTGTTTTTTTTTTTATGATCTTTTTTGATTATAAAGAATGAAAATTTCATAAACCTCATTGTTTTTTTATGTAATGCATTAAAAATAAATAATTCAAACTTAAAATTTAATTGGAAAATCAATATTTTTTTAATCTTATATTTTGTAATAATTATAGGTATGAAATATTACACCCACATAAAATATTTATATTTAAAATTTACATCGATAGAAAGTGGCTTAATGAATAAAATTGAACTATTCACAATTTTTAATTTAATTTAGCTTTGAAAATTGTATTAAAATTAATAATTTAGCAAATCAATTGGTTGTTGTTTAGTATATAGGTAATACAATTAGTATGTAGGGTAGGTACACCTACGTGTAAAATATTGCAACACATCGAATTAGGGTACTACAATAGTTCAACATTATTGATACAGACGTTTTTTTGAATATTTATTTTAATTATTATTAATTTATTAAGAGTATAACAGGTTTTTATTTTAAATTGTTTTATGTTTTATGAGCAATGAAAACTTATTTTATATTTATATACCTACATATTACATGTATGTGCATTGTGCAAAATTATTCGTCGACACTCTGTTTACAATTAGATGCAAAGATTTGTTTACATTTTAACATATTTTTATGCTATCTTATTTTTTAATTGGAAATTGTTGTAATGGAATGATTTATCACTCTCGATATGAATTCTTGATAAATCACCACTGAGACAATTAAAATATTAATTTTTCAGTTATTGATTAGAAATGTATCGATTACTGGACGTTTTATTTATTTTTACCGTGATACGAATAATCATTCAATATGTATTTTTATAAAATAGTAGAGAATTCCTTTCAAAATATGTGTTAAACATTTAAAATTACAATTAGTAGTGAATAGATAATATTTTATTTACAAAACAAGAAGTTATTATTTGATTTGCGGATTTTGGATTGGCTCAAAACATTTCTTTTTTTTTTTCATCATAAAAATACAATAGTTTAGTTGATAAAAAACCGTTGAGTTTTAATTAAATTACATTTTTTAATGTTATTCATATTAAATAAACAATATGCCAGTCCAAATCTTTGACCATATAACGATGCTGTTGTTATTACTGATCTATTGAAATTATGAATATACCATTTTAATTTTACTAAAATGTTTAAGGTCTTAGGACAACGCTAAATAATTTTAAATATAATATATAGTGTTATCTGAACCATAATTTTACGAATAAATATTTTTGATGGATATTTACTCGTAAGTTTATGCGAATATAAAATATTATTTTTTATATTTTAATAATAGTGCTACAAGCAACTACTCTAGAGGCAGTGGGATCTTTGTTAGCACGCTTGAAGTCACTTTATTTCCACTGCTAATGTAAATATTAAGCATTTATTTTTAATGATAAAAACTTTCCTAATAGTAGGCGTGAACTTGCCTCCTAACTATACTCATTTGTCCTATGAGACGTAAATTGCGGCTGTAGTTGATTTTTTTTTTCCATTCTTACTTATTATACATGTATTTTATGTTATGATTTTTATCGTCCTGATGATTCGTAGTCTAACGACCACAATAGTGTTTTATCTATTCCTCTACATAAGGACTGCACTAATTGTGTCCCGAAGGCTTTTGAAACTAACAATTTTTTCCATAATATTCGACGTTTCTAATTCGTTTCGACATGAATATATCGTATCTTTGTTAGTCACAAGCAATCTAGTATTAGTATAATCTTTTTATCCAGTAGTGCCGGAGGATCTCTTTATTTATTTTATTCTAGTTGAAAATTAATCATCAGTTTAATTCATTCTTTCTTGGATTTTTATAAAGTCCATTGTTTTCGTACAAATCAATTTTTATTATCATATAATACTTGTATACTAATTCTATTGAAATTGCACAATTTTATGTCTTCATGCATTTATTTAGCATTTTTTATAGTATGTTAATTTGACATACCTTAACTATTTTTATTGTAGTTTAAAAGAGATTTAGTTAGTTTAGTATTTCAAAAAAGAAAATATTATGTCATTTTTAATAGTGCGTGAAAATTAAAAGATAATCGTAGTTTTTTATTATAATGTGCGAATTAATTACACTCAAATAAATAAATCAAAAGTAGCAAATATGACAAGTACGATTTTTTCTTATAAAATATATCTAATCAACATTATAATATATCTGTAATTTAGAGAATTTGGCACAGAACATTTTATGATAAAATAATTCATTAAAAAGTATATTTTACTATGTAATGAAAAAAAAAAAACACGAAATTAGCTCAATACTAACGTTTAAATAAATATTTCTTTTATATTAAATTATTTTAAAAATAATAAGTTGTTTACCATATTTGTATATTATAATGTCAATGGGAAATAATTTTTTTCTGTGTTAAAAAGTGTGAACAATTATTTATGATCATAATTCATAATTAGTCATTGAAAGCTTTGCTCAATCAATATTAATTACTGAAGATGATTTTTATAAAAATATAAATTGAACAAGTTAGGTTACTAAATTATTAACAGTATAACTTATAGCTATAAAAAAGTTTGGATAATCTTAAGGGTACTTACTACCTAGCATTAAATAATTATTGTTAAATATGTTGGTAATAAAATTTTAATATTTTATTTTACATAACCAATTTAGCTATATTGTTTATTTATTCATTTTTATATGGAAAATATGAAAGTGATCAAAAAAAATATAAATTATTTATACTGATAAAACAAATGTGCAATAAAGTAATATCTAATACACTAGAGCCTCAATAGTCCGACCTCCGATAATCCAGTGAACTCGGTAATCGGACGTGGCATAAGTTTATTTTGTTCGTTAATACATTTGTAGTTTGTTCGGAAGTGAAAGTATTATTCAGAAAAAAAAAATGACTGACTGCTAAAGTACTAAATTTAAATTCTATTATTATACACATTTTTTTTGTTTTTTTTTTTTTTTTGGTATTCTATATATTGAAGTTATTTGTTATTTTTGTGATTTAAAATGCAATAAATATTAAGGTGGTGGATTTAAAAATAAAAATCTAAATCATTTGAGTAGGTAATTTTAAAATTCCACCGGTAATTCAGACGAATCGGTGATCTGGGCGATGCTCGGTCTGAATTCGTCTGGACTATCAATGCTTTATCGTATTTTATGAATTTTATACTATTTAAGGATTGTCCGATGATGATGTAAACTTCTGTTTTTTAATTGAGAAATCATCTTTTTATATAATATAATTTAGAATATAAAAATAAATCTAAATTAAAATTTTATCGAGTAGTTTCAGAGTTAATAATTTTTTTATATTAAGAATAGATTTATAAAAAGTGTAAAATAAATGTAATATTGCATCTAGTATTTATTATACTCTAATAATTTTTACAAATTGCAAAATGACAATGGATTAATATTAACTACATTCTAAAATTTTCAAATAATCATAATCTTCCATATTTTTCAAATCTATTTCCCTTAGTATATAATGTTTAATAGTTAGAGCACTATTCGTTTGAAGTTAGGTTTAGATTTAGATTTATCAAAACTTTCAAAAAATTATCTGCTAAAGTAAAAATGGTGTATTCTCGTCTGAAAAATAAAATTTTTTATCGTAACAGAAAATATGACCGTTAAGTTTATTTAATAATTCCAAAAATAATATTTTGAATAACTACATTATTGAAGGAAAAATTCTACTACCTAATACTTAAAATATAAATATAATATTACATCATAATTGTATACTTGGATTCATCTATTATAAATACGAAGATTCTTTTAACGGAGAAAAAATGATGTTTTATGGTGTTTTACGGTTATTATTTTTAGACCTTCAAAGAAAGAATTATTTTTATAAGACCTCTCAACCCATTTTTGAGAATTATAACAACCTTGCAATCTATGATCTATGATAATTATGCCCATTCAATTGGTCTCACTTTAGTTATGAAGGTTGAGAACTGTTTTATGTGGTATCATTATATGTTACTATTTACGGTCGAAGAGAGTGAAAGATCATTAGAGTATTTTGTCCATGAAATTTTTGCATAATATTGTATAACTAAAAATTAAAACCATGTGTTCAAATTGTATTTTTTTACTTACATGTTATACATTATATCTTGAGAAAGTAATGTAAAAATGAATATTTTTGTTGTTATAATATTTTATAATCCCAGTATAATATGTATATTAATTATATAAAATAATATAGGTATATCATTACGACTGGCGTTTTCGAAATAAATAATAATCAATAATACCACATAATTAACCTAATAATTATTTATTGCTGTATAATGCATATTTACTGTAATATATAAAATAGATACTTAAATATAAATAGTTTTTCTTTATATTATAAATATCTATTATTTTTTTCTTTGTGGAAGGTACTAAATATTAAATTATTTATTTTAGATTAATCAAAAATAAAGCAATTATGGAGAAGATGTACTTCAACGAGTCGCATTTACCAGGTGAGTAATTATTAATAAGATACTTTTATAATGTATATTATAATTTATGTTTAATATAGATATCGGAAAACTGAATGATCACTGCTCCTATTTTTGTAGATACTGCGAATTATATTTTTAATATTTAGATTTTATAACTGCAATAAATATGTTAGTATTTTGAATAACTATGTATTGATTTAAACTAATATAATTTTAATTTGTAAATGTGAATTTGTTTTATGAACTTCGTGCGATTTGTTTTTAGATCCTTGAACTGATCGTATTGTCGTGTTAAAGATAATAACTTTGACACACAAAAAAAAAAAATGAAAATAGAAAAATCACCATATTATTAACCTAACCTTGACACTATAAGCTAATTGTAAATGGTTACATTTGTTTATAAATATTTTATTCTATATTTATCGATTTCCAATTCAATCTTTTCAAATTTCGCCTAGAAAAAATAAGTGGTATACTTAACTAAATGATCTTCTCACACTCATTTACATATTTATATAATATATATGCTATATGTATGATTTATTATATGATTACTATAAAAAAAGTATTACAATGAAATAGATAGTATATCATATTATTTATTTTAAGAATATCCAGATAAAAAAAAAAAAAACCATCAGATGAGTTAATATATTTTCATTATCATTTTATTATTATAATCACCATAAAAATCTATTGTACCCAATACATAGATTAATGCATTCGACACTGATACCAATGTTTATGCATAAAATTGCATAATAAGTATTGTTACATAAAAGTGCAATTATTATTAAGTAACATTATAACATTGCGTGCGTAAACGAATACTAAATCAAATCAATAATGTATTATCAACAGTATAC
The DNA here is from genome assembly GCF_002803265.2 of Melanaphis sacchari. NCBI lineage: Eukaryota > Metazoa > Arthropoda > Insecta > Hemiptera > Aphididae > Melanaphis > Melanaphis sacchari. The sequence goes on along the minus strand of NW_020270976.1, from coordinate 2,207,452 downwards.
TTACTTGAACTTGACTTATTATAAAAAATATGTATATTTCATAATAAATGTATGCATTGTATGCATTTATAAAGAAAAATATATTTAAATCAAATAAGTGCGTGAAAGATAAATATTTATGACACGTTAAATTTAATATTAATTTTCCAAAGAAGAGTAAATACAATTCATGTAATTTAGTCTTTTATAGATACAATATTATTCAGTATTAAGCTTACACCAGAAAATTTAAACGATAAGATTCGTAGATTCTATTTTTATCAATATTTCTGTTATAATCAAGTATACAAATTTTCCAAGCTAAACATTTTCTTTCTTAATAGTATTTAGAGCATACTTCAGTTTCCGTGTAGTGAGGAGAGGGTTAATATAAATAGATTTTGTTTTATTTTATTGTTTTACATTAGAGAATAGATTAGCTATTATAAATAATTTTAACAATTTTTGGAACTGCAATCTAATTTTTCATGGATAAATTTTGATTCTTCATAAAAAGTTTCAATTTTTTATTAAGTATATAAAGTTTAGCTATTTATATCAAGTAGAGTTTCTAAAATATTTCCAAGAACTATTTAACTTGACATTATCATATTAATCTATTGTATTTCCAAATTTGTATTGTATGAAACAATATGTTATTAAAATCCCATACGTAGTTTAGTTTTTACGTTTTATGTGTGGGTACAAGCGTAGTTATTTCAATTCTATGTAACCCTACAAGTGAAATACATAATAACTTTTCCTAATTTTAAATAAAATAATTTAAATAAATTTTTTTGACTGTAGTTTTTAATAACAATAAATCTAATACATATAAGGGTAAAAATATTTGATTTGAACAAGTATAGTAGTTCAATATATTTGTATATAATGTTTAAATTATTTGTATTTAAAACCAATATCCAATTATACTAAAAACACTAAAATTATTTTTATTATTTTAAATTTGAAAAAAACATAAAAAATATCAATATTTTAAGTTATATACTAGTCAAAGAAAAAAGAAGACTAAGTGATATATTTCTTTTTTTTTTTAATAATTTCTTTGGTTTAAATTAATTTTCTCTGGTTATTAATTATTTAAATCCTGTAAATGTTCAAAAAAAAAAAAAAAAAATTGGCTGAAATATAATTATATAATTTAAATATTAATGGAATTTTATCAAAAATTAAAAAATTAAAAGATTGTAACACATTTTTTTAGTATTAAAATAACATAAAATCTCTCTCTCTCTCTCTCTCTCTCTATCTGCATATATTTATATATTTGTTTAAAATAAATTAAGTGAAAATGGCGTAGGTAGAAAAGGTAGAATGTATATTTTTCCAACCAAAGTTATAATAAACTAAATTAGTAAATGTGACTGATGATAAATATTCAGTATTGATTATAAAAAATAAAAAAATATTTTATTAAAAATAAAATTAGTTGATATTCAAACATGATTTATTATTAATATTGTGTAAAATGTCGTTTTTTCGTTATGGATATTTTTAAATGTGTTAGAAAAAAAAATACATATTTATACACCCTTCTGTAGTTCTGCAAAATATTTAAATGCAATAATAATTTAAATTTTATTTACAAATTGTCTTTAAAATATCAGTACCTATAATTATATATAAATAGTTGATCATTCGAATGAATCAATTATCAAGAGAATTTGTGAAATGTCAATTAGAAAGCAGTTAACTGAGGTATCTAACAACCCGATGGAATATTCTTGATTGATATATTCTAGTTCATTTAAATACATTACGTAAATCATCTTTATTATACTCGTATTTTTTAATCTTTGTGAATTTTGGTGAGATATCTTATAAAAACATTCGTTTTTAGAATTTATGATTAACTACTGGTTTATTAATGAGTAAAAATATTTAACATTTTATTTTCGTCTAAATAATTTTGATTTTGATTGTTCACACCACTTGCCGTGTGGGTTATAAGTAACTAATTAATGAAATCATTAAAACGTAGATGTACTGACCTTATTCAATTCGTTAGTTGTTAACATGTTGTAGTTTTAAACAGTTTTAATGTGTTTTAAGATACAGATAATTTTATTGTATGAAGAAAGTTAGCAAAAAAAAAATTAACAGTTACTAAATTAGTTATACGTATTTTATATAAAATATTTATTTTACAATATTAAATGTACAAATAAATATTAATATTTATTTTGAAGTTAAAATTTAAACAATATCATATTTAAGGATAATCTAAGATAATCAAAACATTAGAAAAATATCGTCTATTATATATATTTTTTGTATACTGTAAATTAAAATTTTTTTTATTATAATTTAAGCTGCCGGTTATATTTATATGCAAGCACTACACGATACCATGATAAATGTACATCGCTATGGCTGAGATTTTTCAAAAAGCAAAAGCAAATAAATTGACCATGTCGATCTATAAAAATAATAAATAAAAAACAGTATAGCAGGAGTACGAAAAATGTTTTCCACTACCATTAATCATTACCCACCAGAAAACGTCAGTAGGTGTCCCACAAATGATTCACAAAAATGAGTTGATAGAGGTTCATAAAATATGTGAACGGTAAGGTTGAAAATATATTTTTTAATAATTTAAGCCGTTGAATTAAGATATATATATATTTTTTGTAATACATTATATAATATTATCAATAGATATTAATTAAAAACAATTTGAATATATTTACCCATTCATCTTTATATTTTCTTCCGTGAACAGTAAAGAGAAAATTAATAACTTTTTATCATTAATTTCGATGACAAGAAATGTCAAAACATATTAGAAAACCTAAGTACATTTATAGTATTATATTCGATTATTATTAACTTTTGTTTTTAAAAATATTATGTATAGTTCACTGAGTAACTTTAGAGCATCACTGTGTCGGAATTTCACTCAAACAGTGTTAAGGAAAATATCGGAGTAGGAAAAAATTTAATTGTCTACAACAAAATTAATATTTTCAATAGTATGACGTCTTCATTATTATGCGTCAATCCGATAACAATATAATTTATAGTGTTCGACATATCGAACTTGAAAATAAATAACCATGACATTATTAATTTGATATTGTTGTGTTAATAGTTTTGAATAATAATTCATTCGCCAATAGATCAATCGAAAACAAATCATCCGATGAATATTATCTAGGTACCTAACAAAAGTAATTAAATTGTAATTCGAAGACTGCATTAATGACCAGTGGGCTATTGACCATAATTTAAATCATATAACGTGATCATCATCCAAATGCTTTTACAGACGTTCGCTGTAACTGCTTATCCGAGCTTATTGATGAAGAAAAATAACAATTTTAAAAAGTGGATCCAACAGAATTATATTATATTTTTGTGTGTCGAGAACCCAATTCGGCGCCAGACAACGTTGTGTTATTATTTATTTAATACCTTCATTATTTAAACATTTCGTTAAAAAAAAAAAAAATAATTCTAAAATGAGCTACGTCTACTGTATTTACGTAAGTAAGACGTGTTTATTGTTTTTTTGTTACTGGATTGACCCGATTTTTTTAAATCGGCTTAGATAAGATATCATAATATTATACATCATTTACATTGATTGGGTTTAACAACCCAAAGTAAAATATTAATATTCTAAATCGTAGGTGTTGGAGTTCGGAAATAATAATTTAACACGACCGCGACATAATGACTTTATGTTCCAAAAATCATAGGCTTGAATATGGTTTAAAAAAAAGTACGAATATCATATACTTATTTTACTTATATCTAGTGACTGATTAAATATGAGACACTTATAATGGACTCTGTATAATAACCGTTGAATGTATCACTCCGTATATCGTTTTAATGATTTATAAAATATTAGGTACTTGATTAGCAAACTTAAATCTCACGTGTGTCAATTGCAAATTGGGTTACATTTTAACGAAGCAGTGAAATACTAACCAATGCTAATTATATCTATCTATTTGCATAACATAATAATTTGGGTCCAAAAGTTCAGGAATTTGCATATTTACTTTAGATTGCTTGATAAATATCTCAGATTCATGTATGTTTTTTGTAATTTTTTAAATAATAAAACATTTTTCATTTTTTTATAACTTTTTTCAGAAATGGGTAATTTTAAAACAAAATGATTAAATTTAAACCTTTTTTTTTACCATAAATACTTGAAAACAATTTCATTATATTTTTAAACTACCAAATAGATAAATAGGTACATCTATTTATTTATTAAACTAATTTTTCATTCTATTTATGAATTATTTAAATATATAATAATATTTTAAAGGTCCTTATTAACTTTTTTTAAATTACATTTATATTTACATTTTTTTTTTCTTTTTTTGTAGACCTATATTCTTAAATAAAGTTACTTAAGTCTATACCATTATACGTATTATATACCATTAAAGATAAATCAATGGTTTATTTTAACTATAGTTTGCTATATAATTGAACTTCTTTTATTTATGCTAGATAATTTTTTCGTTGTTCTTAACGTTGATTAAAAAGTTTACTTAACATGTTCGTTAATACTAAGCTAATTTTACATATTAGATCCTGCTGTGATGATTGAACTGATATTAAATTTTTTTTTTTTTTTTTTTTGTCATAATCCTCTGAAGCAGTAAAAAAGCTTAAATTATGAATATGAATATCTTTTTTTGACAATTTATGGATCCAAAGCAAAAAAATCAGGACTTTTCTTATGATTGAAGAAAACAGGAATTTTTAAGCAAAATTAATTTTTGACAAAATCAATTTTCTTATTTTGTTGTAATTCAATCTGTAAATTGTAGATATTTAAAAAAATACTTTAACTTTTTCAAGCTATGTTAAACATTTGATTATTTTGTTCAGTGTTTTAATTCTACAAATTTTGATAAAGAAAAAATCACACAGTCAAAAAGTTAATTTTAATACAATGTTTCTCTCACAAATAGATAATACTGGAACCAAAAAATCTAAAGAATATATTCACAAATTGTTTTATTTTAGACGATCGAAGTTTTAAATTTAAACTAAATTAGATAATTAAACAAAACATTAATAATTAGTTATTTTATTGTAATTTAAACAACATTTCACGGGGATTTCAAATTGGAATAGCTTACATATATTTTAAATTATAAATAAAATTTAATGACATTTCTAAATATTAAAATTTATTTTAGCTAATGAATATTTATACCACTAACTTAATCGCATCGTTACACTGGTAATTTAGAATGCACTCAAAAATTAATAACAATAATACATAATCTAAAATCTAAATCAATATTATTATATTAAATAAATAAAAATAATATAAAAAATGCAATATTTTTTACTAATATTAATTCAACCTACTGTATTACCGATGTAAAGTAAAATAAATTAGTTTATCTTACTATATTGTTAGATATAGCAAACATATAATAAAATATACTTAGCAATATCTATATATTATACTGTCTTCACTCAAAATTATTTTTCGTATGGAATAATTTGTCATTGAATTCAAATTGAACACATTCATCACGGTGAATTCTCAATGACGGGATATATTCGATACCTATACTGTATAACATAGTGGTTTCCTGCGTTATCTTCTTATTTTATTGATCACTTTTGTTTTCATTGATTGATTTTAATTTTTACTGTTCTAGATGAACTATGTAGTAACGTGAATACAACTAAGTTATTAAATTTAATAATACGAAGTATCATAAATTTACTTTACAGAGTAATTATTTTAGAATTTATTGTGGACCTTCATACATATTATGTAAGTAAAAACCAATAAAATATTATTTTTTTTAAATAAAATGTTTATAAGCATACTATTAATGCTTAAATTTTCTATAGTTGTTAACTATTTAAATATACGATAAGCATTAAGATTATGTTTTCTATTTAATATGCTATATATACTTCAAATAGACATTTTGTAATTTTAATATTTAAATTCTCTAGTATACCTAGTTTTTTGTTAAATTCTATGAGGATTTGTCCGTTTTATAAATATATAGTGGTAATTTCAAGTATTTGTTGTTGATCATATTATTTCAATTACAATAAAATAACAAAATCATTGCTGTTTAAAAATAGTATTACATAAATATTATTGTTAAGAAATTTTTTTTAGAGGTCACGAAATATAAATAAAAAAAAACCACGTAATTGTAAAACCAGTATATTCAACATATGGTCAGAATCTTAAATCAATATTAAAGTTAAATTATACATATTCAAGAAGTTTATTTGGGCCATATAAAACAATTTTAGTTGTTGCCTTTTCCGCCAATGGGTTATTTTTGAACTCAGTTTATGTGTTATAACGGTAACTGTTAATATATTTTTATAATGTATTTATGCTGATTAAATACAGTGATCAGTGACTCACAGATGTACTTAGTATTATTTTTTTTCTGATCACCATAAAAATATACTTTTAAAATTGTATTCATTTTCCATGTTTATCTTTTTTATCGTTATATTATACTTTGAAAAAATTCTGGTCTTTGAAATAGTATATTTACTTAAGGACCATTTTTTTTTTTTGATGTTTGGATTTATTTGGATTTACAATTTAAAAATGTCCTGTACTATATTATTTATTCTTTTTACAAATCAGCATCACCCATTTAACTGTAAATTGTTAAGAACATGATGTTTTTTGTAAATTTTGAAGCATTTAAACTAACAATGAAAAGTTTCAAAGTGATAATTTTAGGTACTAAATAACGTAATTCTTAATACTGACATAGTATAAAACATGATATAAATGTTACGTACGGTAAACGTAATGTAGGTATACGTATTATGATACAAAAGTTACAATTTATAAGATTAATACTAACCAATAAAGTAATATTAAAATTATCATACACTTCATATTTTTCTAAATTAAGAACATGAAGTAGTACCTATACAATATTTAATAGGTAACTTAAAAACATTTAGTTCAAATTGCGATAAAAGATTAAAGTACATAACGTTATAATTTACTGTTATAAAGATTGGTTCTTGTTAAATAAGACAAGTTTGTATCACAATACGTGATACTCTTTAAATGGTATAAACAAATAAAAATATCCAAAAATTTGGTTGTGTATAAAAAAAAAAAAATGTTATTATATCATTAACACAGACATATTATCTTTAAATTACATTAAAAAATATAAGTATTTAAAAAGTGGCTTTTACGAATATTGAAAAGTTATAAAAATCAGAATTTAAATAGATAAATATACAAGTAAAGGAATTATATGTATTATAATTGTACATCAAAGGAAAAAAGTTGTAGCATGCTTATTTAATTACCTTGTATCGTAACATTTTTAACTATACGGGGCACGGGTAATATGCATTTTCCCGAACGCGGATGAGGTTTATCAGCCAAACCAATCAAAGGCTTGCAGAAATCTCGAACGATTATGAAAACAATAACAATGATATTATCACGTACGGTGACAAGTACCTGCATTATTATTATATTGTGCTAGGTCAACCGAAATTTCGGGCAAGTTGACGAGCGTACTGCGGGGAACGCGTAGTTATTCGGTAGAAGAAGTAGGTAGTTATAATTTATTATTATAGGGGAAAGTGTTCATGCGCACGTTAGGTATACGCGGTTAATGAGATCAACACGACTGTGGAATCGGTAGTAGTAGCGGTAGAAGTGAGGTAGGGGAGGTGGCAGGACGCGGATGTCTGAAGTAGACAATGATTTATGAACGTGTATATATATATATATATATATATATATCATAAGGTCATGGCTGTTTCCGTCGCGCTATTCGGTCGGTCCTAAACTTGCGTCGTGTCAATACGCGACGATGTTGACGACGACACCACGGTTTCGCACAAATCTAACCAAAAGATACTTTTCCTAGGACGATACTGGTATAGCAAATGTATAATAATATATATATATATATATATATATAACATCACGCTGTTTATTATACGGTGTGTTCATACATATATATATATATTTATTTTATTTCGTTAGGTATCTAACACACTAGCGAACACACACACACACACACACACACGCGTACACATACACATACACATACATATATATGCGTACCGAAAAACAGCGTTCGTATACTGTCGATAAGATTATAAAAGACGTGATAACTTACGCCACGCCCTTTTCGTCGCTGCCGCTGACACTGCTGCGTAAGTAGTTCGCATTACATTAAACTGACTAGAATCCCGGTAAAATATATTATATTACCTCGTCTGGATGAAAAACTCGTGAAAGAAGAACGGATTTTGTTGAAAAATACATTATACAGTGCGTATTACACGCGTGTGCATTAGGTACCCCGCACATTTGCCAATATAGTTGTTGTTTCGGGCAGTCCTGCTGCACGTCGAAGGGTCGGACACAACGGTGCGCGCCTTGTACTAGGTAAGCGTTTTATGTGAGATGGTCGGTACCGAGACGACCTTCGTGCACCTATATAGGTGTGACGGACGAGATGCCGAACTCGCTGAGATGAAACTGGCAGACTTCGCCGTTGGACAAACAATAATAGTATAATCACGAGTATATTGTGTGTATAAATGCGTGTGCAATGGCCTGGATTTCCATCGAGAGAGATATTATTTCGTTTTTTAAAATATTCAATGATCGAGTTCAATATAAAATGATAAATATGTTTTTGAAATTGTTGTTACTCACTGGTACATTTGTTAAAATATAATTTCGCAAGGTAAAATCAAATACTAAGGAATACAACAGTTTAAAATATCAATAGGTCAATAACTATCGAAATTTGAGTTTTAGAAATTAATTTAAGTCGTCTTGGTGGAAATGTGTGAATGATTTACATTTGAAATGAAATTTACATTACAAAAATTATTAATCAAAATAACAAAATGAATTATAATATAATAAGTTAATTTCAAAGGTTCTATTGAATTCACAATATTATTATTATGATACACCAATAGATTTTTATTTTTTATTTTTAAGAGATGTTGAATAAAAAATCTGTAATTTTTTAAACTGAATATTTATAAAAATAATCGATTATTGGTAGATATTGTAAAATGTGTTGGTTCTACGATAATAAAATGTTCTTTTCGTTTTTTTTTTCAATTAGCTTTGTCAGTTTTTATTAAATGAGTTCTTCTAAAATTACATTAAACCTTATCTATTAACTGAGCGTTTTATCTTTGATTTTTTCATTTGTTTTCTTAAAAAAAACGTTACATTGACGTCACTTATTATCTAATCTTACATAACATACAATGTATAACCAACTTTGAGAAATTCTAAAAATAATTTCGAGTAAAAATATTAGTAAATTATTCAAAATATTAAGTCACATAATATATTCTTAGATAAGGATTTTCGTTTTTGGTTTGATTATTATGATTTTATTCTAGTTTTTGTCTAAAACTTACTGTGGTTTAAATAAAGATCGAGGTTTTTTTTTATATTGTCCATTTAGGGAATGATTTAGTAAATCTTGGTTTAAAACTAAATACTTAATAATTTTAAGTTTTGTAAGCACATATATAATATATTTATTAACCTATATTTTAGGTCATAACATATAGAAATAGTATTTTGTTTTTATATTTTCTTTATGATATAATGCACAGTAAATTTATATTTTTTTTTTCAAAATTATAAGAATTTATTTATTTAATTTATTAAAATTACAGATAAAATTAATTGAACCAATAATTAGAAAAAAGATATTCATATAAAAATTGATTTTCAAAACTAAAATTAGTTCATTGAAGTACAGATTTTATTTTATGTGTCTAAGTAAAATAAATCTTAATCTTTCTGACTCCTAAATAGTTGTTAAAATAAACGATTGTTTTTTTTTTTTTTTTATATCAAAAATGCTGAAGTTAATTAAATTAATTAAGTGTTTCATATTATTATTTTTTTTTACTGTTGTTCTTTTTTTATTTTATATATATTTTTTTTTAATATTCTAAGCAATCTATTCATCTTACGAATATTACTTAAATACTTATTTTAAATTATTTGTTTAAATCTGAAATAATTTTTGTGAATAATTTAATTTTAATAAATTAGTGTATGTGTTTTATGCATAACATTTATTTTCCCATAAAGGTTTAATTTTATAAAATTGATAGAGATTTTTAAGGTTATGTTTATTATTCGGCAAAAAATTGCTAAGCATATGTCGTAAATTTTATATAGTAAAATAATGAATTACAAAATGTATATAATATTATATTAAATTATAAATTTATATTTATCTATACATTAAAAAGTCGTGAAAAAAATATTAACATTACAACTTGAAACAAATAATATTATAAAATATTTTTAGAATATTAATATACAATTTAATAGTTGCACCTATATTTTAAATATTAAACACATAACAGTTAAATCATAATTTATTTAAATTTAAAATAAATGTTTGTTTAATTTATTTATAATTCTAATATTTTTATAAAATACAAATAATTAAGTACATTTTAGTTAAACTCGGTTTAATAATAAAAAATAAATAAATACAATTATGACAATAGCAATTAAAAATGAAATGATAACATTTTAGTTCAGAATTTCATGTATACTCGTATTTATCAAATATTTATATATTTTTTTAACTAATTAATTAATATAATATTTTATTTATTTAAAAAGCATTACATAATATGCAATATATAAGTATAATGTATAATATATACAGGAGTTGTGCAATTTAGTGTGATACAATAATTCTATTCAAAAAAATGTTATACCTAAAATACATTTTTGAAACCAACCTTGTTCACGTGATTTGTTTAAAATTGAATCGGGAAGTCATAAGTTATAAATTGTGATTAACAGAGTTAAAATCAACTAGCAGTACCCAAGTATTATCTTTATGATTTTTTCTATACATATTATATTAAACTATTTTGTGTTTTAGGTATTTATAATTTAACCTTATTATTATGTTAATTTTATACAAGTAAGAAATTAAGGTTTTATACGTTTATATATTTATAACAATATAATAGAGGTATTTCTATAGGTATATTTAAAAATAAAATGTATATCTCCCTATGGAGTCCTAAGAATTAAGGTATTTTTTTCATTAAAAATAAATTGGATGAATCAAACGGTAAATACGATTTGCTTTTTTTTTTTTTATATATATCGTTCCAGTTATAACCTATTTATTGAAAATGACTTTTCAACAGGTTAGTATTGAAATCTTCAACTGACATAAAGGTCTTTACTAAATATTGTGTTGAGTACCGATTTGGAACGAAATAAATTAATTTCAAGATGTATTGTTTTTATTGCCATGGAATTCGAGTTCTAAACATCACCATTTGATTTCATAAAAAATAACTAGGTATCCACTATAAGCGATAGCGTTGAACATACCTTTTTGATTTTCGTGATGTTAATGTCTGTACGTGCGAACAATACACGACGTATTTAAATCAAATCGCGCTTGTTATTATTGTCACGGGTTAACTATTATATTATTAATTATTACGATATTGACACTATACACGAGTCGTGGTTGTCATGAGGCGGCGGCGTGTAGGTCGGCGGCGATTCGACCAGCATCGGCGATAACACGCGACTACCGGCACTATGGTATTCGGAACAACACAAAACTACAACAACTGTGTTTTTCAGAAGTACAGATGGTCGGAGTTGGGTCGTTCAGCGAGAGAAAGAGTAACAGAGAGACACGGTCGGGGTTAACGCGCAACAAATAACGTTTTCTATGTTTTTTTTTTCTCACTGTAGATGCTTTGTGTGAAATTCTATGCTACAAAGACGGCCAATTACAGTGTACTCCTCCACCTTGGCAATGGACGCTATTCTAAAAGAGGGGGGGGGGGGGAAAGAGAGTGGGTATTACTTCGAGAGTACTTGCTGCACGTGCCGAGTCACGTGGTCGGATAGACTGTATGTCCGGTGCCGGAAGGGGCAGGTGACTTTTTTCGTTTGCACGCTCTTCGGACTCGTCGTGAAGATATTATGCACGAAACGTGAAACATTATATTAGGTTACATAAAAATACATAGTCCGGATATCCTGTTGTAAATTTCTCGTTACTTACGTATTTTGTTTTTAAATTATACTCTCGACAATTTTTTTTTCGTTTAATAATCAAGTTGATTATAACCAGTTTGATTCAAACTTTCTCAATTTTATATCGTCGTTTAAAAAAAAATAATATTTATAACAGTTCGTTTGGCTGTTTATATCAAAATTAGAACAATACGTCTATTACATATAAAATTAAGTAGGAACTATGTGACCACAGATGTATGTGAAATGACATCCGAATGTAATTTATAAACGTCAAAACTTATTTTTAAATATCATTCTCTATTGGTAAATAATTATATGATATCTACTTATTATTTATTACTATCATATTGGTGCATATTTTGTGAAAATTTATAAAACTATAAAATAATATAAGTGTTACGGTATTGAAAATAATTAACTTGAAAAAACGGTATTTGCACCCATTTGAATATCTAGAGCGTTCCGGATGCCTATCGTATCGGTTCGCTTGAATTTGAACCAACAACACACATCGAAATATTTGTAGGTGTATTTGAGATACACGGACTATGAGACAGATAGAATATTGTGTATCATTATTTAATGCAATTAATCATCATTGTCGAGTCTCGAAACACAAGTATAAATAATGGTACCGTGTGTTTCACGACAAGCGACCGTCAAATATAAGCAAATGTAAATAAGTATTTTTGAGTATTTTTTTAATTTTTTTTTTTAATGTTATATACATAGTCACGAGACATAAAATAATACTATAATTATAAAACTACTAGAATAGTCCTTCAAGTGGTAATAGTGAATATAATAATAATATAATAATGTAGAATTGCAGCTCACTAGCTAGCACAGCTGTTACATAGACAAACGGAGCATGACAACATCAGTGTATAATAGTACCTTATAGTAAATGATGTTTGGAAAGTCTTCACCACGGATCCTTGATAGTATACTGTATAATTATATCGATTCGTACTCCTCCTAATGCTAGATTTAATGCAGCCACCTTGGACCGCGTCACGTTTGAAAATAACCAAATTTGACTGACCATAAGACTGAAAAACTTTTTAACTAAATATATTTACTTAAAACAAGAGAATAAATATATTTACCATATTGTTTTCAGAAACTTTACCGAAACACGTTATTCATCTCTTATGTCATAGACGCTTAATAATAATTAATAAGTTATTAATCATCAGAAATAATAGTAATGTAGGTATTATATATTTTTTAAATTAGGTATTTTACAAGATTAATCATATTTGGCCGTAAATATAAGTATTTGTATCACTTAGATTCAAGTGAATATTTTAAAAATCAGAACGAGTAGTAAATTTTCATGTAGTTTGCAAATTCTTAAGACTTGTCATTTTTTAAATTCTTAATTTTATTTTGTATTTATACAAGTCTAGTTTAATTGATCAAAACGTAATTATATATTATCTCTACTCGAGATAAGTGTTAATAATATAAAATATGTATAAATCATATTATTTATTAGCTTAAAATAAATAATTAAATATGTTTGTATATGTTAAACGTAGTTGTAGGTACCTAATATTATATTAAGTTGTACTTTCAGCGAAACAAACAATAAAGTGTGCATAATTTGCATAATATATTATAAACAATTTTATTTAAAACAAATTAGGATTAATATAAAATTCATAATGGATTAAATTTAATAAAAATATTAGGTTTTAAAATTACGTTTAAGTATTTAATACCATACATAATGAAATGCTGTTGTTTGGGAAATTAAAAAGTAAATTAGTATTCTTACTAAAATATACATACATTTGCTTATATGATACATTAAGTAATTTTTTTTTTAATATATACATACAGATGATTAATCATTTAGAGTGAAAAGTGAAAAACTATAGAGTGATAGAAACCACTTTTTTATAAATATATAAGTAAATTTATATATATGCACATCATACTTTTGTAAGTATAATATTGTTTGTTTGTGTAATAATATTCTTTCATTTAAAAATCCATCCACAGAAATTAAAACGATTCAATAGACTAAGCTCGATATTTAGCTCATTTATTTATGAATGTTCAATGTGTGTAGTCAGGAACAAAAGTAAATTGTTACTTATGAAAATATTATTAATTGTATTAAATACCTATTTGTTTAAAATTTTCTTTTATACCATTCAAGAACTTGTATCAAATGGATATAAAAATAAATTCACATATACATTTAAAAACTAATAAATATAAAAGCATCAATCAGTAATAAAATAATGATAATATCATATTATGTGTCAATAGATATACATTAATTATTACTTATTAATCTATAACTTTTATTTGTGAGTACCTATATTTTATTGTAATTGGTTTTTATTATGAAAATATCAACTATAGTTATTCATTAAAAAAAAAAATCTTTTAATTAATATAAATTTTAAAATTGTTAAAGCCTTATTTTAGAACTTCAAAATAATATAATATAAAAAATGTTAAAATTAAATAATATTATAGGCATAAATTATTACATAATTTTAAGTTAAAATCTTAAACGTCTATAACAAAAATTAGATGAACTGTTTTCAATATTTTTGAAGATAATGGATATACTTATATGTATGTAAGGTACTTGTGGGTACGATTTGTGTATATAATATTAATAAGCGGTTTAAAACCATGTTATGCATACCTATTGTCCACATTATATTAAGCAATATATATATATATAGTATAATAATAACAATAATAGTAATAGTAATTTTACGTAGGTAGTTTGACGTCAGAGGATTGAACGTGCATATTAAATGAATACACATTTGCCAAGAATATTTTTAATATTGAAAAATACTTTTCTTGAATAATTCAAATAAAATAATCGTCTTTATTATTTGTCAATAAATTAATATATCATCATATTATTGGTAAAGTTTTTTTAAAAGTAACTTGTATTTAATTATTAAGTATACTTTAAAAAACATATATTTTTGTTTAATTATAGTCTTAAAAGAGTTAAACGTGTTTGAGTTTGTAGTCACTGTAACAAATAATAAAATACTTTACGTAAATCATTTGTACTATACCAATCTTAAATTTAAATCACTATTGTATTTATTTTTTTCTTTAGTTTACATACTCGTACAACTAGTTTAATTGTTTAGCTGTTTCACAGATTCATTTGTCGAAACAAAAAATGCATGAAATTATTATTATTATTTTTTTTTTTTTTAATTAATGGTTTAAACAGTATAAATTAATTATAAACACTTAAATTTTTTAACAATTTTGTCCAATTATCTTTGTTTAAAATAATTAGTTTGCATTAAAAAATTAATATTTTTATTTAAATTTAAATAGTATTTTTGATTATAAACTCCATAATATTTTTCAATAATTTGATTAGTTCGTATTAATTGATAATTAATTTATACTGTGAGCAGGAAATACATAGATTAGGTGTAAGACACCCATGCATTTATAATGGATTATACATACTGCATATCAATACTTTTAGATTAAAAATAGTAATTAAATATTTTGTCATTAAGGCACCACACTGCTGGATATTATTTATGATACTTTTATTTCAATACTTTTAATTAATATTTGAGTATACACAAATGAAAACCATTGTGTAAAGGTTTTATATATCTAGCTGTCAATTGATCACCTTAAAATGTATAGGTCATTTAAATTAACGAAAATATCTGATTATTTGATATAATTAATTATTTTTTCCCCTAAAAAATTGTTAATTTTTAATATTTGATAATAATGTTAAGTAAATCATGAATTTCTTGCTAAGTTAACATGATTAAAAGAGATTAAAAAAAAAAAGCATTAATTAATTAATATACTTTTTTGTTTGTGTTAGACATTAAATATTAATTATTATACAATAGGTTCGTAGATTTCATTTTATAGCTGGTAGATTAAAAAATAATCAAGTTAATAAAAAATTAATCTAAATTTGATTATAATCAAAATTAATTTTAAAGATGAATGATGATCGACAGTAAAAATGCCATCTGGTAATTCATTAAATTACTGTACATTGTAATTAATGTTTAGTGCTGTAAATTAAATTTTACAAAATTTGGTAGTAAGTCTTTAACTTAAAAAAAAGTTGTTGTTGAAAATTAAGAAATGAAATAACAATTAGTAATTGAAATTTAAGTTCAATATATAATATTAATATTTTTGTATCACACGAATATGGAGAGTAAGTTAGATGCAAAACATTCGTGAAGTAATACTTCAAATTAATATGTCGACAACCTTGTCCATTTGTTATAATTCTTATTAAAATAAAGTTTTTTTATCTTTTTGAAAAATTATACCCCATAAATTGTATACTTTTCGTAACTTGTAATGTAAAATCTAAGATTGAGTTCTGAGCTTAAGTTAAATTTATACAAGCGTTTTGAGTTCTGAAAAATATATTTTATATTTTCTTAGTATACGTTATAAAAACTCAATTGGACATGTTTCATAATTTTAAATAAAATATTACAAAAAGGACACATAAACTCATTTATTCAAAAATTAAATAGCAAAATTTCACAAACAGTTATAAAAAAAATATATTTAATACATTTAAGTATAATCATTTTCTCATCTCTTAAATCTCTTTATCCACCATACTAAATCTGGTTGGTAATCACCAAAATATATTTTAAGTTTGAACTGTCTAAAGCGTAATTATTGTCGGTCTACTTTATAATTTATTTTGAATGCCTCGTCACCTTGTGATATCATTATAATCCATTTGCAAAATTTATTATTTACATTTACAGTCCGCTTTTTATACATGTTTTATTTAATACTCTAAGTGACGAGTAAATACTACTTTTGTTGGTTTTGTATTGTAAGTGAATTCTAAACTCAAAAATTAAATATCAATATTAATACGAAACTACATATTGAATGTTAATTTATTTTTGTCGCGTAAATTTTACTTTGCTACTTTAAATACTATATTTACCATACATTATAAATCTCAAATAATTTTTTTGCCGATTCAAAGTCCAAACTCTTAATTACTTACTTAATTTGTAAAAATCTATTGCTTTTATTAATTTTGTTGTATTTTATATAATAATATTTATTTTTAGTTTTAATGACTGATCAAGATTTCGGATTAATTATAATTCATGATTTTAAGTTATCTTTTCTACGCTTCTATGTGTCAAAAATGTCATTTGCATTGACATAAAATTAATATTTTGTTTTGTTAGCTTACAATTTTAATTACTAATAGTTGAAAAATTAATTCAAGAGTGTATCGTGATAAATACAAGAAGGTACATAATATTAATATACAATTATTATTCTATCCTTATAGAATTACGAAATAAAAACAGATAAGGATTTATTAGTTTGAAAAAATGTATGTTGGTTTACACTGTTAAAACTAAAAAAATGTATGTTTGCACCTGTATATATAAACACACTTCGATTATAACAAGTTAGTAGTTACTCGTGTAACTATACTATTAAATCACTAATTGTTAAAATGAACATATTGTCTAGAAATAAAACAAAAAATAATTTTACATCTTAAAATAAATAAAAATTTTCTGACAACTTGGGATAAATTTTTTAATGTAATTTTAATGTAAGAATAATAATAAAAATTATTTTTGGTAGTAGGTATTGCGTTTTATCTGAACCATATACGTTTATTTAAAGTTAAGGAGAAAATGTTTTGGTAATTATATGATATGACAAATATTACAAGTTAAAAGCATAATCAGGATAATCACTTTTATAAAATAGATCATCTGATGTAATCGAAACGAATATAATAAGGTATAGAATAATGTTATAAATTTTCAGTCAAATAGTTGGAATCAAACGAAGAATCTTAATTCAGATGACAGGATTTTTTAGGTCAGAACAATAATAAATGGAACAGAAGAAAATATTTGATGCTTTAAAGTTTAGAGAAATAATACTTATTAAGTGCTATTGACAGAATTAAATTAAACTTTATTAGTGCTTATAGATATAATACACGATTAACTATTTTTGAGCTTCAATTTACTACCTACCACCGTACCTTACTATAAAATAATATTTATTAAAACCTATTTTTGTTTATTCTGAATTAAAAATTGTATCAATTATTTGCATAAATTAATTGCCAATACTAAATTCGACCAACGCTAGTAAAAATAAGTCTAAATACGACCACGAGTATTTTCATTATAAAATATTATCTACTCGGTGGAATTTTTTTCCTGAGGATAATAAAGTACTTAAATCTATTATAGTTCAGTAATAGGTGATTATCTAAGATGAGTTTGTAAAAACCATGAACCAAGTAATTGTATTGTTGAAGTAATATAGTTATGAAACAACGTTTAAAATTTTCAACTTCCAGAAGGAATTATTTTCTTAATGAAAATATTGTACAATAGAAAAATATATAATAACATTTTTAGAATACTAGATACTTATTTATAAAAATGAAAAAATGATGATTGTTAATTTAATTTATGACTGAATTAAAAAAAAAAAAAAAATACGTTATTTGTAAATTATAATTAGGTAATGAACATTAATATTCTAGTTTTTTAGTTGTTATCTATATATTAATAAATTAACAAACACTATTTTTGTCGTAATAATACATTTGCGTGTACATTATACAATATATAGTATGGAGAAATATGGATATATTATTAGAAATACATTATAGAGTAGATAGTTGCATAAATAAAAAATGGACATATAACTATTTCAATTGAGGCAGGTTAAATCACATTTACGAAATACTAAATTTTTCCAAATAAAATGTTCACATGAATCAAAAAAAAAACTAAAAACTAACAACTTCAATTTAAAAAAAAAAATAAATATTTTAAATAATTGTATTAATAAATAATAAAAATGAAATAGTTTTTCGTTTCAAATTTCGATCAATAACACTAGTATACTATAATTAGATAGTAACTATTATTAAACACATATCTAAAATATTATATTTGTTTATTTATTAACTATACTCTTATTACTTTGTCGTGTGTTTGTTCATAATTTTATTTATCTTTTTAAAAAAACACAATTTAATATATACCATAAAGGTGCACAATGTTAAATTAAATTTAAAAAAAAAAAAAAAAAAACATAAATCATATATTAGATTAAGATTTAACCGTTTATGGAATAATCTCGTCTTTTATTGTGTTTTTAAATTAAATTATGGGTTTCTTTCCATATTTGAGTTAAGAAGCAGTCAGATGTCTCAGATGAGTTCTGACATCCAATATTACTAGATTAACAATCAATTTAAATAAAAATCAAATATTTTTTTTTGTAAGTTCTAAGTATCTAAGATTGACATGAATACACAAAAACGTAATTATTTATCAAGTGTAAGTATTGACATAATAATTAAACAAAAATGTAATCGGCGTACAACTGATAATATATTCTTTACTTTTTTGAGTATTTAATGTAATTGTATATTTAATAAATTAATGTTTCCAATGGAGTTGTCAACAACATTTTAAACTCACGGTTTAATTGTTATTCATAATTTGCATATCGTCGTAATTAATTTTTATCAAGAAAGTTATAGTTGTCGAATAACATTAAATTGTTTACAAAAATAACTGGGAATGTAGTTGTGTTATAAAAAAGACTAAAGAGGTATCGAATATATCTCGTCATTGAGTTGGTCACTACAATGACTAATTAATGTATTTTATTCGAATTCAGTGATTAATCATAGTGTACAACGAAGAACGATTATGAGTGGAAAAAGTCAACATTTTTGATCATTATGGTAACTAATACAAATTATTAAACTAAAGCAAAATTAGTACAATTTCAGTATTAAAAAATTAAAATTATAAAAGTGTGTTTATATTATTTGAAACCATCGTTAAAATTTCTACGTCGTATGTTGACATTATTATTATTATTATTATTATATCGTATTAAGGTCACTGCAGAGACGTTCATTTGGAGTTCTATAGTATTACTCGCACTATTAGCCACAGTAATTAATCATATGTACCTACTTCAAGATAATTTTATAAACTCATATGACCTCGCGCCACCAAAATCTACACGAATATTATTATAATTTCTAGTAGTGTACTATTATAAATATTATTATTAGTCGTAGTTATAGGGCTGTAGGCATTATCATATTGGTTGTCGTTATACATGTGTCCAAGTATACAATTATTTAATAACTATTTAATTGAATCGTTAGATTATGAAACTTAACGATTACAAATTTTGTAATATATTATATTATGTTCTTAAGCTAACATATAATCATAGGATGAATTATATTATACTTTATTGTCATTAATGTTGTTCAGTTTTACTCGAATTTCAAACGTTTGATCTATTTTATATGATATATATATATACTATTAACATGCACTCAAATTTTCGGTGCATACTAATTGTCTGCCAAAATATACGAATTGTTTCCCATCATTATCACAAAGAAAAAGGTTAATATACACTATTTGCTTCCGATGACCAGGTAGTTCATAATTTTACATGAGTTTCCTTCTAAGAATTTTCGCACTGGTTGCCTCTCATATAGAATTAAGTAGTGGTTCATAAGCTTAACTTCACTATGAAACATGTGTTATAATTATAAAAATTAAGTTAACAGTAACAAAACAATTTTATTACTTTATTATTCTATTATATACTTATAATTATAGTAATTTAGAATTATTTAGTTTTTTTTTTAAAAATTATTTAATGTTTTATTATTATTATTAAAAATATCAGTCTTAGGTATAACATACATATTATATAAATTTATACGAATAATTAGTACACAATTATATTATAAAAAATACAATCAATTGGTGATTTTATGATAATAAATCAATACAAAACAGGCGGTAATCCTTATTAATAATCTATAAAACAAATGTATTATTATATAAAGGTGAAAAAATTATCTATAACGTTGCTTTGATTTGTATTTCTTAGCTAATATTTGTAGGTACTCAAAATGTGATATTTTTTTTCATTCGGCTTTTTTATTTGAGTAACAATGAAAACTATTTTATTTCTAGTTTTAACCGTGCATGTGGTTTAAGTTTATTAGAATTTTTTTAATTGTATTTAAATTACAGACTAGGTCTGAATTAGTTTTAAATATTAAATAAAATTTATATACTTGAATGCAAAAAATAAAAATAGCTATCAGATTTTCTATGGAAAGATTCACATGCATTATTAATTGTGCGCTAAATGTTTGAACTTTTTTCTGTCTATAAATAAGAAGGAAAATTGAATCTTCTGGTATAAAGTATCTACTAAATAGTCTAAAAATTGGATTATTTTATCATTTAAAGGCTGTATGGTTGCTAGATATATTAAAAACATATCTCCAACTTCCTCTGGATTCAGAAATGATAGATCAAATTTGTACATTAAATATTGTCTAATTAAATCGTTATTAGAGTATTGCCAAGTAAATGGATTTTACGCCACCAAGCTTGGTCAAAATGAAATCGACATCCGTTTATAAAATTATTTTGTTATATACATGTTACAGAAGTGTGTATGGCTCTTTCAAATTCAATTTAAATTATATTTGGCTTAAAATTACAATCTATTTTTAAGCATAATGTATCTAATACATTAAATTTATCAGTATATGTTAGTTCCCTTTTATCTTTTAACAAAAATAAAATAAACCAAATTAATTTTAGTATAAAATAAAACGATTCTTTTTTCTAAATCATTGTATAATAAAAATTGTTCATTATCATAAATAATATCTATCTTGTTTAAAACATTATGGACTTTATTTATCGTTTTAGTAAGTATATTAAAATTTAACTACGAGCTCGTTATAATTTTTCTTATATAAAAGACATCGGTGGTTGTAATTTTATTTATTTTATGCTGTCTTAATTTTGCATATAATATTATCATGTTTCAGTGAATGATTTTCTTTTTGAAGAGTTACTAATTTCTTATCAATTATGTACTTATTCAAAAAATGATAAATGATTATTATGGTTCAACCTACTTTCGTTCAACATAACTTTGTTGTTTTATCTACTTAAAAAAAAAAAAAAACATTACATGTTTTTTTCGTACAGTTTCGCCGTTTTTTTTGTTAGAAGCTAACTTCTTTTAAAAACTCAATTTAAAATATTTAATTATTTTAACACATTCGCCCTTTTCACTAATCATATATGTTTTGCACTTCGCATTGATCTGTTCTAAAAACTAGTTTAAAAATCGTTAATCGCTCAATGATTTGTAAAAATAAAATTATACAACGAGAACGAGTGTTAGAAATAAACTAAATAATACTTGATCATTTACGATAGCGTTTGTTGTTTACTATATTTTAGCTCAAATCTGATTTGGATTATATCTTATCATTAGGTACACAAAAGATAATAATATTGCCTTGATGTTTATTCATGTATGTATAATTGTATCAAATATCAAATATAACAAAAGTTATCAATTGTAAATTACTTCGAATCTGCAAACTTATATTGATACATGATTTTTGAAAATGATTTGGACCACTTATACATTTATTACCTGCCCATTAGGAGACAAATAGTATTAGACCCTTTTTACTCACGATAAAATTTAGGGTACGTCGGGAAGTAATTCGTACTAAAGTTATTGACTTTTTTGACCTATGGGGGCAGCTAGTACGCGCCCCAGAATTTAAATTATATTGTACAACGTCGAGAATAATAATTATTATCGAGAACTATATTATTCAATTTCAATACTATTAGTTTTATCAATAGGCTTATACAATAGTTACTATTGTAGGTATTGCTTATTATATTTCAACGTAAGGTGTATATTATAGGAAATTTGTTATTATAAGTGCGTAATATAGGTTATAGGTAGTATGGTTTTTATTTACGTCAGGTTTTTTGAATTTAATACTAGAATCATCAAAGAGTATTCTATTATAATACGTCACCGTCGTTACCGGTTTTGATGACGTATTTCATGGGCACCTATTTTATCGGTAACATTTAATGGTTCAATACATTTTATATACACAGCTACTATAGTATTGGGAACGTGAACTAAAATATATTTTGTTTAATGTTCATGTTTTCAAACTAATAAGCCACTATCAAAGTTCCGGAGAACTATTGATAATCAATAACGACAACAATGGAAGTCGATAAAATCTACCTCATACACACTTGCACACTTTGTATTAGTATTGTTGATAATATTATTAATAATAACGGTGCTACTGTAATTGAGGGTTTTCATTTCTAATTTAGATTATTATGAACGAGATTTGTAATTAATATCATTGTGTGAACTGACGTAACTGGTAATATGTTAATTGTTGATTAAAAAAAAAATCGTGATAACTAAAACTTATATGAAATGTTGGGTTCTTAGAACTCATCACACTTGTATCAAATAATTAATAAGTCTAAAAAATAAAATAAAAATAGAAGGTAGACAAGTGAATACCTGTCTGCTATACAGCCTATACAGTAGGTGTCAAGTGGGTGACAGTAATGTAAGGATCAGCAAGTGAAATGTATGGGTGGTCCAGAAATTCGAAAAGAAGCTTTTGAAGGTCAGAAATATATAACTTAAATATTAATTAATTACTTAATTACTAATGTATTTATTTTTGTGTTAAAAATACAATTAAAACTGTATTTAATAGGAACTGAATAATTTTATTGTTAAGTATTATGTGTAGGTTAGGTATAATGTCAGTGTTATGTTATCGTGACTATTATTGTAAACAGCGATATACGATGAACGCCATCGTAATCTCCAAAAACATTAATAGATCAAATATCGATTATATACGGGAAATCATTATTAAAAAAAAATATTTAAGGTGGTCCAGCTATAATTTTACTTCCTCGGGCCAAATCCGGCCAGCGAGCTGTGCATTACCGACTCCTGCTATAATGGATGTGCCAAACTGGCATTCAATAATAAAATATCATTGTGCTCGTAAAATAATCCTGAGCGAAACCTATAATGTCACTAAGTACATTTCATTGCATATTTATTGATGCTGCAATTAAAGTAATCAATTTTATTATTGGTATTACATTAGGTTGATTTAATATTTCTGTAAATATTTTATTTATTATAATATTAGTATTAATTATTATAACAGTATAGATTTATTTAATTTTATATTATTATCACTATTAACTTTTAAGGCTAGTATATTTCCATAGAATAATCTAAATAAGTTCATAGTATAAATATGCAATATTATCTTCAAATTAATCTACGAATTTCAAAAATGACATTAAGTATAGTAAAATTCATTATAATATACATAACAGTTTTAAGTCCCTATAAATAATAATTTTAAATTATAATAAAATAATTAAAAAATGTATTTATTATTGAAATATACGATTTCGTCTAAATTAAAACTTGAAATAATTGTGTTAGTGTATATATTTTTTATTTTTTGGTTCTGATAACAAAATAACAAAAATCGTTTGAAGAGAGATAATTTTTTTACTGGTAAATAATATGTGATGTAGCTAAAATTAAAATTTCAAAGTTTAAAAAAAAAATAATTTGATTTTCTGGTAAAGATTTAGTATAAGTTAAAAAACAATTAAATATACTCGTTATAATTGTAACTAGATCTATCAAATTTTTAATTTTTTTTTTCAATTTATATATACAATCTTTAAAATTTTATTTACAACAAGAATATTAGTTATAAATAATTTTAACGCGAATTACATGAAAAAAAAGAAGTAACCCTGCAGCGTTTACGCTTTATATTTGATTGATTTTCTTTTATAAATTTTTTAATAAATATAAATTTTAAATATTTAATATAAATTAATATTATTTATTTTTTATTTTTCCTTGATTTTTTTTTTGTTATTATTTTTATTTTTATTTTGATAAGGAATTAAGTGTTTAGATCGCAATACTATCTTCTCTTAAGTCTACTTTGGAGGTTTCTAGATATTAAGTCTGAGTGAAGTGTTGAGATTAGTGGGTTAGGGTGATTTTCTAGTCATGAACGGGAATGTTAATGTATAATTGAAGACATTTCTGAGACGTTTTTGATGTGTAGGTCTATGTGAATTGTGTGGTAGGAAGAGTCCTTAGTTATCATATGCAGAGTGATCGATTGGAATCTTTGTATACTGTTTAGATTTGACAATTTAGCCACATCCATTTTCTGGATACCTTAAGTCCAAATGGGCATGAGAAGTTGCTTATAAGATTAGTAGTTTGGTATTAATGTTGAGTTTTGAGTTAATAATTTAAGTTTATTTTTGAAGTTTAGTGCGGTACGTTTAGTTACACTATTATAACATGAATTATTTCAGTATATGATAATAATGTATTATACGAAATACTTATCTCAATTGCAATTCAATTTTGTATTTTTTTTATATTTATGTATTTTTTTTAAATTTAAAATAATAATAAAAAAAAAAAACAAATAATAATAAAATAAACTATTATGTAATACATATCAGTTTCTGTATAATTCTCGTGAATTCTCACATTTTCCCGAAAATTGCACATCACTTGACATAATAATGTAATATGCACATGTTTTACTTATCTTATCTTTGAGTAAACATAGTAAAAAATAAACTTACTATTTTTATTCGTAAAATATTATCGTTTATAGTATAATAAATGTACTTTCTTTAAATGAAAAACAAGATTTTGTAGAAGTTCACAATGCCACAGAAATTATCCATACAATGCTTTCATTTTAAATAATTCTGATAAAAAATGTTCAAACGTCATAATACATTTAATATTTGTTTTGTAATGTAAATGATGAAATATTCATTTCACATTAGTTATAAATATCTACAAAACGTCTCCATGCAATTGAAAGATACAATTACTACAATAAATTAATGTAATATGAAATAATATATAATGCTAATAGCTTTAGTTACATATTAAATATTCTGAAGCAGATGAGAAATTGAGAAGAATAATTTAAAATAATTATTATTTGGTTTTTAATTTAAGACGATGTTAGCGAAACTCCTGTCATCTGCAATATTCTTGTCGTAAATAAAATGAAGTATAACAAATTCTTTGTATTGAACTTCTAATCTTATAAAAAAAAACCCTCTAAAATTGGTTAAACACAGAGCTTGCATTTGAAAAAAAATTTTGTTCTACATTATTTACAATTAAAACGTTACGTTTTACGTTATGTTTTGTTTGATGTTATATCATATATTTTGTTAATCGTTGTGTTTTATTTTGTGTTATTTAATGTTATTTAATTGTTTGTGTCTATCGTTTTCCGTTATAATTACGTTTACAAATTTCAATTGCTTTTTGTTAAATATAATGTTATTATAACGTTTGCAAGCCCTGGTTATACATGATTTATTAAACAATTTAGTAAAATTTTAGATAACATGATAATATAGTGTTAATTTTATAATATAGGGCTTTTTCAATATAAATACGCTGTGTTGTTTTTAATAAGCAATTAATTGACTCAAAGTATATCACGTGCCAGTAATAACAAAAATCCTTGTAAAACTGTAAAACACAAAAGATATATTTATAATCTTATATTTTTGTATTAAATACCTTAATATTTCACTAGATTCAAAATAAATTATACACTAAAACGTCTAAAACTACTTGTATCTGTATTAATATTATGATTTTATATTAATTACGTTCCCTTCAAGCAAAGAATAACTAGTGGGTAACTTCTTAATCATATAAATCACAATGTATTATTCTTTTTCCCCATATACTTATTGTGCTTTAATTAATACAGATTGTATATTTATTGTAAAAAAATTTAAAAATTAATATATTAATCACGTTGGTGACATTGAGGCTAATAACAAAAATTATCAACGTTTATGTAATTGTTAAGATTATAAAATATTTTAGTTATAAGATATTAGTATTAAATTACGATATTTTATACTTCGAATAAAATATATTTGATACAAAAATATATTTTACGAAAACGATTATAATAGAAAATATAATGTTAACAATTAACAGTTTTCGAATCTTTTGATACTTCTTAAACAACACACACACAAAAAAAAATAAAATATTTCATTAAATTTTAAATCTTTGAATTTAATAATGTTAATACTAAATAATAGATTAATGTTGTTTATTTTATGCTTCTATATAATTGATAAATGTTACATTTTTATTGACTACTTCACTAAAAATTCTATTAAAATAAATTAAAATATTTTACTATTTAAATACTTAATGAAGTATTATTAAATTATTTCAATTTTTCACAAAGCTTATTTTAATTAGACTACACATACATTTTAATTAAAACGTATTACTTTAAAAGAAATGATTCATTATTGTATAACCACACGTATTGAAATAATTTATTTTGATCATTAAAAATTTATGAATTAAAATATGTTCTTAGAATAAATAATATTATGCTCTTTAGGTTTTAAGAGATAGTGGTTGAAAATATCATTTTAGTTTCGTTTAATACAATGCATTATAAATGTAAACCTATTAGAGTTACTTAAAAGTTTGATTTAAATTTTGTAGACGAGTCCCTTGAGTGTTATGATGGTAAAGTTAAGTCAATTTTAGTTTAAAATACCTTTAAAGAAACTATTAATTATCCATATTAATTTTTAATATGAAATTAACTCATTCTTATAAATTATAATTTATTTATATTGTATTATTGTTCGCATAAAAATTTTACATTAATTACTAAAAATATTTAAAATAGATTTATTATATAAAATTATCTTTTTTAGGTACTTTTTTTTAATACTCACTGTTATTTACTATAGTGGATATTCTTGTAGGAGGTTTTTTTAAATTAAAATTAAAATTACTATTTACTTAAATTACGCAATTATACGTTTCTATAAACTTCTATACTAAATTAACTTTTAATTTAATTTTTTATATTTTTATGATTTATATTCATGAAAATTTATTTTCTTATTTATAAAGCTAAACCTTAAATATATAATAAACAAGATATTAATTGTATGTACTTTTTACTAAAATCCAAAAATGTAAATAATTAATCATTAACATTTTTTTATGTATATATTTGATATTTAAACGAAGAAAAATTATTTTAAAAGATGTGTTTTTAGTAATAATTAATTCAACTGAATTTATCAATCACAATAATAAAAATTACTACAAAATCAATATAAATATATAATAAAAAAAAATAAAATATATTTAGTTATTTAGGTTGACAAGACATTCTCGTTTAGAATTTGTTTTCGTAGGTATGCAATGATTTATCGTTGAACTAAACTTTAACACGTCCGTGATAATGACCTATTCAATTTTTTAGTTAATTTTAGTAATGTCCAAGCATAATTTTTTTATATTTATAAAAAAAAAAAAAAAAAAAAATCGAAAATGTCTATAATAACCTGTAAACGTTTTGAAAGTTTTATTGAGTATATTATAAAATAATAATAACATAAATGTTAGATAAAAATTTAGAGTATATGAGATTGTTTGTTTTTGAATTACAACTGAACGACAAAATTGATTTTATCGAATAGCGCTTTACGTAAAAACGTTAAGTCTTCCTCAGTTATTCCCCCCTCCGATAATTAATAAAAGCTTTGATTATTTTTGCCGATAGTCCTTTAAAAGCACCGGCTTAATTCATTTCCCCACCTGAAAAGACATCGGAATTGGAAATTGAACCGTTTTCACTATTTCAAAAGATGAAACGTGACGATACACACAAATCAAAATAACGACATATACACATATATATATATATATATATATATATATATATATATATATATCGCCGTAAAATCAATACGTAATCGTTGCTCCGCTATTAGATTCTAAAGCTTTAAAAATGTATGGATTTTTGAGATTATGCGCGTTCGCGTATAAATTGACGGCGGTCGTTAATGAAAATTAATGACTGTGCAGGTGTGACTGACTATCATAGACCTTATAATACTACAGTGTAAGTATACAGTAGCGTAAGGTCTGCGCTAATCACGGTGTGATATCGGTAATAATTAAATTTTCCAGTAAAAAAAAAAAAAATAGAACTAAAGTAAACACACGTAATGTCTCTTTCTTTTTTTTTTTTTTTTTTTTTTTTTTTTTTTCCCCGCAGACGATGGGTTTTCGTCCATAGCTACTTCACTGATGACCGTTCACATGGTGCTCGTGGCGATCGTCGGCACGACTGCGAATTTATGCGTTTTTCTCGCCCTGTCCATGAGCCATAAGGTGTCCAACAACCTTTTGCTGCTCAACCTGTGCGTCGCCGACAGTATGGTGTGCATTATTAGCGGGCCTTTGACGGTGCTCTCTTGGGAATGGCCGGCACTTTCGTCGTACGCCATCGTCAACGCTGTACAGGTGAGATAATTACATAGTACACTGCATGCACTCACTGCACCTTAACTGCACACCGCGAGTGTGCGTGATATCATATTAACCGCGCGGACGGTATATTATGATTGTTGGACGGCGATCAAGACACGCGTCTAATAACCTACTCACGTTTTGAGATCATTTTTTATTATTTTTATTTTATTTTATTTTTTTGTAGGGTCTAATTGTTTTCGATTTATTCGAAAAACCACGACCGTTACTGACGGTACCTTGACGTTTTATCATAATATATTATCGTTTTGATAGATTTCAGTATCAATAATTCAGTTATGCACTTACTGCAGTGTGTTATTATAGTTATCTGTTGCTCAACAACAATAATTATAGTTTCCCGTTACGTTCTAATGGTAAAATATTTCGAACAGCGATGTTTTTAAAGTGATGGTAAAATATTTAATCGATTTGTAATTTTTACTTTCGGTAAAAAGATTACCCATGTTTTTGATTTTCATTGAAACAACCAACTACCGTACTAATGGGAATATTATGTGTCTTACGGGCGTATATTTTTAAATGGTTCTTGGCTGTGTTGTGTTCATTAGAGCCTTGATCCATTATTCAATAGTATAATAATTATATATCATACTAACTATAAGTGAATTGTGCATAGAGGTATTTTGAAATGAATAGCATGTAGGTACTCTACGTCACACGAAAAGAGATTAATATCTAGAATCTAGAATACGTCCCATGAACATTTTTTTGCTTATTATATATTTTTTTTTCAACTATAAAGTGTGTTTGTCTAACCAAATTAATGCTACATTAATTAATAACAATCGTATATATACGTGACAAGTTTATAAATGATTCACTTAACCGACCGCTGCAGCTGTGAAATGCCGTTTGAAACCAAATTAAAACGAAATAAGCAGATGAGACTAAAAAAAAATATTATAGACGACAAAAAAGTTGTACACAATAATTGAAATTTTCATATCTGACATAATAAAGCACGTGATGACCAGAAATGGATTTTTTTTTCCATTTAATTTATGACTGTGTGTTTAATAGAATAAAAATGATAATATTATGTACCATGTATTAATTATCAAATTAGTTCATGTTATTTATTACCATTTACCATAATCAACGAAGTTTAATGTTTAAAATCAAATTTATTTGATTAAATTTATATTACTCGTGTTTGTACGGCAGCATACTCCCAATAATAATTTTTAGTCCTAGACTTTTTTCGACTTCAAATAGTTATTTATTTATTGTTATTAAAATGCGTACACAATTAGGGACTTTCTACAAAAATAATTGGAACAGATGAAACTCATAGTTCACTGTTTGTTTTTTGTTTTTTGTTTTTTTTTTAATAAAATACATATTATGTGTAATGTATGAAAAGGGACAAAGATATATTATAATTTATAGTGTAACCGTAGGAAATGTACCTTTTTGTATTTTTTTATATTTTACACACAAAAATATTATTTCAGCATTATCTACTTTTTTGAATAGTTGTGTTATTATGATGCAAAATTAAAGTATTTTAAAATATATAAATAAATTGTATTTATATATTTATTGTATAGGTATATTTTCTTTTTTACTTAAATGCTATACTACAATACATTATTTTGGTATTGTGTATTGCAAATTTGTTTTTCAAAAGTTTTTTTTCTGATGTCATTGTGGTTTTTATTTAAATC
Organism: Melanaphis sacchari; assembly: GCF_002803265.2. Taxonomy (NCBI): domain Eukaryota; kingdom Metazoa; phylum Arthropoda; class Insecta; order Hemiptera; family Aphididae; genus Melanaphis; species Melanaphis sacchari. The sequence goes on along the minus strand of NW_020270976.1, from coordinate 2,176,378 downwards.
ATATAAGCTTATTCAAAATCAGAATCAAAAAGTCTGTAAAAGATTTAGAAATGTTATTTTCATTGTAATATTTTACGAATAAATTTATAACGTGAGACTGTTTTTTTGAAAAAAATAAAAAGTTCTCAAAGTAAATTGGAGAGACTTGGTTTATTGAGTTAATTAATTACGTTTTGATTGAATTTATATAATATCGTTAAAATACCCATGTCACATTTCGTATTATAATAACGTTGTAAACTAATGTCAAAGTTATTTGCTAGTCGAATAAATTGATTCAATATCGTCTCGGTGTTTATATTTCGGCAATTGGAGAAAATAATTGTAGGCTGCAATTCAAAATTATGTCATGACTCATGAGATGTGTTTTGGTTGCGTTGTATTTCATGAATATCCGCATTTGTTTAGTACTTTTTGATATATTACAGTTAGTTTATATACTAGTGTACTTTTAACGTGCTTGTCTATATTATATCGTTCTTAGGATAGTGTTACAATGTAAGCGAACTATGTTCACGGTCATGGGATGACCCGTCTAAAATTCATCCCGATGGGTATAATACCTTTTTGAAATGAAAACAACGCCATGTAAAACAAAATTTTAAATTGAAAAAAAATAGAAAATACTTTTTAATAGCCTCGGGGCAAAAAAATAAAAATAAAACAGAGAATGAACTGAAATGTAAAAGCATAATTTGAATTTTGTATTTAAAACAATTAGGCACATTTACTACATAATATAATAGTATATATCTATCTAAAAACGCGAAATAAATTACCAATGTGAAACAAAACTATTTTAAATACCTTTTCTAAATTCGTAAAGAGTCCGCAAATTTCAGTCGATTTTTTTATAATGTTACACTGGTAAAATTTTATTATTATGCTTAAATAATAAAAATAAACTTTATTACACAAATATGGAATTGATGCATTGTAAACGATTGTTATATAATATTGTTAAACTTTAATACACTGGTGTACTTTTTTTTTTTTTGTTTAATTTACATATAAACGATTTTAATTACTTATAAATTATGATGAACTATGTGGATAACCTTGGTTTTTTGGATAATCATCATATCCTAAACTATTCACGCGAATCAGGCAAAATTTATTGTGTTGTTTATGCAACGATTGCCGTCTATCGAAATCGTATATTGCTATTCTTAGGTAAATATTTATTTATTCTTATGGCTATTATGCTGAGTGTGAGGAAAAGTGCGTGTGGCTGACAGCTAACTTAAGGTTTTTCCATCGCGCGTTGTAGTATATTATAATGACCGATGCATACTTGGTGGGAGTGTGTGACACGCCGATTAGCACGGCCATCAGGGAACGCCCGCACTCACGGCACGTCGGTAGACCATATTCAGACCGGTAACTCTAATATTCCTTATTCATTATTATAAATTATCTGTATTGTATTTTATCAATATACGATATATCTATATCTATATTATATGTACTTATATATGTTACCGGAAAAGATGATAATTCAGGAATTGTTGTGATTTCCTAGTCATTGTTGACAATGATTGAAAAGGATAGGAAATGTTGATTATTTCGTAGCTCTATGGGCATTTCCGTATTATATTAGACAATGTTATTAATCCGCATCAAAATAAATATCAACATTGTTTTATCGGTGATCGATCTGATTAAGAAACACATATGTCACTGGTAGGTGACATAGGCAACCTATTGTAACTATATTTTTAACAGTATATCTGGATCACAAGGATTTACAACCAATAGATGTGCTTTTTGTGCATCAAATAAATTATGTAATTATAAGTGTTATAACAATTTACAACAGTTTACCACAAATAAAAAGGACGATAAAATATAAAATATTGGTGTTACATAAAAAAACAAAAAAAAAAAAAAATCGATGTAATAAAGATAATAGTTAATCCTAAATATTTTAAGATTTATCCTAAATAAATAATTAGTACTATAATATATTATTGGATTGTTAATTTAATTTTCAATGTTATCATTAGGGTTAGGATGTTTATGACCTATAAAGACTAAAAAATACATGAAAATATGCTAAATAAATATCTAAATATACCCTTAAAAAAATTATATATGTAATTTACGTTATATTGAGCTTTATATTATTGTATTTAAGTTATTTTTAAATTTAAGACATAAAATTGAATATATTTGATTCTGTATCAACGAATTTATTACTGAATCTGCAATATGCACGACTAAAAGAAAAAATATGCAAAAGTCATAAACATCCTAACCTTAGTTATCATCCTATACCTTCTTTTATTAGGAATTGTTCTCAATGACAAGTTATTGATATTAATTCCTTGCTAAATCAGGCATTATCTTTATTGACTAGGCATTTGCCGTTTGTCAAATTGACTAAATATCACCTTTTCCGGTAACATGTGTATAAATATATTACACCAAGATTTGAATACTTAATTTAAATAACGTAACCCTGATATTTATCGTTAATATTATACACCAAGGTCGAGTCTCAAAGAGATGTTCTTGTTGAGTTTTATTATTTCTTGTTTTATACTCAATAGTGCTAAGTAATAATATTATAATATAATAGGCAGATTTGAATATTCTTTTCAATAGTCTCTAATAAACATTTGCGCTCTTATCCCACCTTAAAAAAAGACGAGTACTTATCATGCTTTATTTTTCAGATAAAAAATTTTTATATTTCTATAATACCAGGACAGGTAACTTGAATAGGTACTAAATATTGATTTGACGTGTCTATGTCATGAGTTCAAGTAAGTCGCATACTGACCAAAAAATAAAATTATTTACAATTTTTGTTTTTCTTATTAAAATAAATAAGCCGCAACATCAAAGATTATTGGTTTTAGATATTAATATACTATAATAAAAATCTGTAGAATAAACACAGAAAAGGGAGACATACATTTTGTATACAATAATGGATTATGTTTGGATTGTCCATACTTTAAATAAGGTTATATAATTTAGTTAGTTTAAGGTAGGTAAATATTTTTTCGATGTTGTCAGAATATGAGCTTAGGGTTTTTTCATATATTATGTTTATATTTGATTATGTACTTATTTACAATTTATTAAAAAAAAATAATTAAAGATATTGGTGTTGATAAAGTAAATCATTCAAATTTTTCGCTGGATAGAAATACAGAATAATGGTATATTACGATTGAATATTATATTTTTAATGTACATAATATAAACAATTCTTAAAAAATATCTATGAATATTATTCTACTTATACATTCCTATAAAAAATATTAAGTTTTAAATTATATTTATCAATTTCAATGGGAGAGAATGACTACATACTCTAAGTATTATAATTTTGTGATACAACATACTTGTATATATATTGTATTTGAATTATAAGAAATACGTATAATAAATTGGTACTAGTGTATAAAAAAGAAAAAAGTTAAATATGTAAATAAAAATAATTATTTTTGTATAGTACAAAATACAAATTATAAAGTACGTTCAGAATGTGAAATAGTAAACAATAAAGATATTCTCTAAAATAACATTATTTATAAAAATTAATAGAGTAGGTGGGTACAATGATTTAGGTTAAGTATATTATAGTTAACTATAAGAGTTATAATTTATATATGTTGTAAGTTTTCTTTTTAAAGTTAAGTCAGGTTACAAACCAGATTATATTGATAAAAAGATATACATATATTTTTACATATTTTAAATATAATGAATATTAATTAATACTATATATACGTTAAAAATGAATGTCATGTAGTATATTTAAATTATAGTAACATAATGGCTGTATTTTACGTTATATTATTATAATGCCAGTTTAAATTTCATAAAATCTGAAATTTAGTCTGACAAAAAACAATTTTAATCTATCAATAATGTGGATTTATTTGAGAGTTAAACTAATAAAAATTATTCATTATTCAACTTGTATAAAATATAATTTAGGTTTTCTCATTTAATTAGTTTTAAGATTAGAAAATTACTTAATTTACTTAATGATAGTTTAATAATTATGAATAATTTCAATTTATATTTTATCATATATGTATTGCAAATTTTAATAAAATGAAACGCATATATTAACATTTTAAATTGCATATAGACATAGTAACTGTATTTGTGAGTATAAGAAATTAAATTTTAAAAATATGATTTATACTCAGTACTAGTATTAATACATTATTACCAATTATAATGTATTGGTATTTTTTTATTGTATTTCAGATAATGTCGTTTACAGTTTAAACCATTGTCTGGACTTTAATGACGATTTTCAATATTTGTATCAAACCGGTTTTAAATATAAAATGTTTGTATGCGAAAACGTTACGTAATATACTTTCAAATTTTACATAATATAAATTAAACCGATATGGAATACAACTTCCGGAAATAAATCGTAAAAATATATTAGAAAGTAAATTTAATGTTACTTTTTTCTTTAAGTATTTAAATGATTAAAACTTATAGGCAGAGTTCAATATTACTTTCACTTAAAAAATAAGTGAAATCAAAAATCTAAAATTTTTGTAAAACAATAATTTGTTATCTTAAAAAAAGTTTATAATTTTATAACTACTTAATTTTATTATTTAATTGTTCACTTAAAAAAAATAATTTATAATCTAAGCATATGTATTGAAATAATGATGTACATTTATAAATTAAATACGTTTTATATATTTATTTAAAAAATAAATGCATTTTCACAAAATACCTACTACAATTTTTCAACTTCAATTTTGTTTTTGTACGGTATGTACCGTTTGTTGTTATGCACATCGGTATTTCACATTCATATACAAATTAAATTAAAAATAATCATCAACTGTATGTTAAATTTGTACTATTAATAAATGTTTGTAAATATATTATACGTATAACGTTTATTAAACATTTAGTCTACGCTGTTTATTCACTCGACGTTGCTTAATTTTGCATAAATATGTGTATTAAAATTCACTCTAAAACTGTATTTTGATTCTGTGTATCGTTTCATTATTCTTGTAAAGTTGTTGCTAAAGTAATTTATAACAGTTTCCTTATTATCGTTTTATAAAAGGTTTTTTTGACTGAATTCGTATTTCATATTTTAGTTCAACCTAAATATAAATTCATATGATAAGTTTTCAAAAGCATTGGAATATGATTAATATTATCCTTCAATACGTATACTTAGTATTTGTTCTTTACACTTGAAACAATTATTAACTAAAACTTCAGTGACTATAAACAAGTTTAGACTTAAAAAAAATATACTCGACTCAGTCGGAAATTTAATAAGACGTCACAGAAATAGCGTTTTAAATTTTTTAGAATGACAAGTCGTTGCGTATATTTTCAGTCTTGTTTTAAATATTTGTTAGGCATATTTATTACTATAAAATATGTAAAAATCTTATAATTTTTTTTTTTGCTTATGAATAATCAATGTAAATATAAAAAATAGAAAAGTATAACCACACAAATGTACCTAGCTTATTTAATCAATTAAATCAAAGAAGAGACCTCCTATTTGTTGGTACTTCATCAGGATAAAATTGAAATAATATAATTTATTTACTGGATAACAAAAATATATATTTTTAATTTAAATTTTTTTTTGATGTTGGAATAAAATTTGTTTGATGAATGAATCACAAAATAAATAAGTTGTTCAGTACTTTTCTACTGAATAAGAAGTTGTCAGGCTAATAAACTATTAAACATTTCATTGTTATTTACATTTAATGATAATAGTTGTTATTATTATTATTATTTAAATTTGTTAGTCATTACGTCTTTTCTTCTGTACTTCAGTTTATATTTAATGGAATAACAAGATAAATATATGTTTTATTTATAGGTACGACAGTAAATCGTTAACAAATAACAATATAAAAGTAGTTTTTTCTACAATAATCGGTGTAAAATATGAAACAACAAATATACTGAAATTATTTTCGGAATAATTATTATTTTTTACATAGTTAATATTACAAAATAACATTTATAACAATATATATCATCAAATACTGAGTAAACATATTATTCTATAAGCATTCCTAACTATAATAAATATATAAAAATTTACAGTTATAATTAAATATTGTAGATTGAAAATATGGATTTAAAAATAAAAACCGATAATAGTTAAGGTACCTCATAACTTGTAGAGAAAATCATTGTTTTTGTGTTTATCAATAATTATTAGACATTGAATACAAAAAATAATCAAGAAAACGTTTAACCTTTTGTATGTATAACATTGATAATTTCGAGGAAAAATAAAATAAAATTTGGTAAGTGAGGATTTGATCAAAGTAATTTGATAAGTATTTTCGTATTGAAAACTAGTTGAACGTTCGATACATTCTATAAAAATAGATAAATAATGAGACTAATACTTAAAAATTGTATATAATACTCAGTGAATTTCTAACTGTGGTATAGTCATAATAATGAATTATGTTTTGGTAATAATATTAATACCTATTATAGAAGTATTTTTCACTTTATTTTATCGTAGAAATTTTAGCATTTTACTCATATATACATATTATATTAGGAATTTAGCTGCATTTGACATTTAAATTAGGTATTAAAGGTATCTTACAGTGAACTTTATTTTATGGTAAACCTTTTGTTATAGAGCATAAACATAGGCGCCGAACTACTATGAACACTGCCTTTCGATGATGTATTAACAGACTACATCCATAATTATTTATTTAATTTATTATAAGTAATTATACGTAATTTATATTAAATCATCTTCATAAAATTATTGAATATTATTAGTTATTAGTCATTATTGATTTCATGTACCATTAAAAAATGCATCTAATCATTCTAACTACAGCTGCAGAATTAATCATAAAAATTATTCTGCATCAATAAATAAAAATAAATTTATTATTGATGACTATTACTTATTATCCATAAAATACAATAGTTATACTTTATGATACTACATAAGATTGTTAATTTTCCTAAAAATTTGTATTAACATCAAACGTTGTCCAAACAACGATATCATAATATCGTACCAATGGTATTATAATGGTAAATGTTCTAAAATTCACAGGTACACATTAATAGTTTTGGCTCTACTTAAACGTTATTCACCGATTACTTAGAATAGCTGTTTATTCATTAACAACATCAGTTAATAAAGCCGTTGATAATATTTCATGAAGTAGATACGTTGATAGTTAATGCTATTAATTAACACAACGCAATTCTATTTCGTGAAAAATTAAGTCTCAAGCTTAGCGATTTTAATAAATTATTATGTACAATTTATTTACACAAAATAACCATTTTATATATTGCAATGATAAAAGCGAAAAGTAATAATTTTCTCTAGAATACAGCTAAAAAACGTTACTACTATTAAGTAATTAATTTAAAATTTTTAAATTGAGTTAAAATAATTTAATTTAAATCGTGATAGTCTATATTTTGTTTTTGAATAGCTTAGGTGAATGTTATAAAATGTAAATTTTTCATCTTACTATTTTTACCGGAAAGAAAATTAACATTATAATATAGTTTTTATAAGCGCAATGGAAAATTGTAAAATATAATTTACACTTTTAAAATTGAATAATTTTTAAGCCAATTACAAAAGAGTTACAAAGGAAAAACTTAATGTAAAAACAAAATCAACGATGAAAAAATGGAAGTTAAGTTTACACAATGAACAAAGAATATTTTACTTTTTAAAGCATTGTATTGTACTTATGTTATTTTGTAAAGGTACAAAATATGTTCATTTTCGACGTGATTAAAAAATCGTCGTATTTTCCCTAGTGAGCCATATTAAGCTAAATTTAACTTGTAGAATGTTTTAGTGGTGTTGCTAATAAGTATTAAACATAATAAATAACTTATATTTTGTGTTTTATAGCTACAAGTACATTATAGTACAATATGTAAAGTTATTTTAATGTTTACTGCCTAAAAAGTAGAATTTTTTTTTTTAAATTTTATTTGTTTTTAAATTTGTAAGTATTGGTTTTAGTCCCCTAAATATAACACTAAATAAAAATTTATTATTTTACCTCTCAATATTTTATACAATATGATTTTTCAATAATATTCCTAGAGTAGTTAAACTTGTTTTGTTTTATATGTCTCAGAATATTTTTTATAATCAAGGAGTTTCACATACATATTTTTTATGAATATATCTTAAAGTTCTATTCTAGATGAAAATACAAGACAGAATGTTTTCGAAAACAAGTTGATAAAGATTATGGTTATTATAGTTAAATGATCTTAAACAAATTATTTTCGTCACTTTATTTTCTTGCTGAATTTGTTATAATCTGCTTAACACAGTTACCGTTATAATAATTTAATAGCAAGTATTACAGAAATTATTGTTAAGAAACATATTACAAAGATAAGGTTGATGGAACAACATAATTGTCAAACATCACTAGACGATTTTTATTTCATATCTATCACATCATTCACAATTTAAATCAAAATTTTGAATAAAGCAGTAAATATTGATATTTTATACAATTAGTTAAAACATTATGGGCTTTTTTATAGTTAAGTAAAAAAAGAAAAAAATTGCAAAAACATACACAATAATATGTATTTATATTGTATAACTATTAAAATTTAAAATATTTAGTTCTCTAAGGTTAATAGTTTACAATCATTGTACCTAAGTTTTAAATATTTTCCTAATTGTCTGTAATTTTATAAATACTGTTTATAAACACGTTTATGACTGTAATGAGAGTATGGCAACCAACATACCTATTGGCTTTTACACACGTATTTAATATAATATCATACATTTAAATTATAATTATAATTCAGTTAAAAATAAATTACAGTTATTTATTTAAGTTTCAAAGTATGCATAGTAGATATAGTTAAAACAAAGATCAATTTTTAGATTATTATAAATCGGTTATTAGAAAAAAAGAAAACTTTAATAAATCGTTAAATAACATAGATATTTGATGACTATTGTTTTTATTTTTTATTTATTTTATGAATTTTCATAATTTGCACAATATATTAAAAATAAACTTAATAGTGTGTTTTATTTATATTTATATCAAAATTCTGCGTAATTTTCTACTTTTTTTCGATTTATGAATAATATATTTTTGATAAAATAAAAAAAGCTTGACAATTTAGTATAAGATTTATCATAAAATGTTCTTAATATAATTAAACAAAATCTTAAATACGTGATCACAGTTATATTTTATAAGCATTTAAAGTTCAATCATTTATGAAACTATTCTAAATATGTCAATTATTTTGTATTTTTTTAATTTAAGCACCTATGAATTGAAAATTTAATACAATATTTCTCATGTTTTTGAATTTTAATAAGCTAATATATTTTCTATTCAATTTATTCGTAATTATATTTTTCTTTTTCATATTTGCACAGAAATATTATTTTTCTTTTATAATTAACATTATATAGAAAACAACAATAGCTTAGAATATGCTAATACAGTTCGATATCATAAATCAACACGTTTGTTTAACTTCTTATAATTTAAAATATATGAATAATATTAAGTATAGGCATCTGCTATAATTATTATGGTTTTATATCTCAGAGAATAAAAATAATTAAAAACTGTAAAATTTTATCATAAAATTTTAATTAATTAATATGTATAAAGTATAAGTCACCCAAATTAAAATTTTGAATTTAATTTTCCTAATTAAAAGTACTCAAAAATAAATTAACCATATCATACATTCAAATTTTTCAAAATTTTATTATAATGAAAATGTTGTATTATGCGTAATTCATAATCATTTATAAACAATTAACATGTATTTGAAAGTAATTATTAGTCATATTTATCTTTATTCCCAGTAAAAAGTGAATCAACTGTGGCAGAGAAGAATAATACAAAAATTATTATATAATACACGTGGCCATATTGGTAAATAAAATTAGTTTTCACTCAGCAATAAAAATATAATAACAATATTAGTATAACTTTATGAATGAGATCTTAAGCATAATTATTAAAATTTTATCTGTAGTTAAAATTAAAGCTATTGTAATTCTGAATGCAAATGTATATAAATACAAAAATACAACAATAATTTAGAACTCTCTTTCTGACTTCCAATTTGTTATTATTGTTAAGTTGAATACAATTAATTATTAATTATATAAAACAATCGACTTAATTAATAGTTTTAAATAAAATAAAATATAAGTTTAGCAAATAACTTGAAAATCATGTGCGTAACCAAATTTTATTTATAAATACTCAATTATTTATTTTGTTTTGAATAAATTTTAATAATATTTCTAAAACTCTAATTTTTGTTAAAAAATATTTTATATTAATTATTAATTATACTTGTTTGGATTAATATATTTTGAAATGTTTTAAAATTTAACATAAAACGTTTTATAATTTCATTAAAAATTTTCAAAAAGGTTTTTCAAATTTAGAATCCTTATAGCTTAGTTTAGTACAGTGATGTTTAAATGATTATTATTTTCATTTTTTTCTCTCATACCATTATTGGTAGTTTTGATTATACGTTTTCAATAATTTTCAATAATTGTTCTTTTTATAATATGATTGACATGTTTGTTTTTATTTGAGTTCACTATGTCAAAAATAATCTTTCATATAGTTTCATACGCTTCTTAAGTTTTTTTTTCACCAAATACGTCACTCATGATTTGTGTTTCCTTTTCTTTTTTTCACCATTTCAATCCATCCATCATTCTGTACTAGTTAGTGAAACAGAAATATATTATAGTAATGTGTTATTCGTGTTTCATTGTATAATATATATCTTTCAATTTCGCATCTTCCCAATGTGTCATAGTTTTTTTTTTTTTTTTTTTATCTAAATTGGTTAATTTTGAATTTTTTAAAATTGTGTAATTTTTTTCTGGTAGTAAATTATTTTTTTCTTAAAACATTTGTGATTCAATATAATATTATGTTTGGTCTATATAAAAATCGCTTTCATATATAATACATATACAGTGTACATAATTATATATTTTTATCAATATTATTTTATTTATATTTTAAAAAACCTTGACGAGATTCCTATACTACTTTTAATAAATTACTGAGTATTCTTAGTATTACTTGGTTTCTTAATAGAAATCACAAAAAATAATTCATGGTAATAAATAAATACTTAAGATAAAATATATTTTAAAGTAGCATTTTTATTTTTTATTAAAATTAAAAAAGTAATTATTTAAAAAGTAAGAGCGTGTCCTTTATAGTTGTTTATAATTCTATCCTTTATATCATATTAAATTTAGGTGGTATCTGCTAAGACATATCGCAAAAATAAATAAATTAAATAATTTTAATTCAGAAATTAATAAAATAATGATTAATAAAAAATCAACTCAATAGTATATTGAGTATATTGTAGTATATATTCAGTATCAAAATTACATTACAACATATCAATAATAACTCATTTTAATGATGATTTCATATGAACAATAGAATTTTGAATAACTTCATGTATAAATATAGTTTCTTTAAAATTAAACATTGTAAAATAAATTAAAAGATTTTTATCAATGATGATGTTATTATTTTTACATAATTAATATTCATTGTTTCTAAAGAAAAGATTAATTTTGAAAGTATTGAAGGTTTGATGAATTCTATACCTTTATAGTCAATACGAGTAATTTGAGTTTTATTTTTTATTTATTATATGTGCATATACAAGAAAACTTTTCAACAAATCAATAATAGAAAAGTGCAAAGTTTAAAGGTAATAGTTACGCTATATAATTTAATAATAAAATAGATCTATTTTTCCGATGATATTTAATAATGTATTTTGCAAAATGTTTTTTTTTTTTTTAATACTCAATTTAAAATTACTATTATTGTATAAAAAATATTTTACAAAGAAGTTAACAAAGAAAATCTATGATAATAATTATGATGTATGTACTACTATTTAAATTAATTAATTTAATTTTAATTTAGTTTTTTTTCTTAATACAGTTGCAAGATTTTTCAAAAAAAAAAAAGTAGTGTGTATAAAGTTTTCGTGTTACTTGATATTTTCTCTATATATTATCATGAATACACATTTAACATATAAACATTTAGAAAATAATGGAAATAAGAAAATTATTAGCGAAGTCGCTATGGTATTAGTTATATGTTGCTAAAATCGAATGTATGTATAGTAGCTATAGTAACTGAAAGTCAGAAAAAATTTTTTATTACTTTCAAAATTATACATAAATATTATATTAAAAAATATAAATATTTAACGTTTGGTTTGTTCTACAAAATTTACATCAGATGCTTGCAAGATCTATTCTATTTTAACGTCAATAGGGGAGTGGATGCTAGTTTCTTATCACTCTGTTTGTTTTAATTTATTTTTCAGATAGCTGTTAGTATTATCGACAAACCTAATTTAATTTTAAAACAGATATATTTATGTCATATATATTAAAATAACAATAATGTTGAATGCTGAAACGTGTTGACCTATGGTAAGTTATTTACACTTGTAAACTTACTGGGTTAAAAACTATAACTGAGTTCTTCGATTTTTATGCAAATGCATATTAGATCTCAAGCATACATATTACATCATTGAACCGTTATGCTTGCATTCATTTTTAATTTTATGATAAATCATTGTTTGCTAAAAAAAAAAAAAAAAAACAATTCTGAACGAAGAAAAAAAGTTGATCAATATATAGGTATTTCTTAATAAAGCTGTATTTTTTATATTGCATATTTTTTAATATTTATTGAGTTTAAACTATTTACGAATATAAAATATTAGTCCACAGAATTTTGTAAATCAGTAGTTTGTAAAAATAGTCTTAAAATAGTCTAAAAATATATTTTCGTGATTTCTACGAATTTTTAATTAACTATTTTTTACTTTAATCGGCTTAACTTATATATATATATATAAAATGCAATCTATACAATAAGTACTTTCAGTAGCTAAGTAATTTATTTTAGTAGCGAAAAAAGGAAGCCTTAAAATTGAAGTACCTGATGATTTTATACTAACTAAATGTTTGAGTATTGTTCAGTTAAAAATACAATAATAATTGTTATTTTCATGCTGTAATAGCAGCACGTAAAAAGTCATGAAGTCATTCAACTGTAGATGATCGAAATTTATAACTCTAAAATATCTTTATTATAATAATTGTATTATTTTTTATGATTGAATGCTAATCGAATTTTTAATTACTATTATTGTTAAAATTAAAATTACATTGTCATTTATTGAGGGCCAATTCTAATAAAACATAATCAAAATCTCATTTCGGATGTTCACGTCATTTTACGAAAAATAAATTGGAACATCGTAAAACGTTTTACACGAGTTAAAAACAGTTTTATGAGTTTTATGATGACGCTTGAGATTGCTGTTCTCTGTGACATCAAAACGACTGATCCAACATATCTCCATATCTGTTAGTACTTATCGTGCAATTCAGCGTTTTGGACGAACGCTTGACGGCTGATCATCGCGACAACGTGAATTTATCCATAGCGGCCCACGCATTATCTGTCAAAGTTGAGATCATATACTTCTACGTATTCATAAATTGATAAATAGTAAGAAAAATAGTGTTATTTTCTGTAAATGAGTAAAAATAAGTGTTGTAAATAATTTATGTCTAATTTTATTCAATTGTCTTGAGATATCACCTTAGAGTCCAAGGGCGGCCATTCTTACAAAACTTATGTATAATTATGGTTATCATTTTCAGTAAAATTTATTTATTTTTAAAATTACTAATTATAAAAACTGATAGTTTTGTTTGTTTTACAAGTGGTATACCTTTGTTTAAACACTATCATTTAACATCATAATGTGATTGCATATTATTTAAGTAAATAAATTAATAATTCGTTAAACATTATTTATGTGAATAATTTTAAGACACTATTACCTTAAAATTAGTCTAAATGCTTAGAAAATAGGCAATAGCATTAAATATGATATTATAGAAAATACGATATTCTGGAATTTTTAAAGTCTCTAGTCTTTATACGATTTAATTACAATAAAATAACCAATTCTTACGTATTTACAATTCTTCAAATATTTATGAGAAAATTTTACAAAAAAATCTTGATTTAATTTATAAGATTTTTGCAATAAAATCAATCAATTTATGTATTTTTAACAATAAAATTTTTAGCAATTTTATAAGATTTAAATTTATTTTATTTAAGTTTGAGTTTCAAAATTTTACCATTTTTTTAAATGTTATTTTGTTGTAAATTAACTTATAAGAAGTCTATTGTATGCAATTTTTAAACTTAGAGACCACTTAATTCAAAAAAACCAAAAACAGTGTAAAATATTATAATTTAAGAAAAAATTCTAAACATTTTAAAACTAGGTATATGTCTAAGAAATGCTAATTTAAATACTCAAAATACTCTTAACGTTAAAGAGATTAAAGTACATTAATTTCTGTTTAAAAATAATATCATAGACAAAAAAAAAAAACATAACATAAAAAACTACAATAAACTTAAATATTTCTCACTTTGCTTAATTTTTAAAACTATATTACAATCATCCAAACACAAGAAACTGAAACGATATTCCAATAACAATCCTTAGTGATATTCTTTAATAATAATTATATTATATATTACAATATATTTTTAATATCAAAAATAATATGTGTTACCTATATTTATTCTGTCCAATACACGAATGAATACTTAAGACGCCTTAATTTTTTATTTTATAACACAATTAGGTACACAAAATCATTATTACTCATTAAATAAAAATACATTAATATAAATTATTAAAAATGGTTAAAACTAGTTCAAATTAACAATTAATTTAGGTACTTAAAATATTGATATATTTGATTAATTTATAATTTATTATATATTTTACTATTAATTAGGTTCATCTATTTTATTATTTAATCGGGTAAATTTGCGGATTAGTTATCATATAAAAAATGAGATATGATAAACAAATTATTAATGATAGTATAATATTCTTATAATTTTAGCATCTAAAGATTGAATAACTTAATATTTTATAAATAACTTATTGAAATTAAAACACATCGTTATTAGTTATTAATTATTAACGATTTAACTTTTGATAGGTAATAGGTATTAATGAATAATGATTTTCTACTTATGCTTATTAAACATAGAAGATTATAATGATATTGCGTTTAACAAGGAAAATGAGGCTATTTATTATAGCCTCTAACTATAAGTTAGATTATTATAACTATAATAAATTATTTATTATATTACTTTCAGATAAATGTAAAATCTGTTTACCAAAGGGTTACTATAATAGAGATCGTAGTTATTTTGTTCTGTTCCCAAAATAACTTAACCTATAATATTGTTATCATAGTTAAAGTTGATAAACATAAACGGCTTGTATGATGTCGATGTGAAGGATGAAAAGTTGGTGATATTAGATTATAATCTCTTTCCAAGTACCAATGGAAACTTAACATGACCAATCTATTATTCATGTATGATATTATACATAGTATTTAAGATTCAAGAAGCATCCGGATTTTCGAATAATATTTTTACTATAATGGAATACTCAACAGACAAACCCTTAGAAAAACAATGATTTTTGAATACACTAATAAGGAAAACGTTCTATAAACTTATTTTAAAGTTGCTGTGACATTAAAAATATTCTTATTCGTCAAGTTAGTTGATTTTTTTTTACAATTCACTGTAAATCGTTTTATTTTAATGTTAAGTTTTTTTTATGATAAGACATTGTGATTCAGCGTAAAAAATCTTTTTCATTTAAACATTGAATTATAAAATAATGTAATTAATAATTTTCATACTTAAAGTTTCTACTTAATATTGAATTAATTTTAGTTGGAAAATGTGCTATAGATTTTCTACGATCCATCCATTGAAGGAATTGAGGAAGAGCAGCTGTTTATATAGGTTACGAAAGCTTAAATTAAACTTTATAGTTAAATTATTTAATCGAGTATTCTGCTATTTATAATTATAAAGTTTACATATACGATTATGCGGTAAATTAATAATATAGTTAAAATTAGTTGTAAATAAAATTACTTAGTGCCACATACAATAATCATTTTTGTACGTACTATAAATTAAAATATTAAATTGATGTTAATTTTTAGTTCATAATTTATGCAATAACCTAAGATTAATATCTCATAACAATTATTATTAAATACTTTTTTTATCACACATTTGAACATCACTTTATTCAAAACTTAAATTATTATAATGGTATGATGTCACAACATGCCGACAATTGCCTTGTTTTAAAAACTGATTAGAACAGTGTGTGTACCTTCTGTCGTTTACAATTTTATAAATAAACGTGTTAAAATTGTTAATGTCTATCGAGATACGATATTTATTGTTTAAAATTGACGTCCGAAATTCTTTGGCGACGAATATTTTTATGCATAGATGCACAGACGTGATCGATTGTGACGTAATTTCATATTTGTAAATCATTGACGATGTCTAATGAATTATGAACATTGTCAAGTGATGTACACGATAGGATTATACGGGTAAAAAATACATAATTATTGCTTTTATGTATAATAATATTATGACAACAATGAAACAACAGTACAATACGCTACAAACCATGCGCCTATTTTTTTCTCTTATTATTATGACGAGTAAGTCGTAACATTTTAATACGCATATTAAAGTCACGTAAGGTAAAAACGAAATTTTTAATTTTATTGTATTTTTACCATCGAGCCAATGTTTTATCGTTGTCGGATTAAACTTGTTATGCTGACTCCAGTGGACGCAATATTAACCAAATAACAGGGTTTGCAGGTATTCGTTTAGTATATGACCTATCGGACTGATAATTCATTTAAAAACAGTCTAATTAAAAACCATAAAATTAGGTTATTTTATTATTATGAGTGACATTCAAAGTCAGTCAAAAAAATATAAGTAAAAAAAATGTAATCAAATTATTTTATTATAAATTATTATGTTTAACAGTACACTTTTTGTATATCGCTTCTGTTAATAGATCGGTACCATACATTAAAACCAGTGAGTACATAATAAAATTATAAAGATAAGCAAGCATAGGTTGTCTGTAGCTATATAATATAGATAATTGTTTTAGTAGGTCCCGTATTAAACTTAATTTTCGCTCGGTACGTCATGTGTTATGTATATGTATAATAAAAAAAAAATATTTGAAATATACAAGGAATTTGTTTGGTAAGCGGTGTTTTTTTTTTTTCTTGAAGTTCTACAGTATGATATAGTTGATATACCTTCTAAAAGTTGACATTAAGTGATAGCGTTGTTAGTTTTGCAGCTTTGGGCGTTTTCGAATATTTTTTACTCTATTAAATGCGATAAAAATACGCAAAGAACGAAAAGGAAAACAAATTTAGAATTCTGAAAATGATTTACATGTGAAAATTTGATTTAATTAAACTCAAATTCAATAAGAGTTTGAAATTACCACGTTTTAGTTGACTATTTATTCAAATAATGGTCTATGGTTTAGAGTTTATATTTTGTTAATTTCAAAATTTTGGCAAGATAATTATATGATTAAAACACAAAGAAGAACGCAACAGTGAATTCAAAAAGTTTGAATATATCAAAGATGAATTAGTATTGAATACTATATTTTAATCATCGAATATCAGAATTATATGGATTTACGATATGCTCACCAAAATTGTTAAATTTCGATTTTTATTTCACGAGTTTTAATTATTTAACTTAATATAAGCTGCATATAACATTCATTAATATAATATTATTTTAGAGCAATTAAATAGGGTTAAAAATAATGATTTATTATACTTAATATTGAAATGATAGTCAAATGTTTTTTATTCAACTTTTTCTTTCCTCAAGCCGTATGTAAGTAGTATAATACTTTTTGCATATACATTTTTTTTTTATCTGGAATACTATTTTTAAAATATGTTAAAATATTCTATATGCATAGGAACTTTATAGATAGCAGCATTTCGAATTTTTTTTTCTTTCTAAAATTGTTTAAATATAATCTAGATATATGTATTTAACCTACTATAATTTTCCGTAGGAAAGGCTTAGGTAAATTTGGGCAGTAGGGTTAATTAAATATGTTGCGAGTGTTGTAAAGATTAAAAAGGACAAAACAAACTAAATTCATGTTTTAGATTTTGAGTGGAGAAATAAATTTATTGATTTTACAGTGATGTGTGAGCATTTAAACATGAAATACAATTTTCTCTTGCCCCACCATTACAATGAATATTACCTAACTTATGCTAAACAATCTATCGGTAATATCTGCTTGGAATACTATTTGACTTTCTCATGCGCTGATTCGTCTACCTGCAGTCTACCTTGCTAATGTATCTGTTATGATGTGCAAGTTCTCACGTGAGAGATAACAACAATAATAATATTATATGTTTGTACTGTAAACAAACAGTTATCATGATAATCGTAGTTTGAGTTTATGTTGCGGTTTAGTTTAGGGTGAGGTATTTATATTGTTCAGTTTAAAACCCATTTAAATACCGTAAGTAAATTAACGTGTGTATTTAACGCAGTCGTCGTAATAATGCTGTAATTCCCAAGTCCACTAGTTATATTTTATACTTAATCTGGTGACCAAATGTGATATGTGTTTACGTGCCACAAACGTTTAGATACATATATAGGTACAATAAACATATATATTATATATATATATCATCTTGTTCCATTTCCAGTGTTTATTAAGTTAGCGTATATTGCTATAAATTATAATGTACGTTAAACCTGCACACTGATATATGCAAAAGAACGTAACATAATAATCTAGCAATATCGCATTGCCTACATAATTTAGGTTATTTATTACTATTTATTAGGCGACGAGTATGACGTACGTGACTGAATAAGAATACAGGATTACTATACAGGGTATTATATCAAACATAGTTATACTTTTGTTTGTAATTTTATAAAGACTTTTTGAATTTTCAAGTATACTTAGAGTCGTATTTTTAATTAATCAAATTTGTATACAATTCAAAGAGTGTTCTTTGGTGATACCAATTATTTTCGCATGAGTACCTACCGACTTTTTAACTTAAAATTGTTAAGCAGATAATTTTTTCGAAAACGTCGATTTGTATGAATGAAAATTTAAAAGAGTAAATTCTGAATTATAAAAAATATATATTAATGTAGTAGTTCTCAACGTTTTAAATCCAAATAAATGCTAACACACTTAATAGTGAAGAACATCACTCTAAGATCATCATAATTAATTATATAATCATTCATTATATGCGTTAAAATTTATAAATGAAACAATTAAACATATCAACATACTAATGTACCATTTAGTTAAAACATGAGCCATGTACCGTTTTTCTTTGTTAATAAATATTGATTTTTATATGAGTATATACTATACATTTAGTTTAGTAATTACGTAAACAATTGGAGTATAAACGAGTGATAATATTGTGTAAATATAATATTATAACTTTCAAATAAACTATACTATTTTGTTAAAAATAAAAAATTAATTAATTAAAATTTAAAATTACATTTAGTCATATTCATACAGAAATAGTTAAGTCTATACTGTATTGATATATTATAATATGTAATCTACTTTAAATTATATTTCTATATTACAAAAAAACACTTTTACAATAAAGAAATTTTTATTATTATATGGTATCACATATTATTATGTATAACTAAATATGTTATGAACTTTAAACACGGTCATATTAACAAAACAATACATGTGTTATAATATTATTATATTCTTACAATTCACGACATTTACTTTAACGATATGTAATCTCGAAAGAAATCATAATCTATTTTAGTTTAATAATTTATAATTTTAAAACTATATTACATATCATGCATAATATCATCTACTGTTCTCGCTTAAAAAATAAACCAATTTCATATATCTCAATAAAAACTATTTATTCTATTGAAATGCATAGATTATACGTTTAATTAAAAGTAATCACCGTACTTACTTGAAAATATATTTGATATTTCACAAAATAAACTCCGTGTGAGTAGATGACGAGCTATAATATTACATACATTTTTATTTAATTACCACGGCGTTATTTTAAAATCTAGATCTTAAGAAAGTACGCATTTATATCATTATATCAAAACCTTTTATTGTAATAATATATAAACACATTACACAAATTGACTATATATTTAACTTCCTGTTTTGATTTTCGTATAACGAATTTTTGATATTATTGTTCAATGAGATTGGATGTGAATGGGTTAGTTGAAAGTTATATATATATATAATCTTATATACTCCACCTTTACACTTTGTATTATAATATAATATACTTCTTTGAAAATATTTGCTGTTGGTGGGTTTTCATTGTTGCAAACAATATACAAACCAAACCTAACCGTACCTAACCGTCAGCATGACTTGCGTACAGTCAAATTAACGAATTCCTCGAAACACACAGACAAGCAAACGAATCCAATAATAACACTATTATTGAAAGACAAATACAAAGCAAAATCGTTGAAACTATGATGGAATTTTATTTTTAGATTACTTTTTAAGACAGTTCAACCTCGGGCGTTGTCGATTGATCTGCTGCCGCAGCGTTTTATATAATAGAGGTACTACGTGTTAAGCTTATTTTCCGGACTAAATTATAGCATTAATAGTATACACTAAGTTCGTGAAATAGGATTTGACATCGAAAATTATTTAACATAGTCCTTAGTGTCATTTATACAATAATAACTTTTAATTTGACTTCTGTGGCTTAAAAAAATTATTCGTTACATATTATTATAGTAGCAATGATAATTTAAAGTAGGTATTGAGAATTGATTGAAAATATACTTTTTATTTTCATTATCATTAAACTTGTTGCGGTAATATTTTAAAATTTAAAGAATTAATGAAAGGTTTTTTTCGTCTAGTTTCAATGCACTCATAAGAAATTTTTTTAATTTTTTCAATAGTTTTTTTCATAAAATGTAACAAAAATCTACTGGTAATATCGTCTAAACATATTATAAATATTTCAGAAAAATAGTTTTTTAGAGTCGAGTTTAAAATCGTTTTTGAATGCGTTGAGTGAAGACAGTGCAGAAGTTATGATATAATTAATATATATTTTGAATGCCACAAATAGTATAATTTTAATTATTATTATTTTTTTTCAATCTCAGAAATATATTTTTTCTTTCTTTACAATAATTGACCAAAATAACTTATAAGCTTAGAGTTTGGATTAATAAAAAATCTAAATAAGGATCCTAATTACTATACAAATAATTAAGTTATTTGAATTATAATTGTTAATCTTTAAATGTGAATACTTAGTCAGATTTATGTATAAATACATTTATTATTCTAAATATATATATTTTATTTGCTTAACGATCAAACCACCAATTTAAAAATAATTCTAATATTACTGTGTCGCCTTTAATACCTTAATCCAAAATATTATAATTTATAATTTCATTCTCAATCGATGACTGCTCTCTTAAAAACGTATTACCTATTACATATGGCACTGCGGTAATATGTTTATTCGAATTAATTATCATTACGTAATGTACTTATTCTTATTCGTTTAATTAAATTAGTAATTACACGCAGTGGTCGTGATGATAACAATAATTATAGTTTGTTGAAATGAAAAGGTTTGTATGTGTGTACCTTAAGCTACTTAAATTAATTTAGCGTTAAATAGGGACCTGTGTTATTTACAACGTATTATTTTTAATAGCATCGAAATCCATCGTCAGTGCGACAACGCATGGTATGAGAATAAACCACTTCTTTTTATCGCGTTATTCTGAGGGTCCATTGTACTTGGATTCATGAAAGTAGTATAATTAAATTAAGGTTAAAGTTCTGGCAAAAATTGTATTGTTACTGAAAAGTGAACCATGCTGTGTGAATTTTCACAACCCATTTTGGGAAGTTTTTGTGAAACTATTTCAACACAGCTACAAAAACTGATGTAGATATATCAAAACAACGGGTAATATATTACATACATGCACCATGCGCCTTAAAGTAATTAAAGCGTTTTCACGGAACGATAATTGCATTCTACATTTTAGGACATGCCATTTGTTATGCAACCAATAATAGTACACGACAATTTTTTATATTGCGTGGAGTTCTAATATCCGAATAACTCTTGCATCGTTAGTAATGTTCTGTCTTAAGTATCATTTTTTTTTTTTTTTTTTTTTTTGATATCTATTTCGATGAAAATATTTTATAACGACCGTGTTAGGTTTTAGTCAACTGCATGACAGTGAGGTGACATTTTGTAGTTGATATTTTAAAACGTGAATTAGTAGTAAAAGTTGGGCGCCACCGCTACGTCATATGAACGGGTTCGTCGTTAACCGGTGTACGCCGTCATTCTGTTTGGGGGGGGGGGAGGAGCGTGAAAATAAGAAATATTAACATAAAATGCAAACGAGCACGGTGAAAAACATAAATTTCCCCGTCGACAACCGATTTTCGCATTTCGTTACACATTTGCTAAGACAATAAATTACGGGGGCAAAAAAAAAAAAAAAAAAAAAAAATGAACGAAAAAGTTATTGCTCTGCAGCTCTTGCGACGTAATTGAAAAACGTTGATTTATAGACGTGGTAATTGGAGCGCGCGTTGCCGTCTCTCCGACATCGGAATCGTCTTGCGACGGTGGCGGCGATACGGAGACGTGCGCATAGATAGGTAGGTATAGTACCCATAGATAAGATACCCACAATAACGTAGGTAAACGGAAACGGCACCATTACGTAAGTCACACGAATCAAAATCATTTCTCTCAGCCCTTCTGTCGTCCCGTGATCCCGTGATGTATATTCTATTATTTCTCTCGCCGTCGTCCTCGCGACGACAACATACGTACGTAGGCATATTATTATACACTTCGCGTCGTTTATATATTGGTACCTACAGCATCGCGCGCGCGGGAGACGACTCGCGAATACGAATCGGCCGTGACAAATGTCTAGCAAAACCATTACGCTAATCGAATCCGATTGTTTGCGATTAATTTAAAACGGTACGCTAGATCGCGAGAGCACGTCGATGAACAGCTGCTGCAATACGTACAATGTATGTTCTCATCTCGTCCGTTTCTTCGTATTATACAATCCGCCGAGACGGGACACCAAAATCTAGTAACTTTCCGCGGGCCCATTCGAATTCGTGCGCGTGAGTGTGTTTATACGTGTTATATATATTATATATGTTTAAAATACGTAAGCAATCTGTTAATTGAAGTTTGAACGGCGTTGTCACAGTGATTAACGGGGTTGCGCGCGACAAAACACAGACCACGAAACCTTCAGCGCAAATCGTAATTATTATTATTGTTATAATACGCGACGGGCGGTCGAGAAGCATACGTCCACGGGCCAAGGTTTTTTTTTTTTTTTTAATTTTGTGGATTTCGTGTGTTTTACGTAGTAATATAATATTGTTATATAGAATACACTATGCGGTCATTAAATATACGTCTTCCGTATTTAAGTCCGTCGCATAACAGTGACAGTTGTACAGTAAAACCTCAACTGCAGTCAGTGGTTTTTTTTGCCTAAAAACTAAATAATTACTGCGTACCGTGGGCGGATAATTAGTCGAATTTTTGTAGGAAGGTTACATTTGATTAAGCAATCCGACTCGTATAACCACATACCTTCTTCTAAAAATGTTTTAAAATATCGTTGTTCCTCTTTCCATAATATCATTATTATACTTATTGTGCATTATAAATGGTATTTTAAATGTCAATTAATAATGATCAATGCTATGCGTACTTATTCCTATAACATCTGACAATTTTGTTGATTCAATTTGTATTTAATGCCTTTAGTAAAATAAAATGTTTTTATAATGAGATGAGACAGGTTTGCTTGAAATGAAATAAATCTTTTTAGAAAATCGTTAATTATTTTAAAAGGATTAAGTTCCTCCCCCCCTACAACAACCACTCTATATATTTTGGATTCTTTTGCGAAGGCTGGCGTTTCAAATTTTTAACATCATAAACCATTGGTGAACTTGCTCTGCACAGTATAGAAGGTTTCTTTGAGTGTTTCTCTTAATTGATTATGGCCACTATAATTTATAAAATATATATCATATTACATTTGAATTAAATAATAAATCATTGTATTATAAATAAATTTTTTTTTTTTTTTGAAGATGGTAAGGCGTATACTTATAATATATATCATGTTTATTACTTTTAGTAATTTATTATTTTATTATTAATATGGTAGGGTGAACAAAAAAAAAAAAAAACACCACATCACAGGTAATAAATATTATTATATCATAGCTAATTTAATATGTTATTAACCTTTAACTTGTAAATTGTAAGATATATAAGTCAATACCAATGAAAAGTATGATGGTGTGAATAGGTTCGTGAAAACAGCTTAATAATTTCAAATATATTAAAAATAAAATTTGAGGGTACGCATTCAGGATTTTTAATTTTATCTACTTGCCTTACACATAATACAATTGTTTTCAAAAAAATTATCATTCATTATTGTTATATATTTGTGATAAAAAAAATACACTTCAATAACGTAATATCTAACAATAATAATATATTTTTTATTTTGGCAGAGGGGGATAATTTAAGCTCAGGTGTGCCACTAGCCTTATTATCAAGCCAAATATTTTTATAAATTTCTAGATAATCACATAGCAACAAAAATGTCAATAAGCAACTCAGACTCAACATATTTTGAAAATCATACTAGGTACGCGAAAAAAAAATTATATTTCATATCAAAAATTTGGTGAAAAAGTAAATTATCTATAGTCATCTGTTTATAATTACTACAAAAAAATAAAATAAAAAAATAAAAAAATAAAATTGGTTTTTATAAGAACTCATTTTGTGTAAGATTCCTGTTTAACTTAATTTTTTTGTTTACCAATATTATTAAGATGTAAGTAATGAAAATAGATAACTTTTTATTACCTACTCAAAGTACCAATATATTTCCTCTTATATTATAGAAAATACTTAAGTTGAATATCAAAAGCATTTTTTCTACTATAAAAAGTATTTTTAGGTACAAAAAAATGTATTAAGTATGTTTACGAAACTCTTTTTTTTTTTTTTTTTTTTTATTAAGACGTTTATTTAATGAATATTTACAATCTGTACAAGGGGGGCCACAATAAGTAAAAGGTTTAACATAAGATTTAAAAGAAACAGAGAATGACATGAAGGAGCCTCACATTAAAAGCACTTGAGCTTAAGATAATTTAATTTGATTTAATTTCCTTAAAAAGGTATGCATTAGGTGTTGAGTAGGTCTCTGGGCCAATTTCTTTGGAGACGTCTTGGTGGGTTTTCTGGAAGATGGTTGGAGTGAAGTTGAGCGATGAAGCAGTTGGGGTGATCTGCCGCTTTGGAGTGGAGGCGAGTGTAAAATTTGGCAGCTGTTTGTTTGACAGTAGCAATTTTTAGCTCGTTGTGAAGGCTGACATTTGTAACGTACCAGGGGGCATTCAGTATTCACAGTCATTCGTAGGCAAATGGCTTGGAAAGCTTGGATAGTTCTGGTGTTAGCTGGTTTGGCTGAACCCCAGAGCGCGATTCCGTAGGGCAAATAGGTAGAAGTAAGCTCTTATATAATAGTAGACGGTTAGAGATGCTCATTTTTGATTTTAGGAGTGGTCTTAATAGATGCAGGCGGCTATTCAGTTGTACGAAACTCTTTATCCACTTTATTATGGATTTGACGTATAACTCCACGAGGAAATAATAACAATAAGTACAGTCTAGTAATATACTCGTATTACATTATTAGGTTAGGTAAAATAACTAGTAATTGATAAATTCATGAACCTCCTCATAAATAAAAATATGTTTTTTTTATATATATATATATTCCGACTATGATAATAGTTTATTATAATTTAATGCTTAAAGTTTACGCACTGTTGACTTCTATATTTTAAAAGCAAAAATAATAATTTAATGAGCCATCAAAATAAAACATTAAGTGCTAGTATTGTAACCATGTTTTTTTTTTTTTTTGTTATTGGGGAGGAAGGGTCCAATAAAAAAAAAAAATTATATAACCTAACCTAACTTAACCTACTTATTATTTTTACTAACACACACTTGAATATCATAGTATATATTATGAATTATAATAATATATTAATCATTATTTATTACTCAAGTTGGTAAAATAAATCATAGTTAAATATATTTAGAACATACTACACTGCAAGAGAGATCTATAACTAAATACATCACCTCGAGTATGCTGCTGCTAAGTACTAACCTATTTATTTAAATTTTTTTTTTTAATTTTCAAAAAATAGTTATCTAATTTATTTATTATAATTCATTACATTATATATTTATAAATACACCTATTTTAAATTATTAAATAAATCATATTTAAGATATTGAAAACAGTTTCTACTACTTTAATTATTTTTAATTCCAAATGGTGTTTTTGATTTACGTACAATTATAAAACAGATTAATGATAATAGTATTAATATTCTTTGAATATTTTTAATTTTTTAATTTATATAAATAAAAAATATGTAACATGAGAAAAACTACGTTGAAAATTAACTATAGATAATAGTAATTAAAAAAAATCATCAGTTTCAACAATTGACTATCTATTTACTTAAACTAGTTGAAAATTGTTATATAGGTAAACAAATTAAACATTTTTATTTTCAAAATTGAAGCATCGAAGTCTTAAGAATATTTTTTAATTTATTGAAAAAAAAGCACAAAAATGATTATTTACTCGTATGTTTTTAGTGAGTATAATTTTCTGTATATCTATATATATATATATATATATATATATATATATGTTTATACAAAACTGATTAGTCTAACTATCAAATTTAATTGTTAGTATTTAACGAAGGGTATTTATTTAAAATGTTCACAGCAGATTTTTATACACACATATATTTAAAATAATGATTTAACCTTTCAATATGTGTATAAGATATAGAAAATATATGCAGCCTCACGTTGGTTGTGTATTTGTTGAAGTTTTAAGTTTACTTAGGATCATACATAAGTCATAAGTTTCTAGGTAAATACCATTAATATAAAGTTTGTTTATCATTATTTCAGCTTATTGATTTATTTAGAATATATTATTTTGATCAGGTTAAAATAATAAAAAAAAATCACATTTTTTCATTTACTTAATGATAACCGTGTGTTTGTCACATCTCTTTAAATTAAATAAATAGTAGTCTATACTTTTTTTTTTAAATGGTCTGTAGAACCACTATTAAAATAAAGTATATTTTTTAAGTTGAAATATATTATGCAGAGTGCATGCAATTGTTTTGGGTTTAAATTTGTGAGTATATTTATAATATATTCATATTACTGTTAAGTTTATTTTATTTTTTAATTTTTTAATTGAGTATAAAATAATTATTTTTATTTTTACGTTATTTTTTAATTTATAGCATTGTATTATTTATAATATGGCATTGTTTCATGACGAATATATTAATATAAATATGCAATTTTAACAAAAAATAAATTAAGGAAATTAGTAAAGCAAATGAATATTCATAAAAATGTTTTATGTTACATTGTTGACTATTATGTTTTTTGTGTTGTCAATAATTAGCGTAAATTCAGTATCTCAAAAAAGTTTGAGACCTACAACTAAAGGATTTTTTCTCACATATTTATAGTTTATAATTATTATTATCAATTACTATAAAAGACAGTAAACGACTTCAATAAAACGAAACGCAATATGTTTCATATTGTGTTCATTCATAGTGAATTTTATTTATTTTTTAGGATAATATCATATTATATATTATTGTGTGTAATATATTTTTGATTATAATTTTGTTGATTTACTAGGGCTAATAACAAAACGTTTTTAATCATTCATTTTTTACGACACGATATTTTGGCACGACGATTTAAGAATAATATACAAAGCATAGATAAGTACGTAAAATATTATTGTATGTGTTTTTTTACTGTTAACTAAATTTAATCTCCAGGTTTAAGTTTTATATCATTTGACTAATAGGAATTTAAAAAAAAATATGATCACGTAATCAAAAAAACATTTACCAATGTAGACAGTTTTTATAAAATTGGTACTATATTATAATGACAAATTTTAATTTATATTAGGTACCTGTTATGGGATGCATATAAAAAGTTAAGAAACTAAAATAATGAAAGAACGAACAAACTAATCTAGATACGAATCAGAATTTAAGAATTCGTAATTTTTATATTTTTAACTGTTTTTTATTTTTATTTTCACCGAAGTTATACGAGAAATATGTAGGCATATTTTTTATTCAAGTCGGGTACAATATTTTCATTTTATTATCATTGTTTTGTATTTTAAGTATAATCTAACATATCGTCGCTTGTAGAATGAAACCGACAGTCATTTAAATGTTGTATGGCGAGACAGGTTTTGATTAATTTGATAATTCTGCACTGTCGTAATCATCGTGCGTTGTTGATCTCCATCATAAATGTTCACAACCGTATAGTCTACCTACTCGCCTATGTAATATTATAATTTATATTATTAATTGTACGTAATATGCACACATAGAATATATGATAGCAATATAATATCTACGTGTACATAGATAGTGCAATGACATAAGGCGTAGGTTTATATACACAGTAGATTTGCTAGTGATGCGTCCAGCAGAGTGTAATCTCGTTAAAACAGTTAAAGTAAAATGATTCTATTCAACCACGTAGGCGTTGTGTATTTCAATTCTGCGATCGTCGTCACCTGTTAAAAGCGTGTTATTTACGTCGGTTGAGCGCACGCACACACACATAATATATATATAACATATACTGCATATATGAGTAAGACGTATAATATATTATAGTGGCGGCAATAACAGCTGAGTGAAAGAATATGGTAACGATACGGGCGCCATTTTGGAAAAGCTTACAAGATCATTTAAAAGTTCCTAATGATGTATTCTGAAGCTGGTAGATTATTGAAGATATTACATGGCATTATATTGTACGTTCGACAGACATTGACGCGTATGACAGTTCATTGTGAGTAAAACCAGAATAGACATACCGTATAGGTATTATGACCTAGACATTTAAAGTTTCGATGTTTTTTTTTTTCTGTCAGGAAATTCAAACATATAACTAATTAAGATGGTAGAATATAATGTTATTTATCAAATATTTTTTTTTTCTGTACACGGTTTACATGTTGGAACTTGAAACCTGTATGTTTCGGCTATGACCAAATTAAAACACAATAAATACATAGTATAATACTCACTCAAACATATTACAAGAAACTCGCCCAAACATGTTGTTTTTTGTTACAAGTAAAAAAGTAATTAACCCAAATAAATTACCCTCTTCTACTCTAAAAGCGGTTCTGAAAACAATTTAGAGATATTGATATTTTTTATTTATTGATAAAATGTACGAAAAATTGAGTTTATTATTTTTTTAACCAGTAATGCTATAGCATACGTAATACGTATATATTTGTATAGTATATTGTTTCTACTTTATTATTAATAAATAATCTAATAATCCGCAAAGTAAGTACCCATTTAATCATGTTGCATATTTTATCATTAATTGAATAATAATATAAAATTAAAATTAAATAAATAAAAATTTCATACGATGTTCTGAAATATTATTTTTTATATTATTATTATTTAATATATTTTCTTCCAATTATGATTATCAATTAAGTTATCTAATAATAAGTCTTTGTAAGGGAGAAATATTTTTAAATCAAACCTTGAATTAATTATTTATCTATTGTTCATTTTCTGTTCCACAAGACTGAGAATATTATTCGCCTTCTACTAAATTGAGTGTTTATGAATATTTTAATAATTATATTAACGGGATGGCGTGTAAATAATCGGAAACTTTAAATTAGTTTATTGGAACAATATGCCAATTCAATATTCACCTCTGTTTCGAAGTTAAGTACATCATAATATTTTGGCTTTCGTTCATTAATCTTAATAAAGTAATTCGATTAAAACAATTTACCAGAAACAAACACGGAGAAGTCGATATTTTATTTTATTTAAAATTTCGGGAAACTTCAATACTTTAGCTTGAATATAACAACATTTCTCCCACCTCGTCTCCGTTATTAATCAGAGGAGTTAAGTGGCCTCTGAATACCAT
The DNA here is from genome assembly GCF_002803265.2 of Melanaphis sacchari. Classification (NCBI taxonomy): domain Eukaryota; kingdom Metazoa; phylum Arthropoda; class Insecta; order Hemiptera; family Aphididae; genus Melanaphis; species Melanaphis sacchari. The sequence goes on along the minus strand of NW_020270976.1, from coordinate 2,146,128 downwards.
ATTTTACGCAAGATATACGTCAAAAGAGAATATTCGTTTTATATATTTTTTATTGATATAAATAATTTAAATATTTAACATCTTACAGTAAAACAAATCAATAACTTAACTAAGTTATGTAATTAAATAATTTTGTACATTATAAAAATATATATATGAACAGCTTACTCAGACAATGTAGTCATTTTTTTCAGACAGCTAATATGATATATCCATAGATGATTCTTCGACCATGCTGTCAGTTGAAAATGACATTATTATTAAGTATTATCACTCCACCATTAGCTTTATTTGTAATCTTATAGGAAGAAAGTTGAAAGAAAGCTGAAGAGAGAAAGATTAGGCAGGAGAGGATATGCGCATGCTATCAACTTTTAATCACTTGACCATGTTTACGAACGGGGAATATTTGAGAGAAAGATGAAATCAGTATTCAGTAGGAAGTAATAGTAGTAATAAGAAAAGAAGACCATATTATCTCTTTCCTTAATTGGTGTGAAAACATATTTATTTACAAAATAGGCTATGCCTTAGTAGAACTGTCACTTTAAAACTATGTAGTTACACAGATATTTTTATAATAGCAAAACATTTTTAGAGTGTCTATCACTTCAGCCTTAGTTCTACATGTAGTGATTTTAAATGCAATATTTTCACAAAACGAATTTTATTTATAAACATAAATATGTAAAAAATAAAAAAAAAATATAATATGATTAAAATAAAATATGTAACGAATAAGTTATTATATTCATAGGTCTTTAGATTTTCACTTTTCAAAAACAAAATCAAAATCGATACACTTATCATACGTTTAGAACCTATAAGTGGATAAAAATTATAAAACGTCGTTGAAGGATAACACTATCATTGTCGCAAGGTTAGGTTGATGAAATAAACACTAAGTGGTGATGATGATGTCGTTACTAGTGAGGTAGTTGTGTAACACTCAAAGAATAGATTGGCTCTATAGAAAAAAGTTTAAAGTACTTTGTGTACAGGCTTTTGTTGTTTTTTTGGAGATTTTTGAAATCTAATAGTTTGTCGTGAAAACCTTAACCGATGCACGTATGAGCGTATAGTATACTCGTTTATATTTTAATAATGTACGCGCGAAACGTTCACCAATTTCATTAGAGCTTACTGTATAATATATCATAATATGTAACGTACGTGATTATCGGCCTGGTCGGTTATTGGTTTCACGCGTCGTTTATTTATTACATTTTTGTCCTCGTTGTTTACGCAGCACGGTCAAATGGATTATCTGAAAGCCAAAAGTATTGTTTTAAAAAGAAAATATTATTATATTCACAAATGTTTTTGCAATGAACTGTAGTTTAATAAAAATTAATCTCGCATACGTTCAAAATAACTCTCATGCATAATATATAGCTCAGTTTCATTAAAATAAACTTACTAAATAGTGGATGAATATAGATATAGATATCAAAAATCGATTTAATTTTATTGGAAAATTAATTAAAATTTAAAATACATGACGTGTGCATAGATAATGGTTAATCCGCGGCGCTTGTTAGCATTTTGCAATTTTATATCATATATGATCGTTATATATATATATCAATATCGCATAAGTAGTACTTCATTCGATAACACGTTTTTATAATATTAAAAATATAAGCTGCTGTGTGCTTAATAAAATGATATTTTTTATATTCTTCGATACATATTTATATTATTTTTATGACAGACCTATTCGTGTACATGTGCGTGCGTGAAATATCTTATAATATTTATAATATTCACTAAGGTACGTTATTAAACTATAATTTTTAACATTACCGCATAACTAGTTTTAAATTTTTAGAAATTTAAATTTTATACCGATATCATAACCACCAGTAAATAAGAATAACGTTTTTATTCATTGTTATAATGACTATATTTAGTTTGGTATCGATTATTCGTGCAATAAAATCGTTTCGATAAGTAGGATGTTTTTATGATTCTATTTCAATAACTTTTTTATAATGTATTAATCATAATAATATAATGTAATATGATAATTAATAATGATAAATACTAATAAGCATATATTAATGCCGCGTCCATATCGCGTAATTGTATGTTTCGCGAAACGGAAAAACTGTATATCCACTTCGCGAAGCGGAAATGCTTTTTTTACACTTCGCGTAATTCCGCTAGCTGGATAATATTTCACGAAATGCATACCTAAACTACACATAACGGAACTAGTTCCGTTGTATAGACAAACACTTAACGTAACAATATTTATAATTATATTTTTATTGTTTTGAACATAGTACAGAATTATGAATACTGATTATGAATATCGTAATAAATTAATAACTATGAAAATAATGAATTATTACGAAAATGATTAACAACTATGACTATGATGAACTATGAAAATTATTAATCATAATAAATATAATGAAATATGAAAATTAAGAATTTCGAACTATTCATATTTATTATTTGTTTTAACGCAGAACATTCTCGTATTATATTATTGCGATGTCGAGAGTTGAATTTTAAATTGGCCTTAAAACAAGTACACTTTTTTGTTTGACATTTGTTTTTAAAATAACTACTAAAAAACCTTGTCCTCCGTTAATGAAGAGACAGTTTGATTTAACGTTTTCTCGACTTCACGTTTTACTCGCTTTAATTTGATAAAATTCGAAGAAGCCGGTCGTAAACTCCCTACACCATACCGACCTTTAATAATTCCACGATCAGTTCCCAATTAGTTCATAATATCTTTTTTTTTAATCAATCACTACTGCATTACTCCACTAATGTTGGGTGGATCCGACGGGCCTCTATCCACCTTAGGAACACAGTTTCCGTTTCTGAGTTTGTTTTTAGTGTGAGATATCAAATTACATATTAATACGTAGTTCAAGTACTTAACAAAATATGCTATACGTACCTATAATAAAATAAAACTTGAGACGGTTTAATACTTTGGACTAATTTTTTTAATGTAATCGATCGCAACGTTTTATGTTTCCAATACAACAATTCACTGATTAGTATTTTAATAATATATTTTAAACGCTACCAATATTTCAGTAACATAATCATTTATCTTCGTTTCTATAAATTTTTTAAAGTTGTAATTATTGAATAATGTATTATATCACTTATTATTACACGTACAATTTTATATTAAATAAACTGTTAAACATAATTGTAAATATTACCTTACCATACATTTATTTTTGGTTAATACTAAATGCAATGTATGAATAATTTAATCATGATAAACAGTTTTAAATATGTTTAAATAGTGTCTTTTGCAACCTATCTTAATACTCATATAATATTTTATACCTACTATATATTATATCATTATATATTTTATAACTGAAAATAATAATTTTATTGTTCAGTACAGAGAGCTACGTAGTTTAAATGTGATATTAGATAAATTATTTAAGTATAATAAATAAAATTGTCTTTGAAAATAATAAATATGGATAACAATTTATTATTTATAATGATTTATAGTAGGTACAAATACTTACACTACAACTGGGCATGGGTACAAAATATTATATAGTGTTTATTCTATAGTGATTGTAATTCAATGATTATGTTTTAATATTGGTCCTCGGATTCTTTCAAATGTCTTGCATATTTTATTATTGATACAGTTAAAAAAAAAAACAATATGTAATATATATATGAATATGTATATCAATCTTTGTTTATGCTTGTGTATTGTATTTGATAATTTTATATAAAGTTTATTTCGTTTAAGCATAGAGTCACGTTAAAAAATTATCACGAAGTCAACACTGAGGTTCAGCATGACGGACACGAATCGTTGGCTCTAACGTTTTGGCGCCAATATTCTATATATTAAAAATTATAATTTTGTTAAATATTACAATTAATCTGAAATAAAAATGAAAATATAGTAAATAGTTAGTTAGGTATTAGCAAAACATGAATTTTTATATATTTAAATAATTTATTAATATTTTTTCCGTATTCACCCGATACATCAGTGTCATTATTGAGTCACACGCAAGACTCTCAGATCATAATATTATATTGCATAGAATCTAAAACGTCGATAAAAAAGAAAGGTCGAACGTCATATATATCGCGATGATGAAAATACAAGCAATATAATAATAAAAGTAAAATTTGCTGTTCACCTGATAGTTCGGTGTCATATTTTATTGTAATGTATGTAAATCATAGCAAAAAAAAAACATTTTGAGTGAAGACCGTTTCTATTAGCCTACAATCTACATCGTTAGTTAGTAAATTGTACGATATTACCTACGTATTTCGATGTTGCTTTCGCAATGATTAATCTTACTGTTGTTATTATGATGGACTGTTACGGTTTCTGTCGAAAACGTTCCGTTTATTTTATTATCGTAGGTACAATATATTTTAATAATATAATAATAGTGTATTGTATATTTTATTACGCGTTATACATTGTTATTGTCGTTAAGTCGTATAAGACGTCCACGTATATACGGCCGCTTTATCGTTAACCCAGCTGCAGTGTGAACTCGTTCGCGGGGAAAACGAGTAACGGGTTAAATCGACCTACAGATTTTGAAAATATCGTCGCATATAAATAATACGGTACGCGTAAAGTCTCGAATCCCCGATAAAAAACATTCGAATAAAAATAAAATAAAAAAACTACGACCACCACCACAGCGAAACAATACGATGTACGTGAACCTTAAATAATATGTACTTCGCTCGGTAAACGCCCGACTTCGTTCGAATCGCAGCTATTATTATATTATAATATCATAATAATATAGACCAGCGTTTCTCAACCTGGGGGTCGCGACCCCCCTAGAGGTCGCCAACTTATTAATTAGGGTCGCTGACGTATGATTTAAAATTTCAAAGTTCAAACAATAAAATAAAGTAATGAAAAAATAAAATCAATAAATATAAAACACTATATCGTGTACACTACCTATAATCATAGTAATTAATAATAATCTATGCGAGTATACAAAAAAATATAATATATTATATTGTAGGGGGGTCGCTAAAAAATTGAAATCCAAAAAGGGGGTCGCCACAGTAAAAAGGTTGAGAAACGCTGAATTGATGATATAGACGACGCGGACGCCGTCAATGTTTTTTACGAATGGACACGAATTTTTTACGATACGTTATTACAATATTTTTTACCGTTTTCCGCGTTTTTGTTGCAGTACATACCGGTGGCGGCCAGCACGCTGAGCCTGATGACGCAGTCGATCGACCGCTACTCGTCCATCAAACACCCGCGGCACAACAGGTTGCACCGGGACAAGCGCCCCGCGTACCTGGTGTCCGGCGCGTTGGCCGCGTGGACGGTGGCCGCGGTCGTGTCGGTGCCGCGGTACGCGTGGCCGGTCCACCGGCTGATGGCCGACGCGCGGTGGACGCGGTACTACGAGACGTGTTACGTGGCCGTCGTGTTCGCCGTGCCGTGGGCCGCCGTGGCGTTCACCCAGCGGGCCGTCAGCAGGACGCTGTACATCACGTCGCTGAAGGCGGCCGCGGCCCGCGGACAGTTGCCGCTGCCCATGCCCATAATGACCGCCGAGTGCAAGCAAGTGATCCTGGTGGCGTCCATACAGAAGAACACCACTGTCCAGTCGAAGGTCAGCGTGGCACTCGATCGTTTTATTAAACGACGATGACAATAATAATAATAATAATAATTTTTTTTTTCACACGTTTATTTTTGTTTGTACAATCTGTACAAAATATATTTACAATAAGCACAATAGACGGAATTATAAAATAATTGGTCAATGGTTGGCTTGGGTGAAGAAGCTATTCAGTAAAAGCACTTCGCATAATGGCGTGGGTGGTGGTGGTGGTTAGTCGACTAGCCGGCTAGTTGACTAGTGAGTCACGGCACCAAATAATAATAAAAATAACAATAATAATAATACTAATAATCGTAATAATAGTGATCGTCGCTCGTTTGGGGGGGGGGGGGGTAGGCGGGCGGGGGGAGGCGAGCCAGCCGCCCTTAATCCGTATATGTTTTGACGATCGCTCGCTAAGTCGTGCGCGTGTCATACGTATATCGGCGGTTGGCCGCGATACTTCGGGAGGGGGGAACGATAATCCGGGGCGAAGTCGTCTCCGGTGATATTGAATTGAGCCCATGCTACTTTTATGTGTTTGAATTGAGTCCAGCTTAATATATCTTAATATCTTTGAATTGGGTCCTATAGATATAAAATGTCATGGCTACCTACTAACTAACTCACAATTAGTTAATTATAAAATTATTACGAGTGAAAGATGGAGTGTATGTTTAAATACTTATTTCTCCTCAAACAATTTTCAATATTTTGTTGTATTTCCAAAAATAATAAGATAAGTATGTACTTGAAATTTCCAAATAATTATTTTTAATACCTACATTATAATAAAATTTCCAACAAATTTCAAATCTTTTAGAAATATTTATAAGTATATATGACAAATTTTCAATTTTTTTTACTAATTTTTTATAACTGTCGATTAAAAAATATTCTTTAGGTAAAAATTACATTTATTTATTATTATTTTTAATATTTTTAAATTAATTGACTCTTTATTTTTATTATTACAATTAAAGAAAGGGACTCAACTCGAATAACCCAACAATATTGGTCGGACTCAACTCCAATAACCCAAAAATATTTGTGGGACTCAATCCACGCAATGGCTAAACATGAAATCCGCGGATGCGGTTAATATATTATTATAAGCATGATAAACCGGGTAACACGTGTGAGTATCACGAAGTCACTGCAGTGTTAGGGGTGATGAGTGTGGGGGCAAATTTTTTGTTATTGTTATGTTTGCTTTTAATCGAAGTTTTTGAAAGGTTCACGTTAAATTCCGTCGTGTTTGGCTTAAATTTGATTTTAGAAATAATTGTAGTCGTATTTTTTTTTCCATTTAAAATTTACTTCACTTTTTATACAGTTACTTAGTATTCAACGAACGAATTTATTGCTCTTATCTGTTTGGTATCGTCTACGTTGTTTTAGGCAATAGTTAATGCGCGTTGACATGCTGCCTTTCGTGCATTTAAAATAGTACAGGAATTTGATTATAAGTACCTACTTTAAGACCAAACTTAATTTAAATATTTATTTTTTTATGCCACGGAGTAACTAAGCTTCATATTAATCATATTATTATGTGTTTTGTGATCAAAACAATATTTATAAGTGATACGTTATTGTTATTGTAGTAAATAGTTTGGCGTTATGCAATTCTCACAAAAATTCTAATTCACATTAAGCTTTTATTAATTACATTTTTTAATCCCAGATATTATAAGAGTTAATTTGATTTCGTTTGAATAATTAACACACAATAGCTAACGTGAATTAAAAAGACGTTTATTTTCAGCTATCGTCCAACTTACTAACTTAATCAAACACACGTATTAGCATAATATGCATTTAAAAGTGTTTATATACATATATTTATTCAGAATTAATTATTTCATCGAATACAGTTTTCGGTTAACGATTTCATACAACCGTTCTATAAAATTCGCCTAAGATTAATTAATATCCGTAAGGCTTAAGTTACATACTAATAAATATTTTGAAATAGTTGATACAAAAAATAAATAATAATAATTAAAAACTAACATAATAGATAATGATATATTGATTCTGTATTCATAAAAACCAAGGTTTGAAATCGAAAATATTTTTTTGGTTTTAAATATCCATATCGCATTTTTGCGATTTTGTGATTTCGAAAAAGCCACTAAGGATTTTATTATTTTTATTCAACAAATACAAATGGTCTAGTCTATATTCAAAGTACGATATAAATTAGTTTTATTAACATTAAATATTATTTGTTAATACATTTTAGAACATTATACTTAATACATTTATCTGATTTTTTTGTAGTTTTCTAAAAAAAATACTTTAAACTAAAAATCGGTTTTTATTAAACATAAAAAAAATTGGATACATTTTTATTAGGGGACAACGTGTGTGTAGGTTTTAAAAAAGTAAACTTAAACGCAGCAGTCTTAATCGTATGTATAAATCGTATTGGCAACATTACCTAAATGTCAAAATGGTGTGTTTCGGATTTCGACGGAAAATAAATTCGATACTGTTGCTGAGTCAAAACACCTTTTTTTTGCGATACCTAACAATTACCGACCGCGACAATGGCTCACCGCAGGTACCAAATGTAAGCGACATCGGAAAAGCGAAACGTATAATATATATATATATATATATATATATATATATATATATATTGACGGTAATACCATTATAATTCACAAACTCGAGAAAATAAACCATCAGCTTTACATCTATCATATATTATTATAATGTACATTGCGCACGATAGGAAAAAATCTGTATAATATTCGTTTGCGGTTTGTTTTTATCGATCAATCTTTAGTAAGTACGAATCAATACTATAGCCGGCGTTTCTAGTCTTCTAGTTTAATATTAGTTTATTCAGAATACGTTTATATGAGCATTTAACTCAGGTAAATTATACAGAATGATTCACCACGCATGTTAAATCCCATTTTACATTAAATATCAATTAATTCAAATTTAAGTTTTTGAGATTTTTTTGTATTACTTGTACTTAAAAAGTGTTCCGTGATAATACAAATTTCTGTTTTTCAAACGAAGACCCCATTTTTACTGTAATTTATTTAAGTGGAACTTTTAATTTAAAAGTTGTATGAATCATTTTTTTTCAAGGATAATAGTCCTTAAAAATGGTTTCCAAAAATATATAAAATAGATGTAACGTTATTTCTATCTTGTGTTTTTATTACACTTACTTTTTTTTCAAAAATTACAAGTACTAATTGCTACAATGTTCAAATCACCATAGTCTCTCTATTATCTTCTAATCTCATTTGTCGCGGACTTATTTATTCTGCAAACACAAAGTTTAAATGCATAAAAACAACTCATTTGAATTTGATTTTGATACGTTAAAATTTCAAAAAAATTATTCGATTAATAATTTTGAGTAAAAAAGGTAGGGTTCTCATTTTAAATATAAAAATGTTTACCTTTATCAAAAACTGCATAAGCAGTATAAAAATCTAAAAAAATTAAAAATATAGTTTTAAAGTACATTTTAAGTAAATCCAAAAAATCAAGCTTTGAATAGCAGCGTTATTGAAGAACAAATATGAAGTGAGTTTATTATCTATTCGTGGGCATAAGAAAAATACAATATAATATTCAGTATTATAGTGATGTGTATAGATGAAGAAAACGTTTTCTTTTGAAGGATAGTAGCGGTGAAGTGTGCGGTTGCGTTACGGTTTTGCAGTAAGGAAAATTGTATTTCTATCGATGACTGGCGGGAAGGTAGTAATTGATAATGTTGTGCGAGTGTGAAGTGCGGAGGGCATCTGATAAAAATGCTAATATACTGAACGCTTTCGTCTGACATTTTTTAGACTTACCACGACATGCTCGGCTATGAGTGATGTGCAGGGATGTACCACTTTAGCGTGCAATCGATATTATACGATTTAAGTGTTTTTGAAGCAAACCTCAAGAAAAAAAAAAAAATTAAAATAAAACCTTTGGTGAAAATTGTTTTTCAATATACAATTAATACAAGAGCATCAAATAACCCGATTATTTCCCAGCTTTCATGAATTTATTGTGACTGCCTTTTTTTTCCTCTTGGAGGGGAAATGGAAAATAAAATTTTTAATTATTCTGAAGAAATATCGTTGATTGCGTTTATTTTCTTGCTATTACAAATTCAATTATTACTCATATTTTATCAAATACAAAAATACATTTATGATCAATAAATATTTTTTTTATCATGCATTCTATATACGTATGTATACGTATAAACTGTTGTTTAATTTTCTTGTAATTTTTCGCTCATATATGTATATAAACGTAAATTTTTATGTATAAAAATGAAAATAAATTTAACTTATTATTATTATTATTATTAATAAATGCAATCTGACGCGAGTACATGAAATAATTTCAATATATTATTTGTATGTTACAGCATAATCATTATGCTTCCATGTAAATAATAATAACAGTTAATACCTACTTATATAACTCCAATTTTTATAATCGAAATACTACAGAAAATAAATTATTTAAAACTGTTTTAATATTTTATTCATTCGTGTACTTAAATTAATCATTTGAATAGCCAACTGAATAATACGCCATAGGATTTGTGGAGTGAAATTATCACGATATATCGACTATAATAATACAGTAAAATTATAATTATGATTAACTTGTTACGGAGTATTTTATCATATGTTACAAGGTTACAACTTAAAAACGCTTAGTGTAATACATAATACAAACAATGCTCAGAGGTGGACTGGCTAGGCGGGACAGTAGGAAAAGTCCTACTGGGCCGCAGGCTTTCTAAGGTCGCCGGTCCGAACCGTGTAAATTAAAAATTTTAATCTTTAAACTAAAATAAAATAATAATGATTATCAAAATCGATTTATTATATTAATCTTATACTATGAAATGGTTGTAAATAAAAGTTTTTATTAATACGAAATGAAGAAAATATATATTTAATTCAGTTTGGTACAGCAATACTTTTATTTATAACTTTTAATAAACAATAATATAATATGGATAATAATTCCATTTAAATGCGGGTCATCGTTTGGTTGCCGAATGATGGCTGACGGCTCGGTTTTTTGTAAGTATAGTGTAATGGTTCATTGTGCATTTGTGTAGATGTGTAAAATCATATAAGTGTGGGCGAGCATATCATCATATACATCCAAAAATTACTCGACGAAATTAAAACTGAAAATATTATTGATTACCTAAAAGCTAGTTCAACTCTAATGTCAAAAATGTTTTCGTTGTAAAAAAAAATAACATTCGATTTTTATTAAATACAATTTAACATAATGTCTTTTCTCAACTTTATTGTTATTAATTTATTATAATGCATAGTATGAATTATGATTACACGAACAAAATTCATTTGAGCCTAATATTGACTATTTGTTGATTAGTATGTTACGGCATAGGTATTTGCCTTCTAATATAAATAAAATATTTAGTTACAAGATGTTAACAATAAATTTATTATATATAAGTGATTTAAAATTTAAAGAAAATGTATATACTTTATTGAAAAGTAACCTCGTATTCCCACTGAGCCGGCACCTCCCAGTACACCTCTGAGTCAATACTAATTTAAAAAATTGAAAAAAATGAAAAAAATAATATCGAAGGTTGTGGTAGTCATATAATGATTGAAATTAAGTTATAATATATTAAAGTTATTGACGATTTTTAGGGTATCAAAGCTTCAATATGTTTTTAAAAGTTAAATTAGATTTTATTATATGTTAGATTTGAAATTAATATGTTAGTATGAGGTATAACCTTTTTAGAAAATATTTAGAATTATTTTTATATACGTTATTTTGGTACATTTTTAAATCTAGAAATAATACACTCAACATTTAAACAGTCATACTTATTTTTAATAATTTTATTGTTACTATTATTATTTTTTTTTTTACATAAAAATAATAGTTTGTACCAAATATCATTAACTTTAAATCTAAGATATTCATATTATAAGAATAAACTTATTTGTGAATATGCGATTAGTTAATGATTATTGACTAAATAAAATCATATCATGTTATCATAAAAAAAAAAAAAAAAAAATGAACTCGAATAGTAAGAAGTGAATTTTAAATAAAGTTATTCTTTTTGTGAAATAGTTAAAAGTAACTGAAGTTTAACTTGTTCGCTTGTTAAATTAATGTACAACCTTGCTTTTTATATTAAATTCCAAACGGTTTAAATTTGCACTCTCTTATTTTACATTTGCATAATATAATTTTGTAGTGTTTGTATATAAGCGCATATTATTTAACAATAGTCAAAATATAAAAATAAGAACCTTCACTACACAACAATTATATTTTTTTCTGTTTATTTGTGATTATCGAGTATCATCTATCTATTTTATTGTTTGCTTAAATACGAATTCTGAAACTAATTAGATGTATGTATGAGTTAATTCTTTTTTTGTTGTCTAATAATAGTAAATTTTAAGGAAAAAATATATTTATGATGCACGTTTATGTATAAACCTTATTGGCCGGTATTAATTGATGAAAGCGATAAGTGTTTTGCCTTTTCCTCAATAGTCTCTTAGTTAATGAAAAAAAAAAAAACAACTGATTGTTATTTTCAACATTTATTTAATTGATCAAAAAATTTTAACCTACTTTTAAATATTTATGATAACTGCAAAATTAAGCAAAATATAACGATTGACCGAGTTTAATTAATAACTAAAAAAAAAAAATGTTGAGAGATAATGTCAGTCAATCTTTCCGTGACGTCTTCTGTGTAAAACTAATAGACTGAAGTTTGAAGTTTGTTAATCAAGTATACGTGTTCTAAAAATTAATTAATATTTTCCTTGTAAATTATTCAGCAAGTGAATCAATTAATATATAAAGTAAGTTTCAGGAATAAATTGATTTGCGCAGATGTTTATTTTTTTATTTTCATAGTTAAATCATTATACACACGTATATATTTTAATATTATTATTATCTATCAAAAATAACGCTGTCAAGACAAAGAACTGACATAGGATTAAAAGTTTTCAAGCATTTTATCGTCATAGATTGCATCGATCGGTTGCGAGTTTGCGACGGGTGTAGTCAAACAAGTTTGACAGTATTTTGTTTTTGTTTATCGGGCTTATCTGATTTTTCGTGTGAATTCATCTTCAGTGTTTTTTTTTATTTTACACCTGATCAGTTTTACGAGTCAAGTTATTTTTTGATATTATTCGCACTCTATTTTATCATGACGTCAGAGACATACTCGAAAGCTTATTGAAATTAAAAACAATAATTTGCGCCTTCTGCATTTTATTTTAGACATAAAAAAAAAAAGAACATTGACAAGAAAATGCTACGCATAACAAAAGACTCGTAACAATGTATTTTAATTTATAAAAATTTGAAAAAATGTGTTCAATTTACATAATTTATGTATATTTTTACTTAAAAGTTACATTACGCTTAGTTAATAATCATAATACCACGTTAATTATATGACTTTACTAAAGTACATTATTAATAACATATATCATAATATAATATAGGAAATTTTTATAATATTTTAGTTTGAGTTATTTCTAAAAATATTATGTTTTAACAATAACATTATTCAAGAACTAACACTAATAATTTTTGCATAATTTTAAAACTTTTATCAATCTCTTTATTAAAATTATGGTTAACTTTTTAGTTTAAAAAGTAGAATTTTTATTATGGCTCTTTTATTAAAAAAACAATTATTTAAACATTTTTATACGAGTAATACATGCCTTTATTATTTTGATTGGAAAAATTTTAATTAAATGAGATTATTGATTTTAAAAATTTAAAAATTAATACACTTATTGTCAACAATATATATTATTTATAAACTGTATTCACAACATTTGTTAATTATTATTGGTTACGTTTTTAATACCAATCGTTTAGAGATAAAGATTTTAAAAATATTAAGTTTAGTTGATTTTTTTTTTAAATTTTATTTTAGAGAAATTTTATTATCTGTATACATTTTAGTACAATAGGTAAAAGGGATAAAAAATACACTGTGGCTTGTAGACGTGGGAGGAAAAACCAAATGATATAATGGCACTTTTACAAAAAAAAAAAAAAAGAAAAAATAATTTATGAAATAGAGCTATCTACTTGAAAAAAACAATAGAGCATTGTAATATCTGTACGTTATAATATGTATGATGTTGTCGTCACAATTATTATCGTATAATATATTACAATAATTATACAACCTCTTTTTTGAGTAGATACAATATACTCTTGAGTCCTCTTATCGCCGTACAAATCGAATTATAATGGTTTCTTGTGAATATTCCGTTAAATTTTTTTTTTTAATTTTCATGAATCATAAATAAGCATACTCCAAGATCAAAGCTTACGATTACTGTTATAATTACAGCGGGAAAGTAAACGTCAACCCTAACTCACGGATTACGATACGTGCGGGAAAGCGTTGTGAACAACACACGTTTCGCGAACGGAAATGAGACCTCAAACAGACTTTGCAGTTGTCGTCGCTGAGGGATTATCCGAGTTTTGATATTATTTAGGACGTTAATGCTTTTGATATCCCTGAAATTACTTGTGACGATAACATGCGATGACAATATCGCACTGAAACGCGACAGCTTAAGTATTATTATATTATCTTTAGTCACAAATACGAGCAACGCCATACTATTTGACGTGTACGACGTCAATACGTCATATATGAACTTCAAGTGAAATAAAATAATCTCTTATCGAAGTCCATTTTTTTTTTTTTTTTTTTTTTTTATCGAAGACTTGTATATAGTTGATATTTTTATCATATTACGGACGTTGATTCAATACATAAAAACGAACTGATTGTCTTAGAGATAAGTGATAACTATCATAGCATTTCAGTGTTAAATTTGAATCATCAAAATTAACTCTTTGAAATTAAAACATCACTTATAACTAGGGAGAAAAAATCATTGAAAAAATGATACTTCGCATAATACTTATAAATTATGTACAGACCCTTGAAAATGTATAGGACGGCATTTATTCAAATAGCATAATATCATCAATCATATTTGACTATTTGATAGGAATATAGTAACACGCAAAAACAAAATGATTATATTAACTAGGGACTGAATTTATATGCAAATTCATAATATATGTATTGGAATAAGGTTTTTGAAATCTAATGAAAATTATTCTCGATTTAGATCATTCTTATTAAAATAACACTAATTGTATTTTTCATATTATTTTGCATATTTCCACAGTCTTACTCATAAAATGCATATTTAATGCATAACAGTAGTTTTTATAGTGCATATTAATATTTATAGCACTTATATATTTTGTTTTTCGTCATATTTTCACGTTCACAGCCACATAATATCGATAAAATTACGACCGGCCGTTATTGTTGAAGTTAAGATGATTGCGCATATTATACTCGCATGTGCAACGCAAATAATAATATAATATACATATAATAATATATTATTATAGATCAATTTTTGTTTTATTTTTTTTGTATATCGATGTGGGCTAATGTTTTGTCAATTGGAGACAACATGGAATGTTAAATGGCGCAAAAACGACAAAATAATTTTTTTATTTTTTTAAGATCTTTCAATACCATATTTTTTTAACGATTGATCGATATTAATTTTTTCGTATGATTTCAAATAAAACGTGTTTGATTCAATTTTTAGCGAATATTATTCGATAACGCATCGCGCATATATTGTAGCATCACAATTATATCACAGCGTTTTTAGAAGCATAATACGCCTTTTGAGGATCTCTTTTCGTGCACTTAAATCCCCCCTCCCCGAACTAACGACACGATACACAGGCACTTAGCCGCACACGCGCGCGTACATTATTACTCTGCGACTATACTGACCTTAGATCATATACTATGGATGTAGCCACACTGTATAATATGCTTGTGTATTACATTTGAAGCCAAAATAACTGAAAAAGCTAGAGCCTTGTAGGTTATTACTGCGCACGCGTAAACGACTGATAATAAATTAATAATACGTTATCTGCACTTATCAGACTACGTAGTTTGAATAATTTTATATAATTGATAAACCAATCAGAATTACACGCATGCGCACAAAAAGTCGGGGCTCTAGCCTCTAGGTTATTCTGCAGGCTTCAAGAACCAGCCCGATGGCTACATCCATAGTATATGATCTAAGACATCGGTTCTCAATCTTCTTAGTACCGCGACCCAAATTTCCTCCGAAAAATCTTTAGTGACCCCCATATGGTTTCACTTTTCAATAAGTAGTTAAATAAAAAAAAAATGTAATTTAAAATAATTTAATAATAATAATAATAATATAATATAGTTTATTTCAATTTTTTTAACAAAATATGTTTTATAGGTTTAAAGTACGGGTCTATAATCGATATATTTTTACAAATGTACTTTTGTTAATGATAATCTGTTTAACATTAATTTAACATACATTCCTCGGAATCTGTGTAATTTAAAAAACTGTTCGCGACTCACCAAAAGTTGACCGACGGCCCGCCAGTGGGTCGCGACCCACAGTTTGAGAAACGCTGATCTGAGATACTAACCTGCGCGCGTTTACGCGCTATATACTGTTCGCAGGTGACCAACAACGACGCGGCGGCGATACAACAACCGCAACCGCAGCAACAGCCGCACGCGTCCCACCAGCAAGCGCAACAGGAACAGCAACAGCCGCACGCGGAACAGCAACAACAGCCGCAGCAGAGCGCCAACGCCAGCGCCCGGAGCCGAAAACGGTTGGCCAAAGTGCTGGTGGCGCTGGCCGGCGTGTTCGTCGCCTGTTGGCTGCCGTACGCGGCCGCGTTGCTGTACGCCAACTGGTTTTACTCGTCGTCGCCCCCGTCGGACGGCGACGGCGGCGACGGCGGCGCGCCGCCCGCCGTCCACCGGTTGGCCACCGTGGCCGCAATGCTGCTGGGCCATACCCATTCGGCCGTCAACCCCGTGGCCTACTGGTGGCTCAACCGGCACACGTTGCGCGCCTGCCCGTGGTGCTGGTGTTCGCTGGGCGACCAGTCCGACGACGACCGCGACCACGGCGACCGCGACACCGGGTGCGGCGGGGCGTTGGGGTGCATCGTCAGCGGGGCCGCGGCGGCGTTCGGCTGCGGCCGGGGCGACGGCAGTTGCGGCGGCAGCGGCGCCGCCGACTGCGGCGGGGGCGCGGGTTGCCGGCAGTCGCAAAACCACACGCCCACCAGGCTCAACCGGTTGCTGTTCCACCGACAGCCCAACAACCACCAGCGCAGCCGGCAACCGTCGTCCACCAACGAGGCGGCCCTGGGACCGTTCAACCCGCGGTTCGCCACCCCGAAGAAGCCACCCCAGCAGTTGCCCCCCGTCAAGAACCCCGTCATGCTGTATTACGCGTGAGGGTGCTTTTCCGCGCCCGTCGCATCCGGTCCGGTGGCGCATTTTTGGTAGCTGGGTAAGGGGGGGGCGGCGCCAAATCGTAAGTCTCTTAAAAGGTGCGCCGCTCTAGAAATCGAAATCATTTTCCAATCCCGACGGTACGCCTCCGGCCGGATTCGTAAATACGCCTCCGATTAGGCGTTTAGGTCCGCTATACCTCGCCCGCCTACGCGACCACGCTCGCCCCGCGGAAACGAAAAACGGGGAATCGCTAAGTCCTCGGGACTAGGGACGCGGACGATCGAACGACGCACGTGTGTGTGCATCCACACACACACACACATACACACACGTTTTCGCGACACTTCGGCCTAACCGAGCGGCTATCCGCGGGGGGTGCGACGGTACTCGTTTTCAGGTTCGTTTGTCGCGTGACCGATGTGACCGTGTACCGTAAACCTAACGCGTTACATCGTTTTATAATATGACGTCAACACGACGGCTACGACTACGCGCACGCGGAATTCGAAGGTCGTAATCCGATAACTTTGTCCGTCGTATTTTTAGACATAGGTACACGCTCCGGTACACACGCCGATACCGTGTCGAGTGGCACGAAGTCTGCCGTCCGCGAGTCCTTTGTAAGAGTACGTCGCGAATCCTGATCGGCAATAGTGTGTCCTAGGACAATGCGTTTATCGGGTCGTGTTTTTGTGCGTTTGTCCCGTGTTGTGGGCTCGGAAAAACGTTTCCGTTTCATTATTTCTGTCGCAAACAAACAAAACCACGCGACTTGTCTTGATATTCACATCTTAACCACTATAGTTCATTGTAGACTTTTTAGCGTGATAATAATACACATAACTATTATTAACCGTATTCTGTTATTAATAATACAAATTTTAAATGTGTTTTTACTATCGATATTTTCGATATTTATTCGTTTTTTGTGTATTCGTGTTAACTGTTTTTAAACTATATAATATATATTATATAGTGTTTGTGCATTATGTGAATTGTTGTTTTACAAAGTGTAAAACACTTCGATCAGTATATTGTATCTTAACGTAAATTTCAAATATTTTTATTGTATATTAATATTCGTAAGTTACAGATCAAACAAATATTATTATGATATTAACCATTTAATTTCGTCGTGTTACGATTATGGTCGGTTTGCAAATAAATTCATATTTTGCACGGAGTTACTTAAAAAGAATTTAAATAACGTGTAGTTTAGGTATAGTGTAATATTAATCAATTCGTTATCGACTAAAACCTTCTTTTTTTCCACAATGTTCTTTTGGTCGACGATACCAATATTATTGTTTTGATAACTCTCTGTTGGATAATAAGTAGGTACGTTAAATTGTCAAATAATCGAGTCTTTGTGCTCTTCTCCGTAAAATTCAATACAACGCATGCACAAAAATTTACAATTTTCACAGTGATTATTATTTGTTGATATTATTTTATAATTCGTTTAAAAACAAATCGTAAAAATTAGTCAAGTTCAATAAAAAAAAAAATAGCTGTCGGCTGGTAAAAAAAAAAAAATCGACATTTTTGGACGTGCATAACTGTGTTACTATTGCGATCGACTTAAACGGATAGTCAAGTCTACTTGGTTTACATTATAATACTGTTACATATGGAACAAATGTCAATTTATATTCGAACGGGAACACGAGTATAATTTGTCAATATACCTTCATCCGCGTGCTTTGCTGCATCCGCAACGACTTTATCTGACCGCGCTATAATAATATATCATGCGACGGATAGCGGACAGATATAAATAAAACATTTCCGTTTAAGCGATTTTTCTCGGACGGAGGAAATAAAAGCATCGACGTAAAAACACGTCGAATATAATATTATTCGTATCGAAAACGCGAAATCTTAGCCCGTTGTATTGCACAGTACAAATTATATTACCAACTGTGACAGGAGTAGTATTAATCTATAGACCAAGGAATCACATAACCGTTCCTTCTCGTGTATTCATAATCAATGATTAATCATCAAAGATCCCACGTATTTAGGATGTATCTTGTTAATCCGCATACCACCTCATACCTTCACTACTACAGGGTCCAATTATTATTATTACTACTATTATTATTACATAATATATTTTTTCGTTACTATATTTTATTGCTCTATACACTCGAATATTTCTGTGATATATTTAACTGTATCATTCGGTACTCGGTAGTACAACGTTTCAAACAATCATTTATCGCACTGACAGAAACAAAATAATACATTTCTAAAATAAAAATGCTCGTAAAAGTAATAATGTTTATGGTTTTTTGGACGTTTATTAATGCTATCATCCGTGACCCACGTCCATGGTGCCAATAATTTTTACCTGAAGTCTGTTATTATAGGTACCTAACTTTTCACCTTGACATTATAATATAATGGTTTAGTAATAATACAACGCAATAAGATACCCATTCGATAATTCTTTCAAATATTATATTTTACCTCTAAATTATATATGTATTGATCACTCTGAACATTTCACACATTATACATACGTATCGTACGTGATATCATAAAATAATGTTATAGTTTATTATATTATATGTGTTGTATATATATAGATACAAGTATATGATTTTTATTTCCATCTTCCTTGTTCTTTTTAATAATTTATTTCTTATATTATAATTATTAATCGCTGTACAATTTATTTTATACAAATATTACATAATATGTATGATAATGTTAATTATTAAAAATATATTATATTATATGTGTACTGAAACCGATGTGTTATTCTTAATATATTAGGTTACTTTGATAAGTTAATTGTTTTTTAATCGATACAATAAGCAAACAATAATTCAATACACTTAGGTAGGATTGCGCGTAGATTAGAGTGTATGATAATCATAATATGTTATAATATATCATACCGTTATTTAAAAACCAAATTTTTTATTTGAAAGTCAAACTTTGCTATTTATTAAGGGATAATTAGACAAAATAAAAATAAAAATAAATGTATATAATTATCTGTTCGAGGTATTAATAACTAATAACGTTAAAGCCGATGTAAATATATCATCAAATTATAAGCTACAGTGCAGACTACAGATATACTCACTTACGGGCTATGGCTCACCAAATGATTATATGCGAGCATGTGGCCCAAAATGAACTCATTGAATTGATGCAAAAATTAAAATTTCGAAACTTATATTATAAAATATAACAAAAACATTATAATCGTAAAGTGTGTTCGTATGCAATTGCGACGAGATTGATAATAATTATGACTTTAATATTTCCATTATTTATATTTTATAGCTAAACTGACCGTGGATCGTGTATCCACGTACGATAATATAATATGTATTATGAACGGTTAGTCACGTTACAAACGTGTAATAAGGTTGATGTAAGATACTTTTATTTATTTTATTTCAATTGTTAGTTACGTGAAACGTGCATATTTGTAGTTAAATATTTTAATATTTGCTGTGACATTATAGTATGAATATATTATCTAAAAATATCTTCGAAAAAAAAATAGTTTTAAATTATTTAACTGCCTTGTTCAATAAATTGAAAAGAAAACTTAGTAGTATGATTTGGTATGTTCTGAAACCTGATCCTGATCTCCCGCACTTGTCGTCACCCCCTCACCATCAATGACTGGTGTGACGTACATTTACCCCGCACTTGCCTGATCCCCTTCACCCCTCACCCAATGACCGGTGTGACGTACATTTACCCCCCACGCATGTACAATAATATGGCGCACGTACAATAATAAGTGTATGGTGGTAGGTGGGGGTAGACAGATGGCGGGGTAAATGTACGTCACACCGGTCATTTTTTGAGGGGGAAGGGGATCAGGCAAGTGCGGGGTAAATACGTCACACCGGTCATTGAGGATAAGTAGGTGACGGCAAGTGCGGGAGATCAGGATCAGGTTTCAGAACATACCAAATCATACTACTAAACTTAAGTATTTAAGAGGTATAAATAATTGTTTTTACTGATAAAAAATCCTTGGCACTCAGAAAAAACAAGTATTTAATAATTAATTGCATTGATTATATATGATTATTTAGAACTATTTGATGAATTTATTGAATTGAAAAAATGATAAAAATTTAAAAGTTATTTAAAAAAAAAAAAAAAAACAAAACAAAATTAATATGTTGAATATTGGAATTTATTGTCTGGAAAATTCAAAACAATATAAGATTATACCCACTTGTTGTTAAAATCAACATATATGTGTAAAACTTCTCATATTCAAAGATGAAATATGCAAAAAACGCGTATAAAAGTCGGCTTACCTATACACATCTTGAAAACTTGTTAAGAATAGAAAGCAGCAGCAGCTATAAAATATGTGGTGTATCCAAAATAGTAAATAAAATGTCTTAATATTAATTATCATATCAAATGTATTCTTAATTTTTTTTTTTTTTTTTTTTGTATCTCTCCTTTCCCGTTCATTTTGACCAGCGATCAGCTTAATATTTTAAAATGATTTATGTGGTCCGAACAAAACAAATTTTAAGTATGGCTGCTCTAGTGCGATTCCAAATAATTTACCATAAATACTTGTTTAGATCGTGTAGTTAAAAACTGAAATCATAATTTCTTGTATCTAGCCATTCTAGTCTATCTAGGTACTATTTACTAAACTACAATACCAGATGGGAGAAATATATTGGCTTTACGGTACGTATTTTATGCATGAGTATAATCATTGCTTAATTATAATAACATACTTTAAAAGGTTTGATAAGAAGACGTAGGTGTTCGTTTAAATGATTAACTGGATCAGTTTTTACCTATTTAAAAATAATAATGTTAATAATAATAAAAATAATAATAATAATAATAATACTATCATAATAATATTTCGATTAGTTTTGCTGATTCGTTTAGGAAATATTTTTGTTTTTATTATTTAACTGATTTATTTTAAGTGAGATCAAGCTTATTTATTTATTTATTTATTTATAACTTTACTCGACGAATTATAACAATATAAGAATACGAACAAGCATAGTATCAGAAAAACTTTAGTCATTTAGCTAATTACTAAAATTAATGAATAATATTTAAACAAGAAAAGTAAATTCTTCGTTTGTAAGCAACATTATATATTGTGTAAAGAGAGAGTATAATAAATACAGAGAATGAAAAAATGGAACAGAAAAATTAGAATCTTATCTGGTGACGGAAAACTCTGAAATTCGTTTTTATTCAATTGTCATTTATTGAAATATCAAAAAGTTATTTGCCATAGTACATAATCCTCTTAGAATAATAATACATTTTGATTGGTGCATAATTAAATATAATCACGTCGAATTAATTTAGATTATTATTAAAACATTTTATTTTGTTTAAATATTTGATACACAAATTTGTTTTGTTTTTACCTACGTAGAAAACGTACCTGTGGTACGTGTACGTTTATAGGGCTGGGCTAAATTAACAATTGTTCAATGCCTCTTATCTAACATATTAATTTTATAAATACAAGTAAGCTGAGTAGTTACTCTAAAGTCTATATGGTTAGCGCTTAATCATAACATGTGTAACACGAAGATATATTTGTATAGCATACATTTCATGTTCATAATTACCTTCAAAGTTACGCGTTGTACGTGATATCATCGATAGATCTAATATGTAAGTGTAAATGTATACTTATTCCAATAAAGAAGCTACATCTTTATGCGAGTTTACTGATTTCATATAGTAATTTAAAAAGTCAATGAATTTTAGTATTTAATCTTATTATTTACCTCTTAAGGAAACGATCCAGTAAAAACCTTTTTAAGATGTTATAATTTTTATACTGTACACATTTTATTAGTAATAATATAGTTTTTAAATATCATAAAAATAACTCAAATTACCTAATCATACTAGAAAATGTCACTATTATATGTTTAATTATATTTCATATAATATTTCTGTTTTACTTATGACCAATGACTTCGGAATGAATTTTTCAACCTTGTACACTTTATCATTTCAAATGATTGAAAATAAATATAAACATTAAACATGCTGATTTTATAATTCCTACAATGCTCCGACTAGTTAAATTACTGTTATGTTTTTAATTTCACAACTAAACGTTATAGATTTAATATTTATTGATTATTAATTTATTATTCTGGTCTCACTGTATTTATTTATTTAAATATTATGTAAAATGTTAAGCAGTAAAAAAGGTTTAACATTTTTCGTTTTGTAATCAAATAAGTTTATAAAATACCATAACGCACATTAAACCATCTAATTTTAAAACAATTAATCATATATTTAGGTATTATAATATTTTTCAATATGAACAACTATAAACACGATTGTTTAAAAGTGGACGCGTTTGGTAATTCAAGTTAAGTACCAGTATAAGGGAATGGGACTTTTCGGCGCTGCCATTTCGGCGCTGCCATTTCGGCTCTGCCGTTTCGGCGATAGATATTTTCGGCGCTGCTGTTTCGGCGATAATGACAATACGTATTATAATGAAAATTATTTTTAATATAAAAAAAATTAAAAATTGCACTATAAAAATGCATTTAAATTATATTAATTATTATATAGTCAAATTTTTAGATATAAAATAATAAAGATTAAAAAATTATGTAGGTACATTAGTAAAAAAATAATAATATAGTCAATTAATGTTTATAAAATTATTATAGTCAACATTTTATTTCAACGCTATATCAAGCATCATATAAGCTTTAAATTTACCATCACATTAATTTTAATTATGTTTCTTTTAAATCGCCAGGTAAACTATCATATAATTGTATAGAGTGGTTTTTGGTGGTTGGTGAAAAACCTAGTTCTTTGTTTTTAAATATATCTATGTATTATAACGGAACATGTACCCGTAGTTAGCAAAGTTTATGGCACTTATTTGAAATAATATATAAGTGAATTTTAATTATTTAATGCATTCGAAGCGGTTAAAAATATCCGGTCAAACTATCTATTTCGACACATAAAAGGAAAAAAGACACGTATAGGTATAGGACAATATCAGCATCAATTATGCAACTACATCTATAATTATTACCATGCAAATACGTTCTGTCGTGACAACCGCACGATGTATGATAACCATATATCATACATTTTTTATTTGATAAAGTTTTAAAAATACACAATAATACCTTGTTTGTTGAGTATTTGTTACTAGAGCATATAATATGATAGGCAATATACCTATATAATGAAAGAAAAAATAAGAAATGGTTATACTTTATTGAAACGACGTGACAAATGAGCTTCCGCGCCAATATAATAATTTATACTAAGTTCATTTTTCGAGTATGGTTATATATTTTTTCTATTGGTTCGACGTATATAAATAAACGTACTTAATAATGTAGTTGTTGTCCAATCGTTAAAATTTCGTCCGATAAACCCTTTTTATTTTCTGAATGTATATCGTTATATTTGTCCTTTATTCTCCAAGGGATATGCTTCACTTTTATTGAAAAACATTATATTATCTGAATTCATATTACTGTTCAAAAAATATTACTGTTTTTGTTTTTCATTATGTGTCAATGTAGTAATATTTTGTTTCAAATAAATTATTTATCATAACGCCTTGTGATTCGACATGGGTTTTGGAATTTATAAATGTGCATTAAACTGGGTATGTATAAAAACCACACTCTTTTGTTACTTAAAATAGTTATAAATTCTACCAAAAAATATAGGTACAGTAATAACGAAAATTTTGCAAATTATTTTTTTTTATTTTAGATGAATACAGTTTATATAATAAAATCCTTAATAGATTTTATCTTGAAAAATAAAACTCGAATTATTCTACAAGTATAATATTATGTTTAATTAATTTTACTCAATTGTCATCATACCCACCCAGAAACGATAACTATTAACCATACCTGCTTATTACATTTAATTGTGACAACCTTAACCGACTGAACTTGGGTGAAGACCATTCACTATATTTAATGGCAAAGTGCCACATTAACTATAATACTTTAAGATAATTACTGACCATTTTTAAATAACTACTAAATATAATTTATAAATAACAATTAAATATTAACAAATAAGAGCCTTGATATGGATTTCATTTTAAAATTGGTTGTAAAGAAAAATAGATATTTATTCCTTAGTAAAAAATTATGAAAACGTTATGCTTTTTCTATTGAAACAATCTTAAAATATACAACTAATTTTAAATTTATTACACATTGAAAGTTCATATCAATCACACTAACACATTATTAAACATATAATGTAATTTAATATTTATTTATTATTGTTTATGTACAAATATACCGTTTATATATTTAACTCTAATTTCCCTTTTTGTTGATAATACAATTTAATGTAAATATTTCTCTAGCCCGTTCTCAAACCATGTACATTATAAAGTACGAAAAAAAAAAAATCAACCGATTTAAAAGCTTTTTGTTTGAAAACCATGTTGACAAACAAAAACCCACAAACAATATCATATTCAAATCTGTAAAAATAATAAAATAAAAATATATGATGGGACAAATAACAGACGTGGGTGTGTTATTTATACAAAATTCAATATATGGAGCTGGGTTGGTAGGTTAAGTATTCAAAATATTTTTTATCATATTTCCCAAAAATAATGAATGTTGTACAGCAAACCATTATAATACATAAATATATATTAATTTAAATTAAATAAGCGTGTAAGTTGATTTGCTACATACAATTTATTTTTAATATTTATGTATTATTCATTAAAAAAAAAAACAAAAAAAAAAAAAAAACATAAGAATTATAATTTTTCAAAGAAAAGAAATAAACAAAACATATTTTGTACAGATTCAGAATCCGTGGTTTATAATGGGAGAAGTTTTTAATTGAAGTCTAAGGAAGTGGTTCTTATAACTTTTGTGTAATTTTTATATTTTAAAAGGTAAAAATTTAAATATAATTATTTAAATGAACAATATGAATGTATAAGTTTCTACCTTATTTTAATTACTTATAAGGTTACTTCATTATTTTTATTGAAGTATGCAACAAGTTGTGATTGAGTAGTTTTTGAGTTTTTGTATGTACCAAGGATAATATTCTTTAGAAATGATTTTTCAACAGTTATTGTTTAATATTTAATAAAATACTTCTATAAGTTATTATACTCTAATAATATTTACTAACAATAAAATCCAATTTTAAATTAATATTTATTTCCATAATTCTTAAAAAATCATAGCCTAAACATAATTTCTGAATCTATGTCGCGAACTATTATAATTGACCCTTAAAGTTTAATAATTACACGTTTGAATTTCGATATATATGTATATATTTATTTGGAAAATCATCTTGTCAACTTTCAACAATATGGTAATCCTCATTTGCATGAAAAAGTTTATACTTGGAAATATAATCCTTGAGTAAGTATACTTAAAAATTCTAATAATCAGGATTTGAATTAATAAACTTTTAGTGGAAACAACACGAATGAGCAATAGCTCTGTGAATCCACTTTGTATATACTGTAGAAGAGGTGCAACACACACGTTTTTTAATGGTGACGAAATACCAAGAATTTTTGGGATGCTAATATTTGATGATTGCTGATCGTTTCCTAATTTCTCTTTTTTTCTCTTTGTTGTTCCTTCTGTAAAAATAGAGCACCAACAAAAGTCTAATTGTGTTTCTATATAAATTTGTGAGTGAATATTTCATCAACAATAATATTGTTGCACAGAAACCGAGGTTACAAAAATCTCAATGAAAAACTAGTGAAACAATTTCACGCTGGAATAAGTCAGTAAAAACGTATCAAAAGTTTTATGGAGTAAATAAAAAAAAAAAACAATAAAAATCGAAATGTGTTGTAAAATGATATTCGTGACGTCATACTGTCATACTGTTATACTACGTATAATGACGTAGTATACTCGTCCTCATATACGTGTGCAGGATAAATTCGGGATTAAATCAATCACCCGACTCGACAAAAAAAAAAAAAAAAAAACAAAACTAATAATATGCCATGGAATAAATTCGGGTAACTATGTACGTGCATTATCGAATTTGTACTTTTTGTAGATACAATACTTTACTTCGAATTCGCATGATACATAATATATGTAAAAAAAAACTACGTTAATATTATTGCAATGAACATGACGTGTGAATAAAGAACTGAACGAATGACTAAAATCTCAATGAAATTGGCATGGCATTATATCACAAGTATAAACGTTGTACCCCCGAGAGACATGACGTAATCTCCACAATAATGAATAGTCTATAATAATTGCACAGCTTAAAAATCGTATTATTTCAGTTAGCGTCATATTGTCTCGAATCACTGCAGTATTTAATGTTGATGTGATATATTAAACACACATGGTTTTGAAAATTACTATTTCATAATTCGTGGAACTCTGTGCAACATAATATAACATACGAGTATTATCATCATCGGTGGCCGTGATTTTAAACTAACATATTATTATACAATTTACAAGTGTAATCTTCGTATCTCAAACAACGCACATTATTATATTTCTCTCAGCGTATAAATATAAAAAAAAATTACTCTTTTAATGACCATAGTTAACCATGCTGTTGTATAATATCCAATATGCGGTCTAGATTCTAAACCGTCTTTATTTAGTGTAAATATATTATATATTAGAGTTTTACATTTTTAATTTAAAATTTCACAGCACAGTAGTAAAATAGCCGGCCGAGACTGTACACAATGAATAACATGTAGGGAATTGATAGTTTTTATTCTTATTTTTTTGTTCGTGATGAAAACTACATTTATCCACCACGCGTTTAGAAAAGAAAATACCCCGAAAAAAAATATTTCAGAATTTCAAAGTATTACGTGACCGTAAAACCCCACAACACAACAAAAACTAACTTAGCTTAACTTTTTTTTGTACCGTTTTTAAAAGTTTTTAAAAAAAAATTTCAACGGGTTTTAAAACTGTCTAGATCAATGACATGAACAATAATGATACATCCATCAATCATATTGCTCGTACCAGTACTGGAGGTGGACATTTGATAAACCAAACCTTGACTATAAAATAATTTTGAAACTATTATTTTGTACACCAAAGTCGATTACCGTGATTGCAAGTCACTTCCATTGCCAACACTCTATGGTACTAATATTTTATTTTTTACATGTAATACTTGTACAGTGCATTATTAGTTATATTGATTTTTATTAAAATATCAATGTAATATTTTATTATATAGCCGACACATAAACATACCATTATATTTTACCAGATTTCGGATCTTTTGGAACTTATAATAATTGCATATCCATGTAAAACAGCAGTTCAGTTGTTTTATACAAAATATATAGGTACTTTAAATCATCGATAATAATCCATATGTAAAATTTTATTTTACACATTATTTGCTGTATTTCAAGGATTTTTTTTTCAACATAAATGTCTTTAATATATTTATTATTTATGTAACACAACTGAAAAAAAAAATTATATGTATAGACAAAAAGATCAATAATAGTCGTCATATTTTCAAATATGGGACATGGTCCGATATTAAAAACTTATGTAAAACTATAAGACCCTCGAACTCTACTCCGAAATGGGTTTTATACTTTTATCCAAACTTATGCGTAGGCGCATGATTTCCATCGACCTCAAGAACGTATTCCAAACACCAGCGCACGAGCAAACAATCAAATGTTTTTAATTACGTGGAACGAGACGCCTATAAAAAACAAACCTAGCTGACGACGTAGGCTCAACGGTGGTGATATAGTTGCGTTTTTATAACTTATTCTGACGGCAATATATAATAATATTTCCGTCTTGTATACGCGTTAGTGGTGCATAAAAAAGCTGTAAAGTTTTCTTGGAATGGCAATTAAACGGGATGCATGTTCTTTACTATCCTGCATACACATGATCCATACACTATATATGATATGTTATTAAAAATAGCGATTTATTCTTGTTACATTTAAATACATCATCTGTTAGTCCTATTTCTTAACTCAGTTACCTAAGCAGATTACAAAGGTTAAACTCCTTCTCTTTGCTGATGACATAAACATTTTCCTTAAAATGTTTAACCTCAATCAATTTCTTATTCTACAATCTGAACTCGATATTTTTACAAGCTGGGTAGATGGCATTGGTCTTAAATTTAAAACAAAAAAATCAAAATATAAAAAATTATGTACTAAAAATAGTAAACATTTTTATATTCGTTTATTATGGTCATGCCATAAATGAACTAATAATAAAAACATGGTCACGAAAAAAAAAAAATGAAACCTAATATAATTTATTTTATATATTTATTAGAAAATGAGCGTTGTCCAAGTATTATAGTAGCAATATACTATTTTCAAAATATGAAAATTGATGTAAGTACAATAGATTTATATGAAATATAATTGCAAAATATAACTTAACAACTTAGTCTCAACAATTTAAATGATAAACTGTTGTTGGCTAGTTGTTTTCTGTAATTTGTGCGATTGATTTCTATTATAGGAGTGTGAAATAATGCGTGAGAACATAAGGAGAGCACAGAAATACGGAACCATGGTGTATCGCCTATAACAAGATCGGGTGGTGTTTACTTTCAAAGTAAAAAAAATAGTAAAATTGTTCTTTAAAGCGTTTATACGAGATAGAATTTGTGCACCACCTACGTAAACGCACTTCGTATCATAATATGTTTAGTGTTACATAATAGCAGCAACAATATTATATCATACTAATACATAATTCAATAAAGTGTCTCAAGCAGAAAATATGAAACGATGACACCAGCAAAACGTTCGATTCAACTGTTTTCGACTGATGCTAAGTTGTTTGATAAAATATTGAATTATTTTATTTTTTAAATTTTCGTTTTTCATATTGTTTGGGAAATTCGACATATTCCACAAAAACGAACTACCTACTTAAATGCGCAAACTACAGCGACTATATGACGGTTTTTATTATTATTGTTGACAGTGGCGGCTCGTGTGCTTTGAAAGTGGGAGGGCGATATAAAATTGTTTATTTATGGGAAGTAGGTATCGAACACAAATAATATTAATAATGGTTATTTAATTAAATTAATTTAATAAAATTTTTATGTGTGGATGAATCCATGATTAAAAACTTAATAGTTCCAGTATATATTTTTGGAAAAAAATATCAAATTGAAATAATTGATTGCGAGTTATGACTGCACAAAGTTAATAATAAATATACGCAAGTTCGGAATCCACGTGTATCGGGCGATTAAAATCATCGCCCCGGCGGCAGTATTATTATTGTGTTCTCCTCCTTCTTAGTTTTTGTATTCCGATTATAGTTATGACGAGCGACTTTTAACATCGCCCAA
The DNA here is from genome assembly GCF_002803265.2 of Melanaphis sacchari. Classification (NCBI taxonomy): domain Eukaryota; kingdom Metazoa; phylum Arthropoda; class Insecta; order Hemiptera; family Aphididae; genus Melanaphis; species Melanaphis sacchari. The sequence goes on along the minus strand of NW_020270976.1, from coordinate 2,115,726 downwards.
GCATGGCATGCGCTGCTCGCGGATCTTGGTAAATCGTTATCAGTTATCGATTTTCAGGAGCTACAGTGTTGAATGATTTATTTTTAAACTCCCATTATCTGATAATGTTTTCATAATACTTAATAATGTAAATATTATAGAAAACACAATTTTTATTTTTGATAATATTATACTACAATATAAAATTAAAAATTGATAATATACAAACTTATAAATTTGTAATAAATGATAATTCTAGAAGGGGGGCGATCGCCCCATCGCCCCTATCTACGAGCCGCCACTGATTGTTGATATTGTTTTCTAATAACACTTAGGCGCTTATCAATCGATTGGTGTACTGCGAGCAGTCTCGCTTCTATATAGAAGAGCAGTATATAATACGTGAAATAACAATGTAGGTATTATATAACCTTTCAGCGAAACTGTCTGTACCACAACGATGCGATTCCGGGCCACCTATATTCAACTGTCTGTTTTGGAATTTTGGACTGCCGCTGGGTTTGATCGATTAAGTTATTAATTACTACATAATAAATATATATATATATATATATATAAGTTTAAAACAATATAATATCTTTGTGTTATTACATTTATTAATAACAATGGTTTTATTTCGTGTTAATAATAAAGTGGCAGCATGCATTGTATTGGGGACGTCCCGATTGTTCGGTCCATCAGATTTAACCCCGTCCAAGTCGACTGACATCCGTCATTCTATAGTTTTAATAATATATTTTATAGTTTTTATTCACCTTTTATTAAGTTTCGAAATGAAAAGTTTGCATTGGAAAATTTCCCGAAAACACGTAAATTTACTATAAAACTTTTTATTTGTTTGTAAGCCTGAAGAGTATTAATTGTTCGTCCTTTTCCCGCCTAGTAATAATACGACGGTGTTTAAACTGTAATCTTCTTTTTCTGGAACACATAAAACTAAACAATCAGCACTTTAAACTTCCATCTTCGGGCACATGATAATATTAGTCCAAAAACACAAGAATGAAGTCCGGTTTGATTTTCAATCATCTGTAAAAATCGAATAATGCTTATTAATAGACTTAAGTTACGTAAAATTATATGCATGCGATCTGAAGAGGTCATTAAACGCATTTGACCTCGTGACGCCCAGAAAATATATTGCATAAATCGAATTCATCTCGTATTTATTTTCTTTCGATTTATTTATTATATAAAAATATATGATCGAAGTTTCTTAACATATCAAAAGTTCGTTACACAGTACATTTCATAATTCTGTTGAATCTTAAGCCACGCGATGTAGTGTATCCTTCTAGTATCTTCTAGTCCCTTAAGTTTATCATTATACATGTTTTAAACTCATAAAGAACATGATATGAATACATTTAAAATATAGTCATAACTCATATGTAATATAATATATTTTTCTTTCGAGTTATTTCGATTGAAATGTTTAAAGTGTGTTCATATCTAAAAATTAAATCGCATAACCAAATTATAATATCTGAATAGTGTATATATTTTGATAGACTATTTAATAACTTGATTATTTTTATTTTTTTTCATTATTCGTATCAATCATTTAAATTTACATTTACGATGCTATGTAATATAAACTCTGAGTAAATAACTTTTTTTTTTATGTTTCTCGTACTGAACAACTTTTCGATGTAAAAATTAGTTTTTATATCGAAAAAACTCATAGCATCGGTTTATGCAATACATATTTATTTTTTTGACATTTTGTTAAAATAAAAATTACTGGTAGTTTTTTTTTTCAATACCATTGTATCATTTTACGAGATACAAGTCAATTTTAATTAAATATTTATTGAAAAAAAAATATATAATTTTATTAATAGTATAGAATTCAATTCGTGAGTTTATGTTCAATTATCGATATTCTCTTGTTAGTTTTTACAATATTTTAATAATAAAGCAAGTTATGAATACATGTATAACATATAATTGTATAAATATAGCTTAAAAAATGTTGTTATTTTTTTTAAAATCATTGATAGAATTAAAAAGACTTTGAACCATTAAGTTAATAAGTCATTTCACTTTAATATTAAAACTAATAACACAAAATTAAAAATTACTAACGTATAAGTATTTGCAATATTACGCAATTATAAGATCGGAAAAATACACGCAAGAGACGAAGAGAAACTTTTGATGAAAAAGATAATATAATATATTTAAAAAAGTTTTCTTCTAAATGATTTGAATTTAAATTTTAAATAGATAAATACCCTAATATTGTATAGCTGATAACATTTATATCATCATTTATTTTTATTACAAATAAAGTACAGTATACTAAAGCTTCCATCAACAGTTAAATCTATGTAATATTCTTTTTTTTTTTGGTCCCATTAAAATATGTAAGATAAAATGGTTGACAAAAATACATTAATACCTCTTTAAAATGGACATTCAATATTATAATAACAATAAATGTGTTCAAAATAGAAATAATATGTTGAATTATTTTCAATTAATAACGACAGTTTAATGTTATCTTAACAATTAACGCAATAAATATCATGAGATTATAAATCGACAAAAAATACGAAGACAATATCACAGGCCAGGTACATTTAAATCACACTATATTTTATTTTTAAAGTTTTTCACTTTATTTTGTAATTTTTTATAATTATTGCTCATATCTGTTAATATGAAAATTATAAATCAGATATTTCACATAATAATTATATATTTAGCACAATTTTTATTTCAAATCATAACCTATACCATTGAAAAAAAAAATGTAAAGCACTCAAATTTATTCTAAATTTTATAATATTGTACAAAACTTTTACGAATATACCATTAAATCATTAATAATTGTATCACTATTAATGTTCTGAGAGTGGCATGGTAGCGATTACATATTTTGCATTTCTAAAAACAATATTCTTATTATTTTTTTCCCCCCAAAAAATTGATAAGCATTTTATTTAAAATGTATACCTATTATTAATGCTATTATAGTCGATTTTTGTATTTGTTTATCTACATTTTTTTGTTTCACTTCATTTTTTTGTAACAACTTATTGCGGTTTAAATCAACAGAAAAAGAGCAAAAATTGTAATAATTAAGTATTGAAAATAATTTATTAGGTAAAATATTAAATTTTTCTATCTCTATATTGTATTTTTAGTTCGTAAATTCTAATAGTATAACATATTTTCAAATTATCTTGATTTGTATTTCAAAAATGAATTATTTATTAATTATTATATGGTGAACTTTCTATAAAATAGTTTGCGAAAAAATCATAAATAATGATCGCATTCAGAGATGGACATCTATTACAATATTGGTAACCGTATTAATAGTTGGATAAATTCTAGATTACTGATATTTAGATATGTATCTAAGTAGATTTTTCAAAATAGGTATACCAAATAATACTTAAACATTTTTATTACTTTTATAATATTTTTTTCATTTTTAGACTCGGGATATAATGAACTACTAACACTGAAAAATTATTATGCATAATATATATTATACAGTATAATACAATATAACTATGAGATATCTAATCTTTAACTTTGCACTTGCTATTCCATAAAATATACGTATATAGATGAACCTAAATTCAGTATTAGCTATTAAGTTCTAATATTTTTTTTTTTATTTCTTAAATATTATTTTATTTTTAATAACTTAAACACATTTTTATTTGTTTGTAAATATATAAAATATTTTTAATATGTAAAAAATGTAAATAAATGTTATAGAAATATAAAATATTCAAAAACTCTTAACTGTGGTTCAGGAAAATATGTTTTAAAAATATTTCAAAGTTATCTACTGATTTGTGGTGTATTTACGCAGAAGGAAGGTAATTCCATATGATTTGATTTCTTCCTTGATAAAGTCCCTGTTAAAAATTCGTTAGATTTCCAATTGGATTTTGGAATATATACGATTTACTCTATATGTACAAAGAAAAGAAAATAATAAATCTGACGTAAAATCCTGGGATCATAAAAAAATGCAATAAGCAGGAGAATGCTTTTAAAAGAAAAAAAAATGTGTATAATATTTGAATTAATACCAGTATTAAAAATAAAAAGTGACAAAGTAAAGTTAAAACATAATATAAAAATGTGGTATTGTTTTTAAGGAATAAAAACAACTTAATATTTAATTGATTAATTATTACTTACGGTATGTAAAATATTGAAATATTATTCATTAGTAAATTTAATTTTATAAGTAATAAGTATATTATAATTGTATAATAGATACCACGTATTATATTTTATTTAATAATTTAATCATTTAGTCTATGATACTATATATGTATAGATATAAATTATAATGCATATTATATATTTACAGAGTATCACAATAAAAACAACAGAAATAATATTAGAAAATGTCACTAAATATTCTATCTGCAAAAGTGGAACTTTTATTCCGTTAAGTAAATAAAGAACTGAATCTAATTTAATTTATTTTCTGATTTAAATTTTGTAAGTAGATTCTTTAAGAACATTTCAGCGCTATATTTTTTCTATCTTAGATGCCATAGATAAAATAAATTAGCATTTTTTTTTATAATAAATTAAAATAATAATTTAGACTTATTTTACAACATTCTTAACATAGAATATCGAAAAAATCAAGAAAATACATAAACTAAAATTCCACTTATTTATTTACAGTCAACATATTATATGTATCTGAACCAATCTATAAAAGTTACATAAACTTGTGACATAATCATAATAAAAAATAATTATACGTGTTTCAAAATATTGTTAGTTTTTAGTTTATTACTTTCAGTATGTTTTATTATACGAGAAAATAAATCAAACTATAGAAATTCATGAGGCTTAATAAAAAAAAATAAAATAATTTTGCAGTTTTATAACTATTGTTATCCTTGGTTTTTGTGAGACCAATCGACATAAAAAATAATGTTTTTGTCAAATTTTGTTAATAAAAATATGTTTTCAATAAAATAAACACAACAGGTTTTTCAGTTTAAATGATAATAATTTTCTATTGTACAACAAAAATGTATTGTAAATTTAAAACACATATAAACATACTTTAGAATTGATTTTTTCTTGATTTTATTTCTAATAATAGTAAGTAAATGGAAAAAATGAATTAAGAATTAATAGTATTCTAAACTTTTTTTTTTTAAAAGCTTTAAAAAAATGTAATAAAATAAATTATTCCGATGACGTATTTTTATAACGCAAAACTTGTAGTGGATAATGATAAAATTAAAGTAATTTTAAAAACCAGTTTACCGTGTACGTGAATTAAAGATTTAAAAACAGTTAAGTATGATAAATCATTTAGGGTATTATATTTTAAACATTGGAATGGTCCAGTGGTTATAAGATACTTTTTTTAAATGCTTAAACAATAATTAACAACTATTATTCAGCTTACTTTGATGTTTCAAAAATATTATACCATATTTTGATGCAAAAAAAAATGATGTTGGCGATGTGTTATTACAAGAATACTTTCTATTGTTTTTTTTATATTTGGATCCAATAAATTAGTAGATAGTTAACAATACTTTGCTCAGATAAAAAAATTAAATAGTTGTATGTTATTTTATTTGGTCGAGATTACTAAAAATAATAATTTATTGGACATGTTATAAAAATTCAAACTTAATATATATCACAAGTAACTGTTAGAAAATTATATGTTCATTGGATTAAAATTAATTTATAAATAATTATGCTAAATTTATAGTATTCTAAACTGACTATGTCTCTAAAAAAATATTTTAGCAGATTACCTTTTTAGAAAATTTTTGTTTGAAAAAAAAAAGTTAAATCAGATTAAAAAGAAAACTATATTAAATATTACTTATACTTTTCTAACAGTTACACAATTAAATATAAATCGATTAGAAACCAATCATGAATGTAACAATGTATTTCAGTAAATATAATACAAGTATTGTAGTAACACACGGAACTAGTAATGTAAAGAAACTACGTTGGCTACATTGTATATGTAGCGGGCCGAATAACTATTATTATAAATTTTTTAAAGTAATCAAAATAAGTAAGAAAGTTAAACATAGTAGAATTTTGTGATAATATAGAACGATTGTAAAAACGGACTATGTATTTTAATAAAATATAAATAAATAAGTGTATTTCCATATTGATGACAAAGCATTACCTTTTTTTTTTTTTTATATCAGAGTGTGTTCAAACTGTTATTTTTAACAAGACTCAGCTTTCAATCATAATTTATTTATTCCTAAATTCTGAAGAGCTGCAATAATATAGATGTAATAAAATACTCCAATTAGTATTTTGTATAAATTACAAAGAACGACAAGCCGTAATTTCCGGCTTTAAGCGGTATACCTAACCTAAGTTATACGTTTCATTACGTCTGTTTATTATAGGTACCATATCCTACACACCACCACGTGATAAATATTATAAGATTTGTAATTTATACGAGAAAATATTCAAAATAAATTTAACAATATGGTTATATAAACTCACAAAATAGGTATAATAATTATGATAAACATTGTTAGTATATAGAACGAATTAATATGTATGTATGGGTAAATTATGTGCGTATTTACTCATATAGTATGGCTTAGTCGGTGTGTTGAAAATAATATACATTTGATTCAATGTTTTAAAAATCAAGTGTGTGTGTGTGTGTGTGTGTGTGTGTGTGTGTGTGTGTATGTATATTTATGTTTACCAAGATATCTAAGTAAAGGCCAAGATAGTTCGTTTGTTATGATAATGACAATACATTATCATTGCGTATAATGATACCGAGAATCGTATGTCAATATTATCATTCATTGTAAATATTTAAAATATATATTTTTTTCTATGTAACCTCACTTAACCTAATCTAACCTTGGTTATAAGTGATACTTAATTACTAATAATTTTATATTGAAAAGCATAATATATAAGTGAATTGTAGATACATGTGACTTGATAAGACAACGTATGAGAAGTAAACGATCTAAGTATAAATTGTATTTTTGAATTCAACATTATTATTAGTTATTACACCATTGGTAAACAAAAAAAAAAAAATAGAATTATTTTTTTAAATATATTCGTAATACACATGTGAAAATGATTACGGCGTTTCTTAACGTTAAATGAATTACTAGTTATTTACACTACATGTATTATTCATGTCAAAATAATTAAAGTAGAATTATACTTATGTTACTTTGTTTAAATTTTTATTTTTTATTTTTGCGAGTTTATACTTAATAATTCCCCCCTTTTTAATAAATAATATACATAATTAAAACTTTTTTCATGGTAGGAGGGTATAACAGTAATATTTAATCCTATATTACCATCACATATATATATATAATGATTTATGATAAATGCGTTACTTCTGTTGTTTTATTAAATTGTAATTCCTAGAATAATAATTAACCTTTCATATAAATTTTTTTAAATTCAGCTATAAACATTTGCTAATTTTTTATAATGCTAAATTTTATAGAAATACTAAATTTGTTTAAAATGTTATATATAAAAAAAGCCATGATGCGTTGAGCGCCTATTTTTTTTTAATATTATTTTAAATTTTAAAAAATTAATTACATGTTAATTTATAAATAAACAATCATATTACTTATACCTATATGCGTATACAAATTATTTGTCGGAAACATTAGTGAAATTGTTGTGTGTAGACTGCAGCAATCAAACTATACATCCTGAAGAATAAACCATTTATTCTTTAGTGGTCAATTATTGTATCACATATTCACATGATAGAGTATGGAAATAATCGAAATTTTCTAGAAATTATCAAATTGAGCGAATACAAAAATAATGCACGTACATAAACGTGTAAGTACTCATATATAAACTTTAAATACTCGTCTAAATGTTTAACCATTGGTGACATTCTATGGCTAATTTACATTAACGTACACACACAAATAAAATCAATATATTGATTGTTATAAGTAATACGTACAATTTTCTGACGAAGACGTTTTGATGATTTTTATCATCGATATGTGCATTGAATCTCTTCTAAAATGTAATAAGTAAGTCAGATAAATTATCTTAAATATCCAAAATAATTATCAATGAATATATTAACACATATTGAAGGTTAAATATATTCATTCAAACAAGTATATGATGAAAATATAAATTTAATATAATAAGATTTAAATACTCGTGTATATAATACTGCATGAATATTTTTTGTTCAAACTATATTGAAAGCAAAATTTTAATAAATTTCTATTAAATGTCTATACTACTTATTTAAAATGCATCATACATCATTTTTATTATTATTATTAAAATTGAATACGTTTTATATTTATTGAGTTGTTAAAATGTATTTTACGTCCCGTGTAATTATATTAAATACACTTGAATAAGTGTATGACTATATAATTCAATTTGTGATGTACAAAACATCAATGTCAACTTATTATCTACTACGTTATTATTATTATTATTATTCAAGTCAAGAAGAAATATAGGAATAGCAAATATCCACAAAAACTTTATTATTAAATATTAATTACCTAGCAGTTGTCTCGTTTGCACAACAGAAGTCACAGCAATACTAAAATAGTGGAATACTTAAATAGCCAAGTAAATAAGCATTAAATAACACCATCATCATGAATTTACTGACAAACACTGAAAGGCTTAGAAAATACTGCAGACGTTGCAAAAGTAATGTAATAAAAACAAAACAAACACAAAACAAAGGAATAAATTAACATTTATTTGAACACCAGGCTTCAGAAATATAGAAAAACTATATTACAAAAATAAAATAAAATGCGTACCAAGAAGCTAAAGCAGGACAACGAAACTAATAAACACATCACTTCTATAGAAAAACTAATACAGACATACAATTCATATTCAAAACAAAATGTAAGTTAAATGACAAATACAACCAAATGAATAAATCTAAGCTAAAGGAAATCAAAAACACAATACGTGAAACGCGAAATACTGAATATACAAAGAATTGGATACTTAAGAATAGCATACTGTCTAATTATGACAAAAAAAATAAAAAAAAAAAATTCACCGACATATTAAGCATGTGGAGAATAACCAGATGATCATATACATACTTGGAGAATATTTTGTGTATGTAAAAATATACACGAGTATGTATGGTATCTCAGAAAGAGTATGCACAACAATTACTAACGCTATGAGGCGTTGGGACTGAATCCAAAAAAATATTTTAATATTTTAATATTCTGAAATAAAAAACAAAAATGTAAATAAAAACTAATGGCCTATGAGAGCAAAATTTTTTTTAGTTCAATATAATATAGTTAGTGAGTATAATATATTATTATAATCATAGAAATATAAGAAAAAACTAGATAGCGGACGACACGATATTATTGAAATCAGTTGATATAATATACCCACAAGCAATATTTAAAATATTGCACGTATCATATTATATTGCTTATTTTTTATTTATATCTTATCAATCAAGATATACAGTAAACATTACGTTTTTGGCATATGACCATACGACTTCAACGTCCCATCGAAAATGTAATAGACAGTCAGCTGTCTAACTCTGTTTAATATTATACAATATAAGTGGTGCCTACAAGTAGATTAGAAAAATATAGCGTTCCCTCTAGTTAATATAATTTATTAAATAAACTCAAATAAATATATATGATAATAATAATAATAATAATGATGTGCGATTAAAAACGATGTTGTTCAACCATAACTTGGGTGTAAGATGTTCGATGATATTATACCTATTGTTCTTAGTTGTTAATTTTAAAAACGTTTTTATAATAATATTAAAAGTCGGTTTAGTTGAATATTTATTTTATTTTTTTTTTTAATTGTATACAAATTATTTATATTTTACAATTATATTATTTTTAGTCGAATACCAATGTAGAGCGTTCCACTGCTCCTATTAGAACAATTATCTAAGGGTTAACATAAAATACGTAATACCTCGATATAAGTCGTGTAATATATCAAAATAATTAAGTAATGTCCAATGGTAAGACTTATTATAAGGTTTTTTTTTTTTTTTTTTTTTTAAATATTTATTTATCATTTGACTTATTTTGTGAATTACTATATTACTCCCACTCCAATAATGCGCATTATATTGACATAATTTAAGACGAATTAATGAACTACTCGAATGTTATGAATAATTTGTTAGATTCGTGTATGCATCAATAGGAATGCTAAAAAAAACTTTTATTGATTTCGGCTTACAAATAGTTTACCGACCGAATAAAATTTAATTTCATGTCGTCAATGTGATTATATTAATATTCGATACTCTTGCCCATCGAATTGAACAAAAACTATATAGCCCCGCGCCGCCGGTCTGTGTATTTTATATTTTATTTGTTTAACGTCCGAAATGGTTGATTTTTTTTTTCACCCAAATAATATTGAAAACCACACGACGTATTAATAAATGATCGGATGGGCGGTAGTGGTTCACATAATATATTATACACAATGATATGCGTTTTACACGAGTACAAATATTAATTCGTTTCGGGCGAGCAGTATTTCGGTCGTTATAACGTTTCGCTCGACGCTACGCGTATACAAGAGAACGCGCTAATTTATAACGCAGTCGCCCTGTGGAACGGGTGTGCACGGGAGGACGAAAAGGAATTAATTATAAAAATCTCGTCAAATATTTCAGGATTAGTTTTACTTATGCTGTCATCTATTTCTCTTTGTAGACATTTTCTTAAAGACCATCAAGCCGATTACCTTCGCCACCCACCTACTGCTCAACGGTGTTTTTCACCCCCATGGCTTGTGTGCAGCATCAACATAGTCATTATAATTTTAATACATACCTACATAAATTATTATAGATAGATATTCATAATTGTAAGTTGAACTAACCTAATTGGTACAGTTGTTCTTGTGCACACTTAATGTAAACATTTCATTAGACTTTTCATGTTTAAAAATTCTCAGTTGAACATACACGTAAATAGCTTGATATATGGAGGACAAGTTTCATTTTTTCCAAAAGATTAACTCACGTTAACCAAAAAAAAAAAAAAAAAAAACAATAACAATATAATATTTTATATTTTCTAATTTTTCTCAAACTATTATCAACTGCTTACAATCAAAAAACGCCATCGATTAGCACGCTGTTATTAGCAGTTGTAATGACGTCCATTAACTAACGTCACACATTTTCCCTTTGTACGCAACATCTTTTCTACAGCCTTAACCTACACGTTTGTTGCGTTATTTTGAAGCAACTAAACAATAATAATAATAATATTATTCTATAGATTTTTTTATTTTTTTCTTTGATATTTAACACTATTTAACGCGGCCAACTATAATGATATTATGACATAATGAATATATTTTATCTTATGTCGATGTTCATTTTGAGCAGTTTAAGCTTCACTGATTGTTAAAAATATTTGTACGAAGTTAAAGCGTGATCAATCTTTGGTAGCCTCGTTAAAACTATCTTTCCGTTGGCTGTCAGTGATTAATTATTATGTGAACGAAGAAACCAATCTCCGATTTTTAACTAATACGATACCTTTATTATGAGGCCCCGTCAACGTCACTCACGAAAAGTGTTCCCCCTAAACAAGCGTTCATTCTAGTATTGAAACTACGCCTTACGCGTTTAATTTTTACGTGTAAATATTCTAATTGTAGATGCTTGTGGGACGTCGATGCAAGTCGATCATAAAAAAATATTTTTTCAATGATTGTAGATAATAAATTGCTTCATAGACACAAAATACAGAACCAGAAATTAATATAATATATATATATATATATATATATATATATATATTTATATTTCATTTGTTATAATGAATTTTTTTGTTAATTTAATTACAATTTTAACTCGTAATTAAGCCAAATAAAATACCTATTTGATTAATACAGTTACTTTAACAATAGAAAAAAGGTTTTTCTAGTTGTATACATATAAGAGAAACATTAAATATATATAAATGGTGTCATTACAAATATTAATTAAAAATATCTATTATTTATTATATTAAAGATTAACTTTAGGGAAAGTAAAAAAAAAAAAAAAAAAAAAAAAAAAATGAGAAAAATTTCACTATTTATTTATTAAAAACATTAGTGAAAAATATTTATTATTTAACATTATTATTATTCATAGATAAAATAAACACACTATTGGTATACTGTGCAATCTATATAAACAACACAACTTGTATAATATAATCGACTTTAAACAACTAAAAGTTTAATGGAAACAACTGCTAATTACTACACATTTTGAGAATTGAATTGGTTATCACTTATCAAATTGTGATATCTATTGATATTCATTATGATCTAGTTATAAATTATAGTGTTTTAAGTGTTTTTAATCATCGTATAAAACCAATAAAATGTGCCAATTATAAATATATTATTTAAAAAATTATATTATAGGTATTTTTTTATTGAAGAATCAAATGTTTAAAATAATAATCATATTATACTAATAAATAAAACTAAGAATTATACCTATCTTTCAAAAAAGTTGAAATATGTATGAATTTTGATTAAAAATGATTGCATTAACTATTAATTTTAATATTATAAACTATTTTCTGTTCGATATTTTTGAGTTAGCGGTAGTAACAGTTACAGTACTACCATACTGTTCTGTATCCCATTTTGTCACCTGAAAAAAAGACAAAGTATAAAATCAAATAAAAATCTCTATTATTAAGATTTAAAGTAGTATTTATTTTATATTTATTTTTACGTTAGTGGAAGTTCAAAAAATAAAAAGTGTTATTTATATAACAGTTATAACACAATGTTATTGTCATACAGCAGAATGACATAACGGTAGGAAATGTGTGACACGTGAATCACTCAGTTATATGGGACACACGTGGTATCACAATTTTAAATTTTGAACAAAGTTATACATTTATTGATTTTACAATCATGTGTGTTTTATTTTTGTTTTGTTTTTGTATCTATCATCAGATTTTGGAATATTAAAAATACTTAAACATCTTCAACTTCAATATTTCTTTTAGTAGGAAAGTAAATCTAATTAATACTTAAGTAGGTCAAAAGTAAAATTATCTGTATTTTACTTAATTATTTGGGGGGGGAATGAAGAACAATCAGGAATTTTTACGTATAACTATAGTTTTTGACTAATTTTTTTATTTTAATATAATTCAAAAAATAATAACCGTATAAAGATAATTTACATTTTTACTTAATATTAACATTAGTATTTTTTAAACATGATCTTTGAATCTTTTTAAGCTATTTATAGAAAATTGATGTTTTCAAGTTACTATGAAACTTGCATATCTATTAACAGTATATTACATATAAAAATCATATTTAAAAAATACTTATATTAATTTTAACTTTTAAGCCGGTCTTATTTATATTATGAGCCTATTTTAATTTTTCTATGTAAATGAGTTATTGACTCAAATGTTAATAACAATAAAATAAAATGGTATACAATATAAATATATATATACTTTTATAATAAATAAAATGTATACCGTGTTTTATGAGTACGGTAAATTGAGAAGAAATAAAGTTTATGTACATTAGAAAAAAAACTATACGTAATGCTAAGTGCAAAAAAAAAAAAGAACAATGCATCGTATTTCACAGTGGATTTTCATGTAGCTAAAGGTCATATATTACTCGGATTTCAAATAAAACTCCACTTACAATTACTCAGCTAACTGATATTTTTATTTTTAGTACATTTTATCACTTGATACCACATGAGGCAAGTATTCATTAATGTTCAATTATTTTACTAGATTTTCAGAAAAAAAAATGCTTATCTTAATAAAATATGTTCATAGAGATTCATCTTATCATATTAATAGTATTATTAAATTGTTTATTAATATATTTAATGTATTTAATTAATCAATCTAAATGCTGGTTGTCGCTAATCAATAAATTGATCCACCATTTTAATCAAATAAAAAAAAAAGAAAAGAAAAAAGAAAAATGATTACAGAAGATATCAATTTAATTGAAAATACATAAAAAATCCCAAGACTTCAAAAGTAATGATGTTAAATAAAATTTTTACATGATCTAAATCATAATTCTTATACAATGTAGCTCTCATTGAATCATTTCAAAGCATTAATTTCAATAATTATAAATTCTTCATATTATTATAAGCTTTGAATGACCAACTTGCGGTTCGCTTTTTTTTGAATCAAAATGTATTTATTAAAATTACTATAAATTTTAATTTTTTATATATAATATATTTATATAAAATGCATCTATAGAAATTTTGGGTCTTGGTGTCATTGTATTTATTCATATAGCCTGCAAACCTATTCATATTGGCCACACCTGCTTTAAACTGTCAAATCGTTCGTATTTGTTTCAAAAACAAATAAATAATATTGTTATAAAATCGGTGTATAATGACAACACAATAAATACGTGTTTTAAATTTTATTAGCGTTTACATCCTCATTATGTTTCTTATTCGTTCACCCTTCCAACTAGCTAAACCTTGATAGTTATTTTATACTACTCTTTTCTAAGATTAAAGAATAAATGTTTTTTTTTTTTTTTTTAATTGTGTCTAATGTTTTCATGTGACTCATAAAAACTACAGATAAATAGGGAAGGCATTAATTTTGTACGTATAATATAACATTAAAACTTGTATTTCTAAACCAAAAAATACTTGACAACTTACAATAGATTTTATTTATACACAAATTATCTAGTAAAGGTATAAATCTACAAGTAATTTATTTATTTAGTTTCGGCGTAAAATAAAATATGTACAATAACGTAACAGCACATCATCAATCTATTTTTGTGTTAAATTAATTACGTCATATTTAATGATGAAATAAATATTTTTTTATGTTTTATACATCAGATATCATTAAAATAGTGGGCTATAAATAAACAATTTAATTTTTGTATTTATATTTTAATGATAAATTAAATAAGGTATTCATTAATTTTCGTTTTATTTATTTATTTTTTTTTAATTTTGTCTTTACTTTATATTTTGGATAAACATAATACATATTGAATTAAGATGACTCCCGAAAAATTCCTGATAAAATAGCCTTTTAAAATATTGGTTATTGATCTTTTCTATGCATCATGCTATAGAACATAACATCAATTTACGCTTAGATATTATTCTATATTTAGAATATAATAATTACGAATTTTGATTAAAAAAAATATATATAAATAATATAAGGGACGATATCGAATCTTACTAAAATAATAAAATAATATAATATTGTATAGCTTATTAATAAAATATCATAACTGTTTATAGTTATATACATTTTCAAATAAATATATTTGTTCTTTATTAAATAAATCGATTAAAATAAATATAAATAAAAAAAAAACTTTGTTCTTATGGCTTGAACTAAAATTTTTTAGCTTCATAATCAACTCTTATATTTACTATTTATATGTTAATTTTACTGATTTTTCAATATTAGATTAACAATGTTTAATAATAATGTCCATTTACACATAATAATAATATATGATTGAACGCAAATATACGAATTACCGAAATAAACATATACATTTATGTTTATATATACGTGCAGGTTGCTTTAATAAATATTTATCAACATTTTTGGGAGAACGGTATTATCAGGAAATAAGACAGAGGTTGTAATTTATTCAAATATTATAATAACTGGTAATTACAATAATAGTATGCAAATTTTCATTTCCTTGTTAAATTATTGAAACGTTTTACGATTTATAATTGAAAAAAAAAAATAATAGTTTATCTATTAAATTTGGTCTTTTGCTTGATTAAACAAAAGCTAAAAATTTAAAACTTTCTTATAATTTAAATATATTGTTTTAAGTTAACCCGGGTCAATTTTTCTTATCTTCCAAGAAGTTAAAATTATATGTATTATAAATACAATTATCATAAAAAAAAACCAGATACATCATTATAACATGAAAAACAATAAATATATTATATAATGTATTTTTACATGCTATTTCACGGTAAAATTGTATTTATAATTTATCTGATAAGTTAAATAAATGCAAACGTGTATCTATTATCTATTCATGGAAAAAATAATGAGAATTTTAAATTTTTACAATTATTCAATTTTATGTTAAATTGCAAAAGCACAATAAGATTATTTTTTTTACTGATTAGAATAAAATAAAAATAAATATATTTCACTATAGAGTATAGTTGCACTAATCGATTGTATTTTATCGAATAGAAACAAATAATTATTAATGACTATATCATTGTTATTGAAGTGTTTTATGAGGAAAAACCATATAATTGAACATTAGGAAAAATAATTTTGTATCCGGTGTTTCTTAATTGTGGACAAAGTGACAAAAACCATGGGAATTGCGGACAACATCTAAAAAGGTAACATACAAATTTCGGAAATAAATATAACATACTATAATTGCGGACAATTTTCCAATTATTATTTTTGATATAACAACCGTGGACGCTGGGAAATTAATGTTTGATATTGGCGATATTGAGACAGCTATCAAAAAATATGTTTGATCAGTTTAACCACAACCTTACTCGTGCTTACTTAATATCTTTCGTCTATTTTCTGTATAAAAATGTATAGTGAAAAACTTAATTTTCTTCTATTTCACAAACCGTAAATGCTTGTGAAAGTGTTCGTGCTAACCTTAATGGAATGTTTTACCGCAGTCACCCTATCATATACCAATTAATCGACACCTTAAATGAAGTACAGATTGGTAGCTATACGAAAATGAATTGTATCTACTGTTGTACGAAATTTAAAACGAAAAAAAAAAATTGTCAAAAAGAGACATTTATCGGCAAACAAATGTTGCAATATTCAAGTGGTGAAATCAGTAGAGTATCATTTATACAGACTGTTTCAAAAAAAAAGTTGTCTAAATCCTGAAAAAGTGGTAAACTTACATGATTTTTATTAAAAAAAAATCTGTATGCAATTAATATTATGACAATGAAATTCGTATTCAGAATTGTTATGTTATAATATTGACCTGAGTAATTTGTCCACAACTACTGACTAGTATGTGTCCTTTGTATCGGTATACTGCATAATTATTAATATACGTGTTCAAATTCAAGTCTAGAATCGGACCCAAAATATTTAGTAATTAAACAATTCTCAGTTTGTTTTACATTAGCACACACCATGATAAGGTTAAAAAAATATTAACATTTCTACAATGTATTTGATTCTGTAGTATTCTACTAAATATCGTTATAGTAAACTATTGTTGTTCAAAACTACAGAATAGTATCCTTAATCCGTATAAACTGTACAATATTTTATTTAATTCTCAGAATAATAATTCAAAAACTATGTATTCGTTTAATTTTAATAATTTATAGAAATCAATATATTTTTACTTAAATCAGCTGACTATAAATTCATAACAATGATCAAATTTTTATGTATCCACGTGACATGTTCTAAATAAAGGAAATAATCAAAACATATTGATAAGCATAGTAGAACAATAGAATAAAATATTACAACTATAAATATACATACTAGATATTAGTACGGCGAGACGTTTATACGACGTAAACATGCTTAAAAAGACGCAACACATTCATGAATAATAAGTTAATAATTGTTTCGTGTTGGTTATAATTAAAGACCGGATTTTGCATATAACGCATGTTCATATTTTTATAAGCAATTACATGCAGTAAATGGGTTTTCATTAATCATACTTAAATAAATAATATTACAAATTTTTATTTTGCATATTTTTGCATATTTTGGGTTCAAGTACATATTTTATATAAAAACGCATGTTTTTGCAAAATACATATACACTAGGTATAAATTTAATTTTATAATTGTATGTACAATTATTATATATACATTTTTCCACAATACAAAAATTGAAAATATTTTTAAAAATATAATATTTCGTTTTCGTATTAGTTGGTAGGTAGGTAGATATTCACTATTCATTGCATACTGGTTTTCCTATCGTATATTTTTATCTTATCGATTTTGTCTAACATTATCGACTTATCGTCAATACTACAGAACACAAACTAATAGACTGACGACTGTAGTTCGAAGCGTACATTCGGCAATAATCAACGACCAACATATTATAAAAACATGTACATTTTGTATAACATTGTATAACATTGTTTGATTTTGTTATTTTATAATGCCTAAGTGTCCAAGTTCAAAATGACCATCACTTAGAAAATGAATTGAACGTATAACAAACCAGGCGAGGTTTTAAAAATCTTAAATAATAATTCAGTTTTTTGTCAATATTGTAATAAAGTAATTATTGTAGTAAAAAAAAAAATTCAAATTGATTAGCACGTTAAGTCATTTTCACACGAAAAATATTCGAAAACTCCCACTTCTAAACAAACATTTGTTAATCAACAGTCAACATTAGATGAAAATCAATCAGTATTTTTTTAAGACCTTGTTCAGCTTTGATTGCTTCTAACATATCACTGCATAAATTACAAAATACCAATTTCACATATTTTTTGAAAAAATATACTTATCTACATATATATGATGAAAGTACTTAGGAAGAATTATGTAATCAAATGTTACACAGACGTTTAAAAAAAAAAAAAAAATACGAGAAAATATAGAAAGTTCATTCATATATTTTTGTATCGATGAAACTATTGACCCACGAGGCAAATATATTGCAAGCTTTATTGCTGGAAAATTAAATTTTAATTCACCATCAAAATCGTATCTTTTAGCATCTAAAGTTCTTGAAAAAACAAATAATAATACCATAGCAAAATTTATAAATGATTGTCTTAGAGTGTTATGGCCAAGGGATGTAACGACGAAAAAGTTTTATTAATGTTATCTGATGCAGCCCCATATATGGTTAAGGCTGCTAACAATTTAAAACTATTTTATTCAAATCTTATTCACGTGACTTGTGCTGCTTATGGGATTCATCAGATCGCAGAAAAAATTATGGATATTTTTCATGAAATAAACGATTTAATTAACAACGGAAAGAAGATATTTATGAAAGCTCCTAATAGAATTTAATTATATCATGAAATGTTACCTAATACACCATTACCACCTCAACCTATAATAACACGATGGGGAGCTTGGTTACAATCGGCAATATTTTATGCAGATAATTTCGAACCTTTTAAAAATGTTATTCAAAACCTACAAGAAGATAGTGTCAAAAGCATTAAAAACTGTAAACAAATTCTAACTAAATCAAATATAATTAACGATTTAACTTATATTAAAACAAATTTTTCGATTATTGTTGAAAGCATTAAAAAGCTTGAAACTTCAGATTTGTTACTCGTAGATGCCTTATACATTTTTGAACAAGTTACGAATTCTATTATTAATCTTTCTAAAAATAAAAATAGCGTAGGTTATTGATAAAAAAAAAAAATGTTCCGAAATTATTAATAAAAATAAAGGCTTGCTAATTTTAAAAGAAGTTGGTAAAATACACCAAGGTGAGACTGTTATAGACTTGAAGAGTTCCGCTATCAAACATTTTTCCCCGGAAATGTTGTTGAGTTTTAAATATGCGCCCATAATAAGCGTTGATGTAGAACGAAGTTTTTCTGCATACAAACATATTCTCACAAACCGCCGTCATAATTTAACCGAGTTCAATATGGAATATATTATTGTTACTTATTATTTTTCTAATATCGAATAAATTGTATATTTTTTTTTCATTTTAATTCATTTTTATCATCATTATATAATATAATATTGTAGTTTATTTATTTTTTCATAATTTATATTTTGATCTTATAACTTTATAATAAATAAATAGCTGTATAATCAAAAATTATTCTGCATGTTTTGCATTTTTTACTTGCATATTTTGACTTTTTTGAATGCATTTACAATTAAAAATGCAAATAAATCCGGTCTCTAGTTATAATTATTGTTAAGAAATCAAACTTTTGCCGTAAACCGAAGAGATCTTAACTTCAACTGTAAAATATCGTAATTATTCTTTCATTAATTAAAAAAAAAAGTATATAAATGTAAACAGTATTGTACTGTCAAAGTTATTCTAATTGTATGATTAATTCTTAATTTCTGGTCTTTTGAGTTCTTTTTACGTGAAACCATTTTTTTTTTTTTTTTTTTACATGATATCTTAAGTGGGTTTACGTTAACTATCAATAAGGTACTAAAGCAGAATCACTTTTAAAATACTTTGAATTATTTTTCAAATTTAAAATAATAAATATAATATAATTAAGTCGTATTATGAAAACGTTAAAACCAAAAAAACTATATTATTATGTTATGGCTTCGAAAAAGTCATATACTAATAAACAATGTTGTGAGTACTTCAAAATATAATTTAAAATACGATTTTTCGTTTTAATTTTCTTACAGTAAAATAAATTTTGGCCTACTATATTGTTATACAATATATTATATTATATTTCATGGTAGTACGGTAGTAGTGAGTACGCGAGTATCTAGCGTATTATTACATGCATATTGCATACGTACATTTAGTCAAGTCATAACGGCGGGAAACATAACAAGTGAGACTGTGCAGAGGCAAACTTACCAAGATTTTATTGATGTAGAGTTCGTACGGTATGACCATGCCACCGGTGGCCGTTTCTACGGCAGCAGCGGACATCATTTCCTCTAGTTCTTCGTCTTCGAACGGTTCTCCGTCATGTCGAAGCGCCGATTCCATGCACTCGCGGCTTATGGTGCCGGTCCGTTCAGGATCCAATGCACGAAACGCGCTAAGTAATTCGGATGCCGACGCCGGCTGATACCTGGTGTAAGACAATGTCACAATGACGTGTATTCACGATAGATAAATAACGTCGAAGTACGGTTTGAAGTGGTATGTATACCAGAGACCTAGTATGTTTTGGTTTTCCTTTTTTTTTTTTTTTTTTTTATGTTTTGATTTTCAAATATTTTTTCTTATTCTAGTTTTGGATTTGATTTTTTTTTTAAATACTCTAAATCAATAGTTGAATGCCGGACTTCTGCGGGAGAGAAAAAAAACATATTTTTACGGAGGAAGATATTTTGATTGATCGTGCCGGTGTCATTTGAGCGCGGTGTTCCTTTGTGTCCCAAAGATAATGATAGATCATTTTTAATGTCACAATCTGTTATTTAAGATACATTTCGTTTTTCATATGTTTTTATAAAAAATACAAACTGAGTTTTTTTTCTTTTTTAGGACGAGTATCAATATCAATCAAATAAAAGAACAATAATTTTACTAGATATACATTTGTAGAAGTCTGACAGTTACTAACATATATTTTAAAAACATCAATTTATTTGATCCAATACTGATTGTCTAGAGTGTCTAGACCAACAAGAAATTAAATCAAACACTAAAACTAAATTCATTTGGAAGTACTATATTATTATATAAATACATTTAAGTTTTCTGTAAATGTAATTAAAATTAAAATAAATTATACGTAAAAAGACCAAAACCAGACAAATAAACGAAAACAATTTTTTTTCAGCTTGAAAATAAAAAACATCAATTATTCCACATTCTAGTATAGGTACCGAATTAAAGTTGCAGAATCTTGAAAAAAAAAAAATTATATCAAGCAATATAATTCAACGAATTATATTGACTAGTCATTTTTCGGTATTTTTCGATTTAAATATCCCAATAGATACTTCCCAACGGCAATCTCTTTTTATTCTATTCTATTCTAAGTGTTACCTAATCCTCAAATAATGCTTAAATATCATTCTAAATTATTAAATTGAATTTCAAACATTAAAAATATTAAAATAAATTTGTGTATTTTTGTATTATATTGCATGCACGTAAAATATTAATAGGTAACGAATCTGTCTTACTTGTATTCGCTAATGGCATTTTCAACATACGGTAAAAATTCAGCCAAATGTACGGTACCAGTTGCTTCGTGATCTTCAACGTTAACCGCAAGTTCCCTCAGATCGGCCTGTGACGGTACGTAACCTATAATTATTTTTATAAATACCATAATATTTTTGAATCTATTGAACATTTTATTAAACCAATAAAATTATGTATTATCGTTGATTTTACGTAGCATAATAATTATTATTTATTTATTATTTCTTACACAGTTCCTACGAAATTTTTCTCACACAGCGATTAATCGCTAAAATATAATATAAAGTAGTTATAGTTATGAATATAAATGTTAATAGGTATTTTGTATAATAAATAGTTTTTATTTTTTATAGTTTATAGTATTATATTACCCTATAGTCCAATCAGCGTCCCAAATTCGTATCAATGACTGCGCATACATTTTATGGTATAGATTACTTAGACCAATATTAAATCTATATCATCCATAGTTTACATTCTACATACGTGTAGAATGAACCATAAGTCTTACATCAGTCAATAAAAGTTAAGGGTTTAACGTGTATACTAAGAGCTTAACATTGTTATTTCTGTAAGTCCTTATAAATTGTCTCAATTTCAAACTTTTAACTAAACATGTCAGCCAACAATATTTATGAAAAGTATCTGAATTAACTATAACATGTATTAACCTAAAATTAATATGAATAATTTGTTTATTATATTAATATCGATTTATTATTAGTATATATTTTTCTATGCTTCTATATTTTCAAATATTATTTAATACCTTTCATTATAAACAATGAAATATTTAAATACACAACAACAATTTTGACAAAATAGTATAGGATAATAATATTATACGCTTGAGTAAGTAATTATTTGTTGTTAATCTTAAATTTTGAGCAAATTCAGATAAATTGTTCTACTAGCAATTTGAAAATATTGAAAATAAATAAGCACAATATGTTTGAGCTTTTAAATTTAAAATTTGATAAAACCAAGAGAAGTGTGTCAAATGTTATCAAACTATTCTTACATCATCTAAAGTGCTCAGTTTTTTCTTTTTTTAAATAGAAAGAAAAAAATCAACAAAAAACAGCAAAAAATACGGAAATATTTAAACACCTCAGTTTTTAACATCGTCAATTTTTTTTTTTTTTTTTTATTGTTAGTCAAGAAGAAATAAACGCAGTTCCTTGACATTTTGATACGAATTCTTTTAATTAAAATTTTTTACATATATTATAATTTTAAAAATTGGTACTTTTAATTTAATTATTATATACAATTAAAATTGTTCATTTTTTAATTTTTTTTTTCTTTAAATTTTGTTGATTTTATTTTAGTACAAATATATTATGTTAAAAATATTTTTTGTACTTTTTTTATTATTTTAATTGTTTATCAATACTGATTTCTTTAAATCTGCATTGGTTTTTTACTTTATAAAAATTAAATTGAACAACACCTAAACTAACTATCAAATATACCTACAAATTAAATTTTTATAAATTGAAATCCTTAATAAAATATTCTTCTTCGAAATTTAAAATAAAAAATTAACATTATTATTTTTTTAAATAAAAACAACTTAAAAATGTAACAATAGAAAATATAATATAAATACATTTGTTATATACACCTATAGTTAATGTGAAAAAAATGTTTATTGTCAAATAACTACCGTGTAAACTATGTACAGTATTTTTTACTATTTTATCAGAAATATCTATATCTATATCTTTCTTTCTCTCACTGTCTCTTTCTATCTCTGGAATCTTTCAATCGAATTCTAGTATATAATATGTATCTACCTAAGTAACGGAGCACTGTTCCCAGTTCGCGTACGTCAATGGTCCTATTGCCACTATGGTCGAATATGTCAAAAGCATCAGCTATGGCTGCAGCTGTGCAAGTTGACGTCGATGACGACAATGCTACGGTGGCCGCTTGTGAACTTACTCCTGCAGCGATGGAGGTGTTCGGTTGTACCGACGAAGACGTTACAACCGAAGTGGTCGTCGTCGCATTCGAAGTCGTGATTGTAAACGTCGTTACCGTTGTGTCAGTCATATTTTACTGTCGTATACGAACAACTACAACATATTCCGACCATTCTGAACATGACAGGTGTGTGCTACGACGACCTAGTTACTGATTTATCGATTAAACACCACGAAACTCTGTCGCAATCGAATCCATTTGTTCAAAATGAAGGTTCGAGTGCGTGCCACCAACAAATAAGAAACTATGTATTTTTCCATGAAAAAAAAAAATAAAAATAAATATTAGATACATCGGTGCACATTTGTACATGACATGTACAATCGATAGCTGATTTTGGTCGATATGGTTGCCGGTTATTTTAAAAATATACTTGAGCGACAAGACATCTTATACTTACTATAAGATCGTAAATTGTACAACTATGTTTTATATTTTTAAAATATTATTGATAATAAAAAAAGTCTCTCCTTTTTTTTTGAACTCAAAACACTCGATATCAGTATATTGTACACATACATTTTACCTATACACCTGAATTAAGACATACAATTCAATAAATATAAATAAAAATGTGTTGTCAATACTGTTGTATTTCTGTTTAAAAAAAAAAAAAAAAATTTTAATGTGTCAAAATCAATCAATGATTCTATGGGAAGTCATTTATGTTTGATTCTTAAAGAAAAATTCTATTATAATTTATAAATTTAAAATAATAAGCCACTATTTATATATAAAACCCAATCATCGTGGTAGTTCTAATTCAACATTTTTATGAAAATTGTATAGATTACTACCTAGGGTTCCACCATTGTGCGACTTCCCCACCAATATTCATCTCGATATCTTCCCTAAAATATCGCATTTACTTATTGTACTATATATTTATTTATATAAATTGTTAATTTCTTGTTTAAAATAAAAAAAAATAAGATATACTTCGATGTGAATGTATAGAACATATTGTAACGAGTAATTATAACGTAACGTGTGACTTCAAGCTCACAAATCTTAATATCAAAATACCACGTATCATATAAATTATTCTATTTTATTTAAATACCTAATATACCTTATGAGTTTTGTTTAATTATAATGTAAAATAAATCTACAATTATGTATTTTTTCTTGTTTAAATGTTTTAATCCTAAATCAAATACATAACTTCATAACTACACGTTTAAATAAATATTTTATATATAGATTTAAAATAATATTATAATGAGCTTATAATTTATTAAAGAAAAGCGATTAGCTACTTACAAGCTAATTAAAATAGAACAGTAAAAATAGATGAATGAATAATAATCTAAGTTAGTTAAATAGTTTATTAGTATAATTATTACTTTAACATAATGGTGAAAAATTACAAATCTTTATGATTAATGTTTTTCGAATTAAACTTGAAATATCCAAAACTATAATATATTGTTTAAATATCTAATTCATCAAAATGTCATATTACACTTCCAAGTTTTTTGCGAAAAAAAAAATGTAACAACATAAATTAAAAAATATGAAAAGGTAAAATTTTAGCTAAAAATACAGTTATAAAAATTGCTTATACATATCAATAAGTATATAGTATATATTACATCATATATTTTTGTAATTAACATAAAGTAAATTATACTAATGAGCCTTAAAACGGTGTGAATAAGATTGTTACAAGAAGTCTGAATATTTCAAGTATTTCATTGTATATAAATAATAAAAATACATTGACATAGTAGCAAAAAGTTTTGATTAAAACTAAATAACTAAAATCGAGTACTCTAGAACAATAGTGTATTAAAACTAAAAAAAAAAAAAACATTTTAAAAAGTTTAAACTTTCAAATACTTAATAAGAAATAACTTAAAAACCAAAACATTTTTATAGTTATACGACATCTATAAAAAGCCGTTATAAAAATTTAGTGCACATTTCTAGTACCTACGGTTCTTATTTTTTGAATTATAAGAAAAACAAAATCAAATCTTAAAAGAACTATTTACTTACAATATCCAAAAATATCAGCTATATCTAATTTTCCATCAGAAATTACCTGGAATATTTGTAATTGAAGATTAGCTTAAAACGTAATAATAATACCCAATTCTGCTTAATAAACATGCGTTATAGTAAAACCAATCCATCCATCGCTTTAACTCATTAATCTTTACATAATTGTTAAAAATGTTTTTTTTTAGTTTTTCACGACTTTTAATCGCATTATCTTACTTTATATTACTTTTGAAATATTAATTTTTGTTAAGATATTTAAATAAGTTTCCCCATTAAGCAAGATTTTGAATTTAAAACAACTTTGTCAAAGGCTATTAAGATTGTGGAAAGTGAAATTTGGACGTTATATTAATTTTTTTTTATACACATTGTATAAGTATTATTTAAGTTATATTACTACTTAATAAAACTTTAAAAATTATAATATTTTTATCTTTTGTCCCAAATAAATATGACATAATACGACGAATAATATTAATTAAATAAACATTTAAATTTTCATCTTAAAATAATTTAGTGGTTCTACTATCTATTATAGTTTCAAGGTATCACGAATAATGAACATGGATTTTTATACAAACTATAGTTATTTAAAACAACAATAAAAAAAAAAAAAAAACATCGTATTATTTTTATTCGGAATCTATTTTTATATAGTCACGGCCGTACACAGTGTGATAGCACAAACAATATTTACAGACCCAAATGTAGTCATTATAGTCTACGTATGTGCATGTATCGTGAACTTTTATGAAGCGTAAAAATCATTATTAAATTGTAATTAATTCAGTTACACCAACCGTGAAATTTTTGGTAATAAAACATGAACAATGGTTTTATTTTATTGAAAAACATTACGCAGAATAATTGTATTTTTTTTATATTTACAATGATTTTCTGTTATTATTCTAATGAATTGTATTATTCAATACATCATTCGTAAACGTCATGAACCCATATACAAATATTTTGAGAGGTTACTTCAAAGGTACAATTTTAATGACTCTTTTTTTTTTTTTAATTACTTATTTTAAATGCTCGGACAATAAATTATATTATTCTTTCATATGTGTGTATATAAATGTAAATTTATCAGTTTTTCAATTTTTTATAATCAAAAGTTTCAAAAAATTCAAATTTAACTTATAATTTAGTCTTAACTATGCAAATTTATGTTTGCATATTTTATTAAACGTAGTAATGATTACAATATTGAAGTTGATACAATTAATTTTTCACTAACGAATTAACTAATATGAATCGATCATATTTTTAATACCGTTAAAAGGGTATAAAGTCTAACTTGATTAAGAACGATATACGAAAAAAAGTGTTTAACCGGATATAAAGCACAATATTATAATATTTTATAAAAAAATATGAAGTCATTGCATTGATGTACCTGATATTATGTCTATGTATAATGTCCATGTGCTCATAATATTTTGTTATTGAAACACATCAAACAAAATAATATATTATTATAAACTGTTATGGGCACTAATAATTAGCATTACATAATACAAAAAAAAAAAAAAAAATAAAAATAAAAATTATTATAATAATAATGATAACCTCATTAAGTAATTGCCAATGTCTAAATAAGAAAATATTAGTTAAGTCATATCGACGGGGCGTACTTAGTAAATAATATATCTGCATAAATTCATCAGTTGATGTTTTAATTGTTCATTTAATGATTATATTATGTGTTATAACTTATAATACAAATCATCTTCCAACTCATATATGGGTTAACAGAGTATAAAATATAAATTTATTTACATGTCGAATCCATGTAGTGAAACCCACTCATTTCATGTACTGGATATCTAGGTCGTGAAATTCGTCCAGATCGTGAATTTTGACAAAAATACATTATTATATATTATGGGCATCCATTTCATGAAATAGACAATGCCTATATATTGTGTACTTGGTGTAATAATTATTTTGAAACAATTTTTTTTGTTATTTACCAATAAATTATGTTATATTATATTTTTATTTATTTTTCAAACACCATACATATATTATATTATATTATTGTATATTATAGGTATTTTATAGACGAAAGTGTTGCCTATGAAGTATTGTTATAAAATAATAATTTTGTACGACGATTGATTATGACATACACTATAAACACCTTCAAATTCAGAAGAGTATCAGGATGTAACCCTAGCATCGATGGCTGATGACAAAGCCGAAAAATGAAGCGTTGGTTTAAATTTTGTTTAATTCCAAAAAAAAAGTTTGTTTCATCGAACAATTGTACGTATTCTTTATAAAGTTTTATTTAGAAACGACCCAAAAATTGGACTAATTACACCAAATTTATCATTTGATCTGTTGAAGAAATTAATAACGGAAAAACTTGACACACTTCTCAGATAAAGGAAATTGAAAAACGGTCAATTGCCTGCAGTATTTGTAAAGTCGAAGTGAGATTGCTATTGTCGAGGACTGATGAAAGTAATAACATTTTCTGTCAATTAAACAATTCAAGTAAAAAAAATACAAATTCAACGTGAACGTGGATACAAAATTCAGATTATAGCTGCAGAGAAAATAATCAAAGCAAATAATAGAATATGATAAAAATATTTTTTTAGATCTTAATTTATATTTTTTTTTTAAAGGGAAACCAAAAAATAGCAGACGATTTTAAAATTAATCAATACGTTGTATTCGGAGTACTGAAAGTTTGGGGGGGGACCTATAGATCCGCCAAATATAATTTGTGTGATCACGAAACAAAAACAAAAATGATTGTAAATGCTTTGAACAAAATAAAGTTTACTAAAAGAATGATTCAATAATAAATGTTTGAAAAAAAATCAACAATTCAATATATCACTAATGATCATGTTGATAATAATGTTGGATTTTTAGTGCCAAAAATTATTGAAAAAATTTCAGGAGGACAAGGATTTTTGTGTTGTTCGTGTAAGATAAAAACTCTTTACCAATCAAGTCTGAATGCATGTTTTAAAAATAACATGCATGTAAATGTAATCTATGTCATGACTCTGTGTCATAATCAATTGTCGTGAAAAAAAAAATTATAAGGATAATGTTTCATAATTATACTTTATATAGGTAACACTGCCATTTATAAAATATAATGTACAATTATATTCGTGTATTATAATAATATAATATTATATTTTATTATATTTTTTATTTATTTATTTATTTTATTTTTTTTTTTTTGTTTCATAAAGAATTAATAAAAATATAATACAATATAATTTATCGATAAATAACAAAAATAATTGTTTTATAATAACTACACAAAATACACATTTTAGGTATTGTCCATTTCATGAAATGGATATCCATATAATGTATTTTCGTCAAAACTCACAATCAGGACGAATTTCACAATTTGGATATCCAGTTCACGAAATGAGTGGTTTTACTATATGGATACGTCATATACACATATAAATTCATTACAACATTTTATTAGATACTGTACTAAACGAAATGTTTTTTACTTCTCTAAATAATCATTTCAAATACCTACATAGTCCCAATAAATTATTGTAACGAACTAATATAAAAATGTTATACAATATTATATCCTATTAAATTGACTTCTCCAAAACATATTTAACCCATCGTAACGCATTTTTCAACACATTAACGTGCACAGGAAAAATACTTATCCCATGATAATTATATACTATATAATTTGAAATTTAGCTATGCTTTTTTTTTTTTTTTGTTTTTTAAGCGACTAATGTAACTATCTCAATAATAAAATAGTTTAATTTGATTTAATTTTAATTTATATTTAAAACGAATAATAATATTTTTCAATAGATAAATACCTCGAGGTCAGGACCTGTAGTATTATAATCACTATTGATAATCCATTACAATAATACAATATCAATGTAATATATATATAATTTTACATTTATTAGTGTTATATACATAATATTATTTTGTTTCTTTACTAATATAAAGAGGAATTCTTTGATACATATAGTGATTTAATAATATTCAGATAATTATGAGTGTGAATTTATGCAACTGTAGGCAATGCATAACATACAAGAAACGACATAAAACCAGAAACAACTCATTTAAATCATATAGTTCGATATTATAAGGTGGACATGCATTATATATATATATATTAATAAATCAGAAAGCATTATTTCCGATAATTATTTATTTACGAATCATATTTTTTCATCTCAAACACAATAGACTTTATTAAATTTTTTTTTGAAAAGAATATCAATATATTAATATACATACTCGTATTATTACTTTCTTTGATGTAATTATATGTACTGTTTGTATATTATATTCTGCGAGTGAAGCTGCTTACCTTTCATGAAATCTAATAATATTATTGCATAAAATTTCACAAAACAAAACTTTAAATAACTAAAACACCGGGTGTAAGTATTAGATATATAATTTAGAGTAATTAAATATTTCATTCTCAGCTGTTCTATGCATCAAAAGATAAATGTTTCATAATAGACCAGAAAGCAAACTTCCATTAGACGTATAATAAAATGATTGCATAGTCATTGATGTATACTACACAAAAATGTGTACACCGTAGTTAAAAAAGCATTCGTTAAAAATAGTTTGAGTTTTTTTCAGACTTATAAATGTACTCAATTTAAAACCTTTTTAAAATTAATAAATGAAAACATACAATAACAAAAATTACTTATTATAACATCTATCACCTATCAATAACTGGAAGTGTTCTGAAATTCCGGATGACTTACTTTTTGCTTAAAAATCTGAATTAATTAAACTGTAAATATTATGTATTATTCTACGGAAAATACTCAAATATCACGTTAATAATATACATATACGCTTCTTAAGCTGTCATGTAAGATTATATCCACTCACGGGTAACATACAATACAAAAATAAAATCAATAACTACACAAATCGTCCATCACAAAACTAGTCGCATTGAAAATGTTTTATCGGTTCAATAATTATACAGAACAAACACTATTATTTAATAATAATATAAAATGTAAATATAAAAATTATTTAAATGAAAATATAACTACAATAAACGTTAAACTGAATTGGAGACATATAAGTTAAATTTTTCTGGATTTTCAGAAATATTTATTTTTTGAGCATATTATGTCACATATGTTAAATATTATGTGTGACGCATCCAAGTGTATATTAACTATGAATTATAATAAGTATATGTAAAATGTTTAGTTAATGATATTCAAGAAAAATATAAAATAAGTGAATTTTAATAAAATAACCAAAATTACCTACTAAAAATTTGAAACACTTTTTCTACTTTAGCGATGGTGTATTTTTATTAACTTAAAACAAAAACAAAATAAACTGAAATAACAACCAAATTCTTTTACTTAAATTGGAAATGAATATTGTATTGTTTGAAAAGTATTTTTATGATATAACCATGTCTTAAATTCGTATACATATGCATAGGTATATATATATACAAAACTATGAATTTTATTTTTTTAAGTTTTAAATGTATTACAATTCTACACTTGTATATTGTATTACTTTAGGAAATATCGTGAACCAAACAAAACATTAAAAATTTACTAAAATAATATCATTAAAATAATTTAATGGTCTATAACAAATACCGTGACTTTATTTTATATTGTGTCTACTATATTTTTTTTTTTTTTATTACTATTGATTTTATTTAATTCTGGTAACTAAGGTCATTAGCTGTGCATATGAGTAGTAGAGGTTTTTTTTTGTGTAAGGTTTGGTTAGTAGGGTTGGAACACATGTGTGTATGTATGTGTGTCATGGATTTGTCACTAAGAACTAGGATGGTCACCCATCCGATAACTAGCGACGTCGGCCAATGCTTGACCTCAAAACACATTAGTTACTGAGGCCAACCACTGTACCACATCAAGCCACATAATAATATCATATTTTGTTTCAATCAATAATATAAAAAATGATTTCTAATGAAATTCCGTAAAATAAAATATTTACTACAATACCTAAGCTGGAATTTTCAGAATAACAACTTATCAATAAAAACCTTAACATTTCTTTTGTTCAGTCGCAAACCTTTATAGTCTTAAAGTCTTTAGTATAACATCGATTCTAACTGCTAAGTGTGTATAAGATACAAAGAATGGTTGACGTTTTCAATTAAGGCGTAAATACACATTATCATAGTCGTTAAAATCTGGGCACACAATATATGTATCTACACCAAGGTTAAGTAACTAAATCACTAAGATACGTTTTTTTTTTTTTTGCTACAAATAATACAAAAGTCAACATAAGATAAGTTTATTAAATATAATATATGCATTTAAATACTAATTGTAGCTTATAAATACATTAATGTCTATTGAAATGGAAATTAAAATAAATTCATTGGAAAATCAATTTTTAAAATGAAAATAAAAGAAATAATAATGTTCAATTATGTAATATTTTCAAATAAACTCTAAATATTGTTGACATACATAAATTTATTATAATAACAGTCTTGATAAAATGTTTGTTCTACTTAATATGCACATATATGATATAGTAAAATACTTGTGCCCTAAATATTCCTTGAAGCAATTCGAAACACCTACATGATTAGTACAAAACCTAGATTATAAAAATATTTTAATTATCAATTGAATTTGACTATTCTTGCTACACAATCCAAATTGTAAATTACATGTAAATTATTTGTAAAGATTGCATTATATTATAATCATTACATCATTCCAATGAAAATAAGTGAGGATGAAACTACAGATATACTCAAATACCACTTTCATAAAATATTATATTAATAAGATAACATTATAATTCTTAATTATAATGGATTTTTTAAAATGTTGGTTTTATGATACACATACACATATTTTAACAATACTAAATAATAGTTTAAAAAAGTTCGATATAAATCTAATTATAAAGTTTTTTTCTAACATTTCAAAGTAAACTTTTAGCCACCGTATAAAATTGTAGGTTAGAATAATATATGATATCTTAAGTTCTATATAGTCCCTACACTACACATCATTATTTATAAGTTAAATTATTTTAATATTTAATTATATCGATATAGATTGTAGGGTAAACTTACTGCACTAAGTCATTAGTTCGTAGTTGAGAATATCGACTTTTGAGATTTTCATTGGTCGATCATTAATTATTTGGCTTTTTTCTCATAAGAATCCATTAAATACTTAAACCTTACACAATAAAAGTCAAAATATTGCTATCAAATAAAAGATGACAAAGTACCACCAATGGGTGGCCTTTTCACTCTAGACATCTTCAATGACCATATAATAAATTACATCACTTATACTTATTGTAAACTGCTTTATAGATTGTATAATAAAATATTTTATAGCAAAAAAATAAATGTGTATTTAAAGTATAATTCATTAGATTGAGATGGCTAACTCATTTTTATAAATAACTTAGCATAATAATGTTAAACCTGTACGCCATAAACAAAGAAAACAATTTAATGAGTGCTTGTTCATAATAACTGAGAAGATATTGCAAATTGCAATAAACGAACAATAAAAAGTGTACTTTAAAATTGTAAGCAAACCACGCGTGGGTTTCATTACTAGGCGACGGAAATCGCTGGAATGAAAATATCAACTTAATTAAAAGCGCCGGCTATATTATTATACGAAACTGCAATATATATATATATACATATGTAGACGGTTTGATTCTGAATTTAATTAGCAGCTCCATATATTTAAACCAGCTCATGAAAAAAAATATCGTCAGAAAAAAAAATGTATAATTATTCAACCTAATGTGCAACGTACTCAAATATTTACGTGCATTTGATATAATATTTTTATTTTGTACAGCATTTATCGTAAACAAAAAATAGTTTACGCTATAAGCGCAACAATAATATATTATCAAAGTTCCGCAGTTTAGTTTTAATTGATGTTACAAGGACGTACATTTGCCATATAATGTACATCTGCAGTGTACATTGAGTTATTATTTGAGATTAAACAGTTTAAACAGTAACACAATTTGAGGATACTACGCGTTGCTACACCGTGCCTATGCTAATTTGGTTAATTAAAAACGCTCGTCAATGTAAATAAATAATTAAAATAAATCATATTTTGGTGGAAAATAATTTATAAAATAAACACGCGGGATCAAAGAAATACGAAACCGAATCAGTTTTAGTTAATAAGCGATTTATATTTTATAACATTGAAACACTGTAAATTCAATTCACCAATACAGCAGCTCATCCGACTAACATATTATAATTTACCATGGATGAGTAATGGCGCGTGACTGAATCGACCGTATTATTCTCATAGCAATAATAATTGCATTTCGTCTAAGCAACAAAATATAGATAGAGCGTTCGCCTTTGATCTGACTATCAATTGTATGCACTGTTTAATCACGATATATTAAACTATCGTACATTTTATTAAACTTAGTGCAAAAATGATTCCAATATTTAGAATAATATATAAATGCATAAAGTGTCCCACACGATATTACCATGTTGCGTCCAATAGTCTCAAATAAAACCCACGTTTTCACTCTACGGCCTCACATATTATTTAAATGATCAATGGGCATAGGAATCATTCTTCTCTGTTCGTTACATTATTTTAGACGGTTACTTCGACAAAATCTAGAATTATGAATTGTAACTACCTATACATAGTATTTCCATCTTCATTCTGAATATGTTGGCTCTATACTCGGTGAAATCCACATTCGAAAAGTTAGGTCGAAAATCTTGTACTATAATATATTCATCCGTACTTTACATCTGTGTTGACTGCGTGAAAATGATTGAATATTTTTAAGATAAATTTAAAGAATTATTTTATAATCTGCGAATGATATTAGTTTATGCATTTATTGCAAATCAATATTACTTCAAAATCAACATGGACATTTAAGCTAGAGAAAAACCCGAACAAATAAAAAAAAATAATAGGTAATTCCGAATTTCTATACAAATTGTCTGTAATTAAAACTTATAGGCATTTAAAACGTATTTATTAAATTTTATTATAAAGTATAAACGTATAATTTAATGATAAACGTTTAAACTAATTTTGATATACTTTTTATTTATTATTACTAGACAATTCAACAATAATTGTAACATACATTATATTATTATTTCGTAAAAGTATATAAAAACAATAAAATTATAAAAAAAAAACATAATAATTATACGAAATGTAATCAATCGAAAATAAACTTGGCCAGAGTTAGTGATGAAACTTCACCTAATATTAATATATTAACTTTTAGATGTTTATAGTTAGGTTTTTTCAAACATAAACGATGGAGCTAAGAGTGTGCACGTTCATTTGTCTCTTCGTTTGTCATTTGTTACAGCCTGTACATTATTAAGATTTATTTGGAATCGCGAATACAGATCTATTAATGTAGATTATTTTTACCTTCTTTGGAACACCGGAGTCTACGTGTATTATTTTTGCATCTAATATGATAATGTTATTTTTGCTCTCGATCTACTAAAGTATTTTGATATATTTTCTTAGCTGATAGGCGTCGATGACCGGATGACAATAAGATTAAGACGTGCATTTAATATACATTGAATTAAGACAATAGTTTTGAATACGGTTTATGAAATTAATTTAAAACTATGCAACTAGTAAAAGATCAATTTCATTGTTAAATTAATATTCTCTTGCTTTAGAATATTACCGAATGTTTTTCTCAGTGATCGTTCATCGTATTTGTTTAAAACTGTGTAGTTTCTCAACAACAAATTTAGTTAGATGACTTCAATATTAAAGAAACAAAAAAGTTAAAAACTATATTATTGTCATCTAACAATAAATTAAGAAAAATACGTTTGGTTCATTAAATAAAACAAAATTTTATTGGTTCGTTGGGCACGTTCATCGTTTACACGTGACGCGTTTTCAAGTTACACAATGCATGATATCATGCGTATTTTTTAACGTCAAGATGTATCATACAAGTATCTCAAAATGCCATTAAATAAATAATTTATGTACGTCGTTATTTAAAACGATGTTTTTCCTACAAGAGGTAAGAAACATTAGCAACGTGCATACACATTCAGTTTATATTTTTGGTTAGTTTTCCCCGTGCAAATGGTTGTTAAAAGTAATAATTACCCAGAAGGATGTTACACGATGACTACGTCTAATAATAATATTATATTTAATCAAATCTCAGAATATACCACGTTATAATATTATCATAATCATAGTATTTTATTACTATTCGTAACCATATAACAATACAACGAAAACCATTTCAAAGTGATTTAAATATTTTTTTTAAGGAATATTAAACATTTAATAAATAAAATAACTATAATATTATGTAAAAATTAAAAATAATTACATAAAAAGCATAAAATATCGTAAAACTTATCCAAAAATTGTCAACAATTATAAACGTTGGCCATTTTAAAACGTAGTTTTTGCTGTAAAAGATTGGATATTATTTAGTAACAAAATGCAATACTATAATTATTTTAAAATTTCAGGTTAGTTTTCAATATGCAAGATATTTTCGGACAAAAATTCGCCAAAAAGTAACAATAGTATATTATCAGATGGCGGTCGCAAAAATATATTAATATTGTTAAATCCACTATATTTTTTACTTATCTTAAACAAATAAATCGTAATAAATATTTCGAAAATCCGTGGATTACATAATATAGGTCATAATAATAGGAAACTCGAAGAATTTTCATGCTCACGTGACGAAAATGCCATTCGTTAGAGCGCGGTTAAACAAATATTTGTAAACGTGATATACACATACAAAATATTATATTATGTGCACGTTTGCTGTACCGCGTAGAACGAAATATGTGAAATCCTTTTACCGCTCCCGATATAACCTAAAAACTTTTCGAATCCGATCATACACAAAACAAGGAAATGGTATACATTCATACAGTAGTCATAAACTCAAATGCATACGCGATTTATCATATTATGTATGAATGTATTTAATAAAATGTCTACATATTATACGAACAAAACGATCTGCAGAGGAATATAATACCTACGTGTTATGAACAACGATTGTTTGTCGACTATTGAACATTGTTAATTAATTGATCGCATTGTTTTCTGTTCTCAGTTTGCCGAGAAAATGTGATTGCGTACGAACCAAAACCCATTGTATTCCCACCACAACCATCCAAATCCTCATTCCCCGGCTCCAGTCGTGTGGGGACTCCGTGAAGTAACCACAATCTCTCGGTGTGCTTACATTTATTCACCGATAACCGCGTACAACGTTCCGAAAATTGAACAACGTATAATAATGGACCTCTACTGATATCGCGGAGCATTCGCATATTGTGTGTAATAATAAAATAAAATTCCAGTGGGTTTATAAATGTCAAAAATATGATATACGACTATTAAGCAGATGGATATTTTAATTGTAATTTTTTGCACACTTCGTGACCGATTTACCCAAAAAACATCATACGTAATCTTATGTATTCACACTGGCGTTATCTATTCACGTCGTGATTTTAGCAGAAAAGTGACATCCAACCGTGACACTCGACCGTGAAGATGACCATCAAGCTGAACGTAAAAACTCCGTAAAGAAGTTTCACTTCAAAAAAAGCCATTATTGCATGAGGTTAGGTGAGACTCGATAGTCTTCAAAATCCAAAGCCCTGGAAATGGATATGTTTATTAAAAATTTAATACATTACACATACAAACTATTACAACCATAATGGTAGCTGTCAAAATTGCAACTATTGCACGTTTTAATATCGTCTTGTAGACGCGGCTTTATAGGAGTGATGGTGATGAATTAGACCTATTGCTTGTATATTTCAATGAATAATATTATAGTATAATATATCAAATTATTATATATTACTGTTTATGTATTATAATATAATATGAAAGATGTGTTGTTTATATTAAATAGCTATATTTTTCATGAATATAAATAACACTTTAAAGGTTATTATACAAAAAAAAAAAAAAAAAGAAAATATTATTTCATAAAATTTCTTTTGCAAAAACAAAGCCATGTGGGATGTGATTTCAAAAAATCCATTTGCATAGACGACGATACGCTTTTTACATCATCCATATACATATATATATATATATGTATGTATATTATATTATATTTACGTATATTATATATTAATCCACCTGAGATGAAATTCAGAGAAATCTTAAATTTGCGTTGCACATTATGCGCCTCAAAAATTTCGACGCTTTTCCACTTAAAATAATAATGCATTTAAAGAATAAAAATATAAAATTATATGTATAACAATACGTACATAGGTAGCCGCGTGAATTGAAGAATTTACACTCAAAAGTGCATAAAATATCGATTTAGATTTGTATACGAATCTTTAATGAGATTAAATGACTTAAAAATTATTAGATTTCATAAAGTCCACGCACGCCGTATTTTTGGGCACAGTAATCAATTATTACTCACGAAAATTAATAAATAAAATATTTTTATTTACTGAACGGACATACATATTATGTATATATTATAATAAATATTGATATTATTGATTTGATCATGTAAATTTATTGTAAATGTTTTTATAATATTATTATATGTAATACATATAAGCAGTGACATTATTATTATGGTCTTGGGTAATGCGTATTTTCTACTTTATTTAGGTGCGCTATGCACGATGACAAAAAAAAAAAAAAATTAAATTGTTTTAATAAATTAATATAACTAAATCTATAAACTAAAATTTGCATGTGTTTTTGTTTCCTTTTTGTTATTTCTGAAGCATTTGATATAATATACTTATTAACACAACGACATCACGGCAAAACTACCATTATCAATCTTTAAAAATCAATAGAAATCCAAAATCTAAAAAACCCATAATATAATATCATAAAATATTATGTATAATCCAGACGACATCCAGTGTAACACGATTTGTCTGAATAACCAAAATTGATCGACAGTTGAATGTAATATAACAACTGTACATAAACTGTGATTTTAGATATAAAATATGGATTACCATGCTTTTATATATTTTCGATCTCCTTTGTATAACATTGCGTACTGTCGATTATTTATAACGCTTCATTTATTTCAATATCAAAACCGTGACAAGATTTTTTTTTTTTCATAATAATGATTGAAATGGATTGAATTGCAAATAACTATATCAACATATATTTTAAAATCAGGATGACAGTAAAATTATATCGATTCTATCATCAAAAATCAACGATAGGTAAACCACATTACCAACACCAGTATCAAAACTTCACTTGTTTTTCTTATGAAATAAATAATTTCTTCTGCATAAAAATGTTAAGCTTTATATGTATTCGTTAATTTTAATTATGAACGCTGTTCATATAAATCACATAAATATTGTTTTCATTTACGTTCCTCAATTATTGATTTTTTCAAGTAATTTTATTGTTATAACTTATAATATTCAGGTACAAGAAAAATTTCAAAAACTTCACTTATGCTTAATCGAGTATATTTATTTTATACAATATCATTTTACGATGATAAATAATCCGTTAAATAATTTTTAACGTCACATAAGACACATCACATTGGTACACTAATAAAGGTACCTATACTGATATTGTACACCTAACTCAAAAATTCATAAATATTAAACTGTGCAGTACATTTTTACCGGCTGTAATATTCATTAAGTGGTCGTATAAATACAGAATAGACAGTAAAGGCCAGCGAGTACGAAATACGGATGTTTTAAAATTACGGGAAGATAATCCATTTTTCTTTCTAAAGCCTTTAATAAACGTTCATTTTTTTTTATTAGTGAAGTTTTACTTTACAAGATTAAAATGTGATTATTTTTATTTTTTTAACACGAATTATAATAAGCTTAATACTGTTTATTATACTATAATATACAAAGATAAAGTTTTATTTATAGAACTATAAATACTTGTACTCTTGTTCTATTTATAACAAAACTCGAGTACGTATTTATTATTGTATTAACGTACAGTCAGTCAATAACTTATCAATTATTACCAACCATTTTTTGTATCTTATGTCTAATGTATGTTCAATATGGATAATCTACACTCTATGGACCAAAGAAAGTTCATAAATTATAGTTTTTCTTTTATTATTATTATTATTGGTCGTTTTTAACATTAACAACAATGACTTTTATACTATATTATTATTTTTGTATTGAACTATATAAATTAAATTTTCTAAAAATGTCAAAGCTTGATCAATTGTGCCCAAGTGAAATTTATTATAGTATACATATAATTGCTATACTACTGATTAAGACTAGAATA
Source organism: Melanaphis sacchari (assembly GCF_002803265.2). Taxonomy (NCBI): domain Eukaryota; kingdom Metazoa; phylum Arthropoda; class Insecta; order Hemiptera; family Aphididae; genus Melanaphis; species Melanaphis sacchari. The sequence goes on along the minus strand of NW_020270976.1, from coordinate 2,075,476 downwards.
TCAATAAGTTGAATTAATTTTAAAATTTGAGCTTGTTAGTTATAGAAATTGTATTATAAACTTAAGTAATTTTAACCAGGGGTAACTTCGATATATCGACACGTTGTTTTTTCAATACAGCTTGTGATAAGTTGATTTTAAAATTTATTATCAAGAAAATTAATGTTTTCGATATTAATTGGTTTACACTTTATTGTTTGTGTAATATGCTTGATAAATCAATTTTATGTAATATAAAAATTTGACATCCAAAGAAAGATAAAAATACAGATTACTTTATGTAATCATTATTATTATAAGTCATATGACTATAACTATTTACTTTATTAATTATAAATTATAAGTTATAATCAATATATGAATACATTTATAATCACATTTTAGTATTAATGCTAATGTTCTGATTATGAAATAATATGAATACAAATTATATATAATAAATTAATGTTGTGGATATTTAAAAAAAAAAAGTACAATGTGATTTTAAAATTTAAACATTTTTTTTTTTTAAATTAAATTAATCAAAGTTAAGTTAAACCAATAATATAATATACTAATTAGATTGATGCATTCAATATTTCTATCAACTAAATCAATATATAAATATTTCTAAATTAAAAATATTATTAAAATTTTTAGCCTTGATATTTTATTTTAATTTAATCATCCTCCGGGTTTTTTTTTTTTTTAGAACATTCCAACTTATTTTACGTCCAGTTATCCAAATAAACTATAAAAACACATTCTTAACAGTTATAATATCTATGAACTAAACCAAAACATACCAAATTTTAAAATTTACAATATCCTATAAAATTGTAAACTTTTTAATCGTACTTTCAATTAAAATTATTTATTTATTTGTAATTTGTTAAATATTTAGTTACTATATATTTGTATAATGTTATACCTTGAACGTTTTCAAACTTCAAACATGATTTTTTTTTCGTAGTTTCTCTTTTTGTGCCCTGAAACGAGATCAATCACGCATATTTCTAATAAACAAACCAACTCCTTGAAAATTATTTCTATATATTGTATATTTAAATTTAAATTTCAGTACATCAAAATGTTAATAATATTAACTGCGTTACACGATACAATACAATTTGAATAATATATCCTAATCTATAATAATTTAAACAAAACAAAAACCGCCATCATTACTACGAGCTGGATGAATGAAGTCGATAGATGAGATTCGGGAATATATAATCGCTTGCCATACCTCCAACCCCTTTAGCAATAATTTTTCACGTCGTTGAGGTACTAAACAATTATTTAAAATGTATAATAATATGCAACATGAATAATAAAATATATTGGTACAATAAGTGTATAATATAATAAAGACAAATCGTTTAATTTTGTTTTTACAATCAATGTGCTTATTATATATTGTAATATCATCATAGTATTGCTTTACTAAAATATTTTTTTAGCTATTATCCTGCAATGGCGTTAAATCGTTAAAGTATTATACATGAATGTGTATGATAAAAAAATAAATGACAATAAATGTATAAATAAATAGTAATTAACACATACCTATATTGTATTAAGTACCTAATGATAATAAACACAGATATTAAATACGCATCATATAATATTTATAATATATAATACAAAATTACAATGATACGGTGATAATGATAGTATAAATGTATTAATATAATAATAAAATGTACACACTAATACTATATTTTATAAAACTATGTATAATATGGGCAGCAATAAAGTGTGTCTTGGATAAAGTAATACATTTCAATAAATGGTCATGCACACGTCATCGTATCGAAGACGACGGTTTTAGGACGAATTGGCTATTGACTATTGTTTTATGCTTACTTGATGCGCGTATATATTGCTTCGTCGAAGTCAATAAATAAATGTTAACTCGATGCAAGTACAGAAATCATTATGAAAAACACGACATGGTAGCGTTGTAATACGTGTGCAGCACGATGATATTTTTATTCATTTGAACATGAGATCTCGTTGCCCACAAGCATATAACATCACAATATTATGTTTAACTAAAAAATTCTTACATTCAATAATTTAATATGCCGTGTATTTGTCACACCCGTTTGTATTAATATTATAATTAGTTATTAAACTAACAATAGTTATACGCCTCAACGTAGAGTCTACCGAGAAAAAAAAAAGCTAACACTAAACTTAAACTGAATAATATACTAAAAACACAATAAATCGATAAATTACTATACTTTTAAAACTAAAACCACTCAATGGCAAATATAAAGTACAATATTATATTGTAATTATATCGTATAATGTAGTTTTAGTAATATTATTATATTATTATGTACACGGTTTCGAATATAGTTATATTACGTAATATAATGTAAATACCTATATAATATACGTATAAAATCACGTGAATCCGAATAGATTTAATTTATTTTTTAACAAAATCCTATTTTTTGATTCCGTAAATGTTTTTTTTTTTTTTTTTTTATTTAGGTCTTATTGCTGTCACAGACAAACCTTATAGTTGACCAAAATTGAGTCGATGAAAAAAAAAACTTTTACAATTGAATTTTTATGTACAAAAAGTCTTTTGAACCCTTCCGATTTCGGTTTACGCATTCTAAATATATTTATACGAAATATACACTTTTACACACACACACACACACACACACACACACACACAAAGACACACATACAAATATACAAAGTCCTCGATTCGACGAGACCGTATAAATGTAAAATACAATTATTATCATTCTATAAAAAGAAAGTTTTGACGAAACACAAGTCGTACAATAAACTTCAAAATAACTACAATATACACTGTACATATTATTATGCTGCTGAATATACACACATATACTTCATATTTTTTTTCAATTTGTTTACATTACATTGAATCACACAATGTGTAAATATCAAATTTTCTATTTATCTCAAACTCAAACACGTTTACAAAACTTTTTGGTAGAAAAGTATTAATCGAACTAAAGTAAAAACGAATTATATTACAATTCACAATAATATGACAATATTGTTGAAAAAATGTGAGTGTGACGCAATACCACGGTCACCGGCCAACATAATATAATAAATATAATAATACCTGAAAATCGGCAATAAATAAAACTCGATATTTAGTAAACGAAGTATTTTTCTACAATATGCTACCGAAATATTAACACCAAATATAAAATCAGTCAAAAGCTATTCGTAAAAAAAAAATAATAATAATAATAATAATAATAATAATAACACATTTTTCGTCTTTGAGTCGAATGCGGCGCAGTGTACCTACACCGTTATAATAAGATGTGTATAGGCATAGTACGTCTCTTTATTTCGACGTCCAAATTGTATTAAAATAATACGGTATAAGTTATAATGTGTGTATTATATAGGCATAATATTTCTAAATCAGACGAATTTATCATTATTTTTTTTTGCACGTGTACACTTCGCCGATGGCCGGTGTGAGAGAAACATCAAATCCTCAGTTGTTGGCCACCTGCTGCTGTTGCAACTGCAACTGTCCGGTGTACAGATCTCCGTTCAGGTGCAGTACGAACGGATTTTCGTTGTTGTTCAATCCTGAAAAACGGAACGTAACGAGTCAGACATCGAACAATAATTGTTTTTATGATAATAATATTCTATGAAATAATATTTTAGGTACAAAAACATAGTATAATACGTATAGACTGCGATTGTTTGACGATTAAAATTAAACTTAAGAAACCATACGCACAAGACACAAACTTAAAATATAATAATTTAATTGTTCGTGATACAATTTATACGCGGTTCAGTGACCCGTATACTATACTTGTAGTGTACTTAATGATATAATGACATTATATCGTATTAATACGCTCTTGCTGCACTAATATATATTATTATTGCAAACAGTGGTATACAGTATACGGAAAAACTTTTTTTTTTTTATTGACTGAGATATTATTACGCAGTTAACCTTACCCGAGTATACGCGATATGACAATAATAATAATATTAATATGATATTAATAATATGCGACGAACGACCGCCATAATCACGATTTACCTCTAAATTATAATTTGTCTTGAAAACAGTCATTAATAGAATTAGCGCGGCAGACGTAAAATACGTAAACTATCAAGTTTTATGACACAATAGTAAGAAAGAAATCATACACACTAAATAGAGTAAAATAAAAATTAAACCACGTGATCAACTACATTAAGAAAAAAAAAATTATATTGTTTATTTTTAGAAATATTCAATTTATGGTATGATTAAAAAAAGTAAGAAGCAAAATATAGTTCATACTATGTGAAAGTATTTTTCTAAAACAAATGTTCACAAATTCGTATTTTTTGTGAACGGGAAAACGCCTTGATAGTAAGAAGAAAAAAATATTCAAAATTATTGTAGAAAATAATAATTATAGAAATATTTGTGTTTAATAGTTTATCATATAAAAATTAGTTGAGTGCGTAGGTACGTTTAATATTTTGATCGTCATTTTTACTTTGTGTCGAAAATCTACTTTTCATCAATACATTTTATGGGGTATATAACGTCAATAACATCATCGTTTTACGATTTTGCTTTTAATATTATTCAAAACCTAATCTATATAAATTCAATGCAAAAATGGTCGAGAGAAATTCTTCTACTGAATTCCCATTGTGTATGGTACAATTGCATTATTTTATATATTATTATAACTATATAAATATTTCTTATAACGACTACAATAAGAAAATTTATACTAAGATAACTCAATCCAGTTGAATAGGTGTTATGCGTAATAGGCTACGGTTAGAAAAATTGTGAAAGACGAGTTATTTGTGTTTTATGATATTTAAGCAAATTGTTAAATATTAAGTTTCAAGTCGTTGTATATGCTATTATAAGTAACAAATAAGTTGAAAAATTGAGAGATCAAGCGACGCAGGAACCATTAACTCCGTTGTATAGATTTAAATCAAAAGTCGTTGTTTTATGGTTTTTGCCGATTGTTTCGGTCTTGAATGGATATTGTATATTAACTTCAATATTGTGACGATTTGTTTTTGTTTGCGTAAAGACGCGTACTGCAAACATTATAGACGCACATATAAATAAAATAGCAGTTATAGTAAGTAACAACTACAATTAACATTAGTACCTATAATAGATGTAGCAATAAAACCAGATCTGACAAAATAGTACTAAAATTTTCAAAGCTCTCAATCCATGAAAAAATAAATAAAGTTGCTAGTTTTTTTTTTTTTTTTAAGTAAAACCAAAACAATCAAATTTCAAATAAAAGCAATAACGTTTTTAAAATTTCAATAAAATTTAGTATGAAAATATATAATTGATCAACTGTTTACTACAAAATAAATCATACACATAAAGACATAAAACATTTACAATTACACAAGAAGACGACTACATATTATGATTTTAAAATAATTAACTTTGTTTAAATTAATGATATTTTTACGAGATTTACAGAAATTATTTATGTATAAAGCATTTTTTATTTAAAAAGAAGAAATTCATGAAACTTTTTAAAATATTGAAAAATCCAAGCAAAATCTAGATTATTTCTAATGTCAAGTTCAATTGGGTGGTGAATAATAATTTAAGAGGTAATTTCCTTTAGTATTATTTTTTTTAAATAGAGGGATGGGTAGTAATCGTTGGATATTGAATCCCTAGTTGTAAATTTTAAAATGTATGATAAACAATATAGTTAGCCAATATTAATCTAAAATATAATTAGTTGTATTATTGTATAATGCATTAATCATATAAATTTATGTTAGACTCCCTCTTCCATTTTTTTTTTTTGCGTTAATATTGATAGGTGGGTAGATATTTGGTATATTTTTCTTTACCTCTAGAAAAGCAATGAACGTAAATACTAAAAATTATGAAAGTAAACTGAAGGACTACAATAATGAACTATTACTATTTGAATTTCCTATCTGATATGAATTACCTAGTTACCTTTTAAAGAAGTTTAAATAATATGTTGGATTACTTAATAGCACAATAAAATAAACTTTGGTGCGAAAAAATGATTTATTTATATTTAATTAAATGTTGGCATATGTTTATTGTGCTGAAATATAGCAATATAATTAATTTGTTTTTAATTAATTACGAGTATACTCGTATATAAACCAAATAAGATAGTATATAGAACTATCGATATATTCTTTAAATTATCATAAACCTTATACATATATGCTATACAGTAGGTACATAATACATATAATATATATATATCAAGATCTTACATTCAACTTTAAAGTAACAGTAGCGTAACCAGGGTGGGGTCCTTGGCCCGGACTCCCCCTCCCTTGAACCGTGTAGTATCTTTTTAAAATACTGTAATTTTATTGTTATTACAGCAGTATACACATTGAACATACCTTTATTTTTTACATTTAATTATAATTAAATTTTACAATAGCCAAACAATAAAAATAATAATTAAATTTGCTAGCTACTTTAAGATAATTATATATTTAGAGTCCCCCCCCCCTTAAAAAAATCTTGGTAGCGCCACATGTATAGTAATATAGTATAAGTATAATAAAGTTTGTTCAACGTGATTTTAAATACGGCGAAAACAATTATTGTACTTAGAAACTAGTATACCAAGAATTTACTCTCATTCTCGCTTGAGTCAACACGGTATTAAACACTACAATTATATGGTGGTGTGCATTATACACAGTCACAGCAACTAGATATATCATTACATTATAGTTGTGATGGGTTGAACACTGGCAAAAAGGGATATTGGAAATACGTTTTACAATCTAGGTCGATGGACTGATCTGAACAGAGTACTACGTTACCTATTATACAAAATATTGCAATATATTATTCGTTGTTGACACCAGTTATAACGTGTGAAACGATTTGATCTAAAATATATTGAAAGGAAGACTTAAATCACTTAAAAGTCAATTTCGATGATGTTTGTACCGATTACAATAGCGCATTAAATCACTATATTATGTTTATTATTGTGTTAAACTACACGTAAGATGTATCAAAACTAAAGTGAAAAACTGTTGAATGTTATATATATTATATTTATTTATAGTAAAAACTGAAAATTATTTTTTAAACAACCTACCTATAATCAATTCGTTATCGGATCATTTATTCATGAATATAATATACAATTGTAGACATTTCTGACAATTAAAATGACAAAAAAAAATTCTACTCAGTGTAACTTGTCTTGGTTCAAAGAATTTAAAATATTTTTACGCCTGCTAGTTAGTAGATCGTTAAATTGACTTAAAGAATTTAACCTTTTGATTACATTTATTATATGTAGAGATATACTTGCCTCCGTTGATCAATGCGTTGTTCTTGGTGAGTTGACCCATGTACACGCCATTTTTCGTTCTTCGCGTAACAGAAATCGCCAAACCGTTGTTACCAGACGAGCCTGCGTAATAATGAACAAAAAAAGTAATTAAATTATTAAGAAAATCAACAAATGTAAGTTTAAATAATAAAAATCTATAATATCGTTATTAAAGTTGACAATAGGTTCTTTTAAAGGTAAACACTCATTTTCTTGTATATATATAATTTTTTTTTTTACAAAATTTGATGTCATGGAGTGCGATGTACGTTAAACAATATTATAAATTGTATGATAATAATGTATATAATGTTATATGTGCAATGTAAAATAATATTATTACGCGATACGTTTAAACGTACTCGTATAAAAAAAGTATATAAACATGGAAAATTATGTTCCAGCTCATACTTCTGTACAATGTAGCCATATCATAATAATATGTTATTTCACGAAATTCTCACGATGCATTAACTACAGTGATTATATGTGTTCAACTATCGTTGAAATGTCTTTAAAAGTAAGACTATATACTGCGTCTAAGACGTTTTCTTACTCCGCAAGAAAAAAATATTTTTTATCACGCACACCCAACATTATAATACAAAATGACGTTATTATGCAGCAGTGTATAATACTATTTATTTAGAGTAAAACTCGTGACCGTACTTTTCGCAAAAGGAATCAAAAAGTCTGACTTATTTTCTTTTGACCGCACATCAACATATCTACAACTCTGCCCACACTCGTATTTGCATCAACTTTTCTAAGTACCAATAACAAGTTGCATGACATAATGTAATATAATATTAATATGTATATATATGTCGCATCCATATCGCGTAATAATTATACGTTTCGTAATATGGATAAAGTTTATATCCACTTCACGAAACGGAAACGCTTTTTTTCCACTTCGCGCAATTCCGCTAGCTGGACAACATTTTACGAAATGCATACCTAAACTACACATAACGGAACTATAGTTCCGTCATATAGACAAACACTTAACGTAACAATATTTATAATAATATTTTTTATTATTTTTAACATAGTACAGAATTATAAATACTGATTGTGAATATTATTATAATGAATTAATAATTATAAAAATTATGAATAACTATGAAAATGATTACCCGTGAATATAATAAATAATGAAAATTATTGACTATAAATATAATGAAACATGAAAACTATGAATTTGAAATCATTTATATTCATTATTTGTTTAAACGTAGAATAGAATTTTTATGATATCAAGAGTTGAAATTTTAATCTTAAAACAATCACACTTTTTTTGTTTGAAATTTTCTTTTAAAATAGTAACTAAAAAAACCTTGATCTTCCGTTAATGAAGAAACAATTCGTTTTAACGTGATTCTCTTCACGTGTAATTTTTAACAATCAACAGAGAAAATTAAAACGGTCTTGGCATAGAGATCTGCTTAATTATTAATACTGAAATTGGATCTTAATAATTGATCACAAGTTAGTCTGTATAGCTCATGCAATCACGGATATTTAAGGAGACATTGTGTTATTATAATAATATATTATTATAAATCTGGATTTTTAAACGAATTATTTTCCATTGGTAAACAATGAAAACTGATTCATTAGTTAACAAATTTGCAAAACTTATTGCCACAAATATAGGTAACTACACTGCGGTGCGCAACGTTCGTTATTTCATTGACCGAGTTCCAACGCAATATTGAGGGTTGAAAACGTATACCAAAAACGGATTTCTACATATAAACATAATATTGTTGTTTTTAACGACGGTGGTTATCCCTTTATATTACACAGACGTATAGATAAAAACGGAATAAACGTATGTTATGGCCGGCAAATCACGATCCGGTAAGCCACACTCGATTTCAACGCATCGTAACAAACGCGTTGCAAACAGATTGTGAAAAAACGCACATTATACTATAATTAATTTAAGGATGCCATATGACATATTTTAATCACATGTTTAATTAACAACTGTTTTTACATTTTTATACTGAATAAATATTATACATTTATTACTAACCGTTTTTACGTATTTTTAATTCTACATAATTTTTTGGGAAAAAGATTGAAAGATTGTCTCTTGGGAATTTCAAAACTAAATTTGGGATTTCACGGTCATAGAGAATATTAGAAAAAAAAAATTTCAAAAAAGTTAATACGAAATAATAACTCTAATATCACAGTGATAATGTTATGATATGATAAAAAGAAAACTGCAATGGAGTGAGAAATAACTTCTAATCTGAGACCTCCACGGGTGATAATAGTAATTTATACGTAAATACATGGATTTTGTTTCGAATGAGGTATTTTTATTTTAAGGAAAAATAAATGAACTAAACAAAATTGCAAATTTAAAAAAAAAAAAGTGTATTCGAGTTTAAAATCAATAAAAACATATGAAAAAGTAAAGTTAGAAGCCAGTTTACATTTTTAAAAGTTTAGTTTGTACATGGCAGCTCATTTGCTGATGAATGACGACGGTTAGGTATATTGTACTATGTTTACCAACAGCCAACGTAAGCTGCCCGAGCGCGTTCTCCAACCTCGGGGGACTAAAATACCGGAAGTGCACACTAAACGTACGTCAAACTCTACATATCAATCAACTCAGTTCAAACTTGGAAAGTTATAGAGACACTATACACGTACATCGAAATGGTATGTTAGTGGTTCCATTATGTGGCGTATTAATGCGTATAGGCTATAATATCATATTTGTGTGTAGGATATCATCGTTGTTTGAATCAATACGGATGAAATTACCGAGGCGGAACTAATTTACACGAGTAATGCACACACGTAACTAGCAAAGGAGTGTGATATACACACAGTGAGTCACTGCGCTTCACAAAGTTTTCGTATGACGTGCGAGTTATTGGCAAAAGACGCGGCGCGCCCTGCAGTGTGTGCAGTGTACGTAACATATATATTTCGTAGGCCGGTAGGGAATTTATTACGTTTAGCAAGAAATTTGGCCTCGTCGATGTTATAGCGATAAAAGCTCTTCGGAAAATTCGGATATATATATATCCATACATTATAATATACATCGACAATGGTAAAATGATATGATTGTCAATAATAATTGTATAGTTATAGTTTATGTTTTACATTACGTGAGATTATTTATTTTTTTTTTTCATTCAACAACACGAAGAAATATCCTGCAGCGCAAATTGTTGATTTTCAAGTCGACAAGTCGGATAATTAGTTATTCACTCTGCGCCTGAGATTCGAAAATCTCGAACGCTCTCCGTATCTTATCTTCTCTCTGTTATAAATCTGAAACCTCCACTCTCGAGCCATGATAATAATGTATTGTATTCAATTCGCAAACAATAATCCGTCATTGGCGTTTTATCTCCGCATCAAACATCGTAATCATTTCTCATTGTGACTGTCGTCACAATTATATGCTTTTTAGGTATCGAACTGAGCACGTTTCGAGCAGAATTATGCTGGGCGCCGACTTTTAGATTTTAGCACGGGGACAAATAAAAAACTTACCGTGAAACGATATTATTCCGATTCTATCCAATGAAAATATGATCATTGATCGAGCATGTACTACAGTCGTTGCCAGATATAGATCGGCGGGGCGATAACGGAGAGCCAGGGAAAACCATCATCAATAATTTAATATTTATTAGTCGTATAGGTTTATAATTATTATTTAATCATATCTATACACTCAAAAATGCGTGACGGCGATGGTTTTTATCTCTAGTCACATTTGGACGATATGAGTTGTTTTGATGAGCATTTATCCGCGTCAAAGCTCATTGGCTACAAAAATGCCATAGGTAATAACGATCAAATAGTTTTTATACTCAAAAGGAAAATAGGTACTATTTTTACGTCATTACCTTCGTAACGATTTAAGTGTGTGCGAGGGGGGAGCGGTGCCCCTCTTGAAACCAAAGTACGGGGACGATTGCTTCCCTTCCCCTCCACCCGTGAAGTCGGCGCCCGTGCCGGATACGTCGTTTCGGGACGACCCGAAAGGAGCTAGGTGAATTGAGTCCGCGATAATTTGGGTTCGTTTTGAAAGCTGTAAGTTGAGTCCCGGGTATAAAATGGTGGTAGTAGATAAGTTGGGTCCTATATATTGTAAAATTTGACGCACTATATTACTTAGCGTATTGACATTTTTTCCCGGGACACAATTTTTTCATCATTTATACCATATATTATTTATTGAGAACATAATATTATAAAAACCACATGCATTTTAATTAATATACTTTTTTCCGGGACTCAATTTACCGATCCCGACCCGAAACGAGACGAGAATATCAAAATATAATAAACAACGCCGCGTCAGGTATTTCACTGTATTATTTTTGTATAGACGTCACACTCACCAGCCGAAAGCGACGTGTTGATATCCATTTCGACCACGTCCTCGTCGACGGGCGACGAGCCGCGTCTCGTGTCGGGTCGGTACGCGACGTCCTCGGCGGCCGGCGACGGTTGCGGCGACGACGGGCTGCCGTCGCTGGTCGCCGTCGCCTTGGCCGCAGCGGACGGCTTCTCGTCGTCGCTGGAACAACCGCTGACGGGCGGCGACGACCGTTCCGTCTTGATGCGCTTGGCCGCCGACGACACCGACTCGCGCCGGCCGTCACGCCCGTCCGGCCGGTCGCCGTCCGCGTCTTCGTCCTCGCTGTTGTTGTTGTTCGACGTCCTCTTCTTGCCCAAGTTCAGCGCCTCGCTCTGTTCCGGCACGACGACCACGGCCATCTGCTGTCCCTTGTTGTACGCGGGAGCGAGGTTCAGCGCCGCGGCCGCCGTGTAAGCGGCCGCCGCCGCCGCCGCCGCCGCAGCAGCCGACGGACTGGATGGCAAACCTGCGAAAACCACAAACGGCGCGAGGCCAACGATTAGTCAACACCTCAACGGTGGACGGCAGTAGCGTACGCAGGAAAAAATTTCGGAGTGGAGGAGGGAGAGGGAGAGGTTTGAACAAATGGGCTAAAATGTATTATTTTGAATGACTTTTTTTTTTTTCTATGCTTTGTCGTGGAAAAATTTCGAGGGGGGGAGGGGTTTGAAAGTGGTACGCCACCAGTAGACGGAGTCGTGCCCCCCCAAGGCCGCGATAACATTCATAACCTAAAAAAAAGTATTATGACGTATGTGGGTACCGTCGCGACGTCGTGCGTGTTGGGTGCGGCGCGCGAGACGGAAATGATTGCGATTTCAGTTCGTCGTTTTTCCATTGATTTCTTTGATTTCGCGTCATTGCGATAACCGCGAGATGCAGTGGCGTAGCCAAGGGGAGGGCTAAGGGGGCTGTAGCTCCCCCCCTCTCCCGACATTTTAAGAAAATTTAAAAATTATTGTATATATTACTATTAAAATAAAATATCCAAAGTATTTAAAGTATACAAGTATATTAAATCAATATAATATGTTAAAGGTTATAGGAACAAAAATCTAAAATAAAACTTCAGCATCTGCATGTTCAAATTATGAAAGAACCTAAGTAAACCACACCGTGGCGGTATACCGTTAGGCGGTCCGCCGAATAATTATTACAACATTCTGTACGCGATTTAATATTATATTTATATTTAGGTACTGATCTGTAATCCGCGTGTGTGCTTAGAGTGCACTGCGTACATAGTATTATAGTCATTAGTCAGTGCACGTCCAAAAAAAATATAACCAATATGACCTATATGTATATTATAAACTGTATTAAATAATTATTGTTTACAAATTTTAGTTCTTTACCAATTGCCATTTATTTTGTTCATGTTTAAGTCTGGAGTAGGCCTATTTTTATTTTTTATTTCCATCTTTTTCTCCGACGAGATTGTTGAAAAATTGAGTTGCAGTATTTGGAGTAGGTAAGACAGGTAGGTAGGTACTGAATTCATTTTAAAAATTTAAAACAAATACACGAATAATAATGTACGTTAATGTTGTTCGTCGATAAAAAACAGAAACACGATTGTTGTTTTGAATTTCCAATAATAAATAATGATCGACAAACATTATCAGTTGATAATAATCGGGATATAATAAACGGACGAGAGTAAAAATAAACTGTAATTCCGATGCCGACGCGGCGACGTCGAAAATAATTCACTGAAAACAATTTAATTGATTACGAGCACATCAATTCCATTGTAACGCGGATTGCGTGTATCGAGTATCGACTTGTTTTAATTTTTACGCAGTACAAAAAAATGTGCATAGCGATTTTTTGCACACTGCACAACTGCACCACTATAATACATACCGATACCGTTGCCGCGGATAATCGTTCGGCTGGGTTGTTTGGCCGTTGAAATAACCCAATCTAAATATTATATTATTTTCGTGATATTCTGAATTTATATTTTTATATTTCGAAAAATAATCTTAATAACATTACATGTATTTAGTTGTATGATTAAGATTTATGTTTTCAATTTTTCTTGAGTTTGAGTAAGTAGTGCACGTACACTTGTGTACATATACACGAGCCGCCACTGATTATAGTATAGAGTTATTCCATGATGTTCTAAGCGTATCATGTCAACCAAGTTTTTCCGAACAATCATAAAAAATATTCATAACGACCTACCGCAGCGTTTCTTGACCTATGGCACGCGTACGACTAGAGGTACGCACAAAGCTCAAAGGTGGTACGTGAAGGAAAAATAATTATTTATCATGAAATATTATTTCGTTTATTTAATTAATTAAACCAAATGGCCGGTTTTAATCGTATTAAAGATAGAAATTTAGATAAACGATAATCTCTATAATCTTGTGATGCTTGGTCGATTTATGTTTTAACGAATTGAACATACTTAACTTTACTTTTTTTCAATAAATGTTAATATTCTATACATTTTTTTAAAAGCAAAATAAAAATATAGTTTTCTAAATTAAGTGGCACGTAAACATTTTCAAGATGTGTAGATGGTACTCGGACGTTAGAAGGTTGAGAATCGCTAGCCTACCGCATTGATGTGTACTGGTTATAAACTTAACTACTATTATGCATTTTTAACTTAGAAGATGATCATTGCGTCTGAAGTATTCGAAGTAATTTACAGGTGAAAGACGGAATAGTTAGTTATCCATTTAATATGTATGCACGTTGTACACTGTAAAAGGGTGTACCTATATTGCAAGGCAGATACGTCGTGTTGTCAGCACTAAGTTTCAAAATTCAAATCGAAATATATTTGCTATATTATATATTATTATATTATTTAGTATAGTGAATAATATATTATATTATTTACCGTAGTAAATAAATACCAATGACAGTTTCGTGCGTGAGAAATACGTTTAACAAGGCATATTGTTGTATAACGTTTGTACGCGCGTATATACGTATACATGTTTTCAAACTTTAGCTCGACGTGCACTAAATCAAATAACTTTGGTTCGACATATTTTGAGATCGACCCATCTCAAATAGAAGACATTGTCGTCGCTCCGTACTTCGAATAGTGTCTAGATATTCCCAAGCCATGACTACATTAGTTTAAATTAGATTTTTATCCACAGTATTGAGTGATCGATTAGTAGTAAGCTATAAACACAAATAATGGGTCACGTCACCACGACAACCGTTTAATTCATCACACTAAACACTAAATCACAAGAATTTTGATATTACATAACTGTGTAAATACCGTCAATAAATTTTGATTTTTGAGATGAAAATTATGTAAACTTGTTCTGTTTTTAGCACCAATTTTTTTAAAAAACAAATGATCGCATGTACTTTTGTACTCAAGTTCGACAGGTTTGAATATTTAGTTTATAACCACCTTAATTGAAAGTAATAAATTAAGCAGACCGTTCGTTTAACGTAGGTATAACAAAACAAAACCAATAATGGTTTTAATGAATTAAAATTATTTACATGTATATATTATAGTCATTATTTCATTAATGATCGCCATTTATGTTTCGAAACAGTCAATGTGAGCCACAGGCAATAATATTGACTAATGACAATCATGAATATGACTCGTCATCAACGGTTGAATTTTTATAAACGATAAACAAACGAACATAGATAAAATAAAAATTATGTATCATTTTTTATTAGGACGTGCAGTGTAAAATCGAAATTATGTGTGCGACTTAGAAGACCATACAGAGAGCAGATATGTTCATATTAAAGGATAATCACAGAAAATTTAGCATGAATATAGTTAATTAATAGAACTCTGTACTTGATAAATAAAAACGTTATCAATTTTTCAATGGTCTAAATCAATTTAAATAATTCTTTATAATAATATGTAAACGTTGGTTATTTAGTAAGAAATATTAACTGAACATTTTAAACTCGGACATAACACTTATCACTTAAATTATCTTAATCATACATAGCTGATTGTAGAAATACTAGATCATTTAAAAAAATTTTATTTTAAATGTGTTTAAATAATATAATTTTAATGATTATTAGTTACACGTCTGTTCTTCTATATAAAAAAAACTTATAGGTTGGTTGCCTATTTTAAACCCCTTTTTGCCGCGACGACTAATTTGTGTTACAATACAACATACTCTCTCTCTCTACCGACTACCGAATGCGTTGGCCAAGTCGTGAGTGCACCATTTCGACAACAGATCGCAGGCCGTATAACAATAAATATTCGTCGTGGAGTCGACTTCGAACATATTTTGTTTTTTATAAAATTTCACTTACTTGAAATGGGTAGTCTCGGCATTGCGGTTTGATTCGCTCTGACAATGTCCATCCACATGAGCATGTTGAGGAGCTCTGAAAAACGTAAAAATTCAAGAGATCAGAAAAAAAAATATCAAATTTTATTGCGATAAAGACGGTATACACTTGATTATTACTAGGAGCGTGATTGTTAATATTTTGAAAACATATTTACAATAATATCTTTGTATTAAATTACTATTATTGTGATGTCGATTTGGGAACGAACGTATAATGATCGTACCTAATCTTAAAGCTGTCGATAATTAGTATTTACATCGTCGCCGCGTATTAATTATCGATTTGTTGTTATCTACACATCGGCATCGCGATAGATTATTCAAACACAATTTTTGAGCAAAAAATAAAATATTATACTCATGTTCGTGAAATAATTCATATCGTTCTCTCGTTTAAATGGATCTAGAACCCGACGTCCCGGTATACAGTGTAGTAAATTAAATAAGTATAATTAGTCATAACTCATAACACTCATAACACTGACCTATACACAGAAGGTCGATGGCGAAACGGTTAGACACAAATCCTGAAAGGCGCGTGACTGTTCCTGTTCGTATAAAACCGTATTATACAATATCTCAAATAATATATTCGAATAGAGCGCCTAAAATGTATTAAAATTACCCACATGTGTCGGTATAGGTTTATTATATAATATTAAATTATAACGTGTTCCTAAAAACGATATTTATCTTGACACACATGTGTTTTACTACTCCCACACACACACACACACACACACACACACACATATATATATATACCTATATGAATCGTATTAATAAATGATTGATGGTAGTATAACTATTACTATTTTAAACACATGGGTACATGGTACGTCGTCAATGCTGCAAATAATTCTAATTCGCGAAATGACACGGGATGTATACTGTATACTATTACAGGACTGTACACTTTGGATGAAATCGCACAGGGTTTAATTTGAGAGGATTGTGACTGCAGTGTCATCGGCGCAAAAATCTGTTCGTGTTATATGATCGTTTAGTCGAAAGTTCTAGTTTTATAATTTTAAAATGCATCGTTCGAATGTCAAAAGCTGTTATTATTATTTTGTCATATATTATATTTTATCATCAAGTAACTAAGTATATTTTAATATATAATAATCACACGCTGTCGTCAGATGAATAGTGACACTACGCGAGTTGTGTTATCGGAGGACATCGCGATCCGTGTCCTTCAATCGATGGATGTTAAGCGTCACAATATCACTGAAGTATTATGTTAAAAGAATAATACAATTATACAGAATCTACGTATGTATACACATTTTTTTATTATTATTAAATTGTATTTACAATCTGCTTTACATAAACACTAAATGACGTAGATGGGAAAAATTGAGTACAATGACATGAATGACATGAAGAGAGGAGACAATTCACAGACGGAACATTAGAAAAGAATCTATATGTATAATCTGTATACGCTATAGATTATGAGTTATACGACGAATCGATATAATAATAATAAGCAAATTTAATCGTTCCGGAATAATGGAATAATTATTATACGTTTTGAAATTCCTATTTTTTTGTATCGTGATTTTTTTTTTTCACCAACTCGACATTGTTATTAATTAAAACGCAAAATGATAATATGTGTACGCACAAGTAGATACTGAGAGTTGAATACTGTAGTTTTATTTTTTGCCATTATCATATTATTTGATTAGCAAAAAAAAAAAAAAAAAAAACAAATATTTATTTTTTCCTTATTCGTTAAATCGCAATCACTTATGGTAATATACCTAGGTACGTGCAGTGTTATTAGTAATAACTCGTACGCACGCAATGTTGCGTACACATCGATTGATTAACACATCGATGTAAATTTCACAGCCGTAATACGAAGACAAAAAAACGGTAAATATTTATAGTACCTGATACAATAGCAATGCTATTATTATTAATATTATTAGTAAGGTACCAAAGTAATTAATAAGCGCTTCATAAAGTACTACCTACATACTGTTAATTATTACCACCTTCAAAATGATGAATTGTTGCGTAAAATACATAAAATAATGCTATAAATTATGATGAATGGGTACGCAGTATTTCGATTAACCGTGGCGGTGCATCAATATAATAATTATTATGTGATATTGTAAAACGCTAAATCCACAGCTGTAAAACTTTTATCGGGCTCGGCCTATCGAACAACTACAACAGCTACGGCGCTGTGTATGCACATACCTTTTATACGGTATGATAACTGACGTGTATGAATTAGGAAACCACGTCAAATTTTCGCGGTAATTATGTCGCTATAGAATGTCGCGGTAAAAACGTCATGAACACAAAAATATCGCTATATGTCAAAAATGTATTTTAAAAATATTAACATATTATAATTTAATTTATAATATATTCTGTGCAAGCAGTTTCATCTGGACATACACTGATAAGTTCGATAAATGCATCAGATACTATTCATGACTCGGAAGAAAAGCCGATCCAAAAATCATTTTTAACAACAGTTCTGGTTTCTATCACAGTTATTTTTGACTTCCGTAGGAACTCATCGATCGATATCGACTAATATGATATGATATAGTTACCCACTAGTAATCTTCACAGCATAGGTACGTAGGAGGTAACTAGTGAAAATCTGACAACACTGTACAAAATATTTTTATTTTTTTATAGTGCTCAATCGGATATCACCGATCGGTGCGACTACCACGATATACACATTACTACTTGCGACATTCATTTTATTTTTGGTGACATTTTTTCATTGCGACGTTTTTGCAGCGATATTTATACCACGACATTTTTCCGCGACACCATAAATTAGTACGCTAATAATGATAACGAAGGCTCTTTCAACGGCCCGAATAATCGGACATGTACGTTAACGATTAATGCACTCGGTGACATATTATCGCAGAGCAATATTAAACGTCATTTAGATATCTTCATGTAAATGCAAATAACAAACGGACGTGACTGACGGCCTATAGCATAGTATCGAACGTTTTTATTGTACTGAGTAAAAGTGTACACCGATTTTAGATTAAAATATATTTAAATAAATATGACTTATAATAATATATCTTTATACTCGTATGCAGATAATACAGTATTGGACGTGCAACCGTCTATGTAATTTCTGTTCTCAATGTGTTTTTTTTTTATTTATTATTATTGAAAAAACTTATAAAACTTAAAATTGTTTTGTATTATTTGATAATTAATTCTTAAATTGAACACAAAAGAGCATGATGAAAATAGAATAAAACTAAAGCATCATTTATTAATTTAACATAACTTATTTTTATTATATTTCTAATATTAATGTACCTGATTGAAACTAACTAGGTACTCATCGTTTAAAATATGTTTTAATATCATATTTTAAACAAGTTTCAATGATTTTACGCACTAAAACAAAATATGAACTTCTAATGACAGATAATTAAAATGTTAAAATTAAATCGATATCCCATCTAGTAACTAACATAGTCACATAGCCACAATTCTTTTGATAAGACTATATATACATGAGACAAGAAATTAGGATAAAGAAATTAGGTACATCGAAATTTTTAAGAAAATATTCACTAAATAATAGATGGCAGTAAAAATTAGAGTTTTCATTTTTGAAAAATATATGTTTTTATCCGCACACGTACTTCTTAATTTTATTGAAACACAAAATCTCAAAAATTTAAAAATATAATATGGTATTTAATTAGTATATATCTATATCATGTTATGATTATTTTAAAATATCGAAAAACAATAATAAATCGATTATTAAATGAAAAAACGAGAAAGAGCACCCCGGGGGAAGTTTGTCCTGTACAACACGTATAATATATACATATGGTAAGTTGGTAAGTTTGATAATTTGAATCCCGTTGAAAAATAAAACGTGAAACGATGACTGTTGACCTCGTCTCACGTCCCGAAGAGACGATGGCGTACACGATTTACCGGAGACACGACATGAATAGTTATAAATACGCACATTCGTCGTGCAGACAACAATAATAATAATAATAATAATAATAATAATAATAATAATAATAGTAATAGTAATAGTAATAATAATATATACTCGAATGAGACTTTACCGGCGGGCGCGTTATTAACGGGTGACAACGGGAAATGTGTTCCGTCCGTATACACCACGCGTGTGTAATAATTAACCGGCCAGCAGCTCAAACTCGGATCCGTCTTGATACGATTCCAACGGGCTTTACCTTTAACGCGTTTTTGATCGACGCCGCGACCGTAACTAATGAAGACGTCTGATGAATGAGCAGAAACTAGAACGCATCGCGCGATATTCTTTTTTCGTTTCTTCAAAATATTACATAGGTACCCACGTTTATATTATAAATACATGATTTTTTTTTTTTTCAGTCTACTCCTGCAACGTAGTCGTTGCGTTTCGTCGCCGACACGTGTACGCGCGTACAATAATACGAGTATAATAATATCATAATATAATAATACGTACAACGCTCGTGGTAATGTTCCGAAAACGGTTCGCACCGTAAACGCGCAGTATACCACAGCGAAAATAATATATTAACGTATAAAATAACAGACAACCGACTTCGCATATATACATTGCATACCACCGAACTCGTGAAAATTTAAGATGTTTTGTCTGATCAGATTATATCGCGTGTGTAATATAATATAGGTATAGGTGTTATGTTTGTCTTTGCATTCTGACGATTTTAATCACGCGCGGTAGTACGATGGTAATAATCGAACATATTAGTGAGGTTGAAATATCGAAATTTTAAAAAGGCGGTCATTAATAGGTGCAATATGTGTTTTTGCTCGTGTGCTGCGTAACTATAATATATATTTTGTAAAATAGCTTACGAATTAGGTGTGTATCATGAAATGTCCCGACACGAAAGCATTTGTGACTGAGCCAAATAATTTATAAAAGCGTATGGAAATAAAAAGATCAACGGTTATTAAAACATAATACAACTTAATCTTAGTAAGGCGATTTCGGTACATTCGAAATGCACTCAGGCTAATCGAACAGTTTCTGACTTGAAAAATGTCCAAGTGACATATTAAAGATCACGCTTATCATCCATAATTCGTTGGCGTGGTTGCAAAAATTGAGGTTTTTTACATTGTTTAAAACATTTAATCTAATGGTAAACTCGTACTGCGTTTTATATATATTAATATGCAGTTAGGTTGGTATAGATATTATTTTTAATTTTTGTTATAAGCTATAGTTATCTATTATTTTTATTCTACCGGAAAGACCTACATATATATTTAAGTATTAAAACAAACTTACAAACATAAAAAAAATAATAATAACTATTCGACAAAAAAATATACAATATTTAGTAGATGACAAGTGATTTATCGTTTTTTATAAATTTATTTTCTAATATCAATATAAATGATACGTATGTCGTTGATTTCATAAACATGAAAGATTTAACTAACTGAACCGTGTAATTAAGAATTAACTGTTATCTATGTTTCTCAGATTTATGTTGTTTAATCGTGGTGTTTTAATAGCTATAACGAACGATGAATTTTCCATTTTATCAAACCTAATATTTATAAAAAAAATATTTATTTTGTGTAAAATATACGTACCAAATAATCTTCACGATTTTTTTTAAAACCACAAAGTCTAAAATTTTTTAGCTATAACGTTGTATAGAATATATTATGAACATATTATATATACTATTACAGTATTACTAACAAAAGTGTATAATTATAATTTATATGCAAACAACGAAAACACAGAATTTAACAGAAGCCGTTATTAGAAACTGTTTTATTATAGCTTTAATGTTATTAAGTCATTATCATCTCCCTGTAGTTTTCCACGATAAAGTTACACACCTCATCAGAAATCTTGTCGGCTGTCAAACAACAACGGTGACGACGATGGCCAGCAAAATATAATATGCGATTTCCCGCGTTGTGACAGAGCATTTTCACGAAATCTTTTCCGCGAGATTGGTATAAAGGTTTATTTTGTTTTTCGTATTTATACGATTCGTTTACCTTAACACACGTCTGGCTGTCGTGAGACTGTAAGTGTAAATTATAACAATATAGACGAAAAAAAAAAAATAAAGAAAATAACAAACGTCAGTACGTCTCACTGGTTTACATTGAAAAAATATTATCAACGCGTCCGTTCTACTCCGCATGTATATAAATACCCATAAATCTCTGTCAAGTTTCTCATAACGTATATATATTTATACTTTATTTATCATCACTGTATGGAATTTAGAAAAAAAACCAATAATTATTATTTAAATATAAACAATTGTTTGAAATCTTGTTTTAGTGTTGAGATATGTCTGATAGGTGGTAGATATAAAGTTATAATTGCTGAACAATACGTTCTGTATGTCTGGAGATAAATTATGATAATTGTGAATTATTGTGTTTTCTATACAATATTTCATATTGTATTTAAATAAAAACTAATATAGTGAGATAAAATATTAATTTTTTATATTTAAACGATTATGAAAGGATTTGAGAAAATGTATAACATTAATTACTTATTCCGCGGCTATTGTTTTATATTAAACATTTTTTTAAGACTTCAGTCCTTTCTAAAAAAATTTGAAATTTTTACCTATAATACCGATGCGATACGTCATGTTCGATCATATTAGGTAAGTAAATTTGTATTGTATTATCTTTCAATCTTGGTCCAATAGTATTGGCGTATGACTGTCTAGTTTTCAAAGTAGGTACACATTGTGTAATGCCAGAAATGAGTCGTTGACGGAATATCTCAGCATTCTCAGCTATCAATATTCACGCGAATTTACTCTAAATTACGTACAACTTAATTATTTCATACGATTTATAGTATATATTTGAATAGTAACTGCATATTGTCTTGAAAAATAAATTCATACCAGACTTTTTTTTTATAGACGAAAATCCCGGGCTGCGCCCAGCAGTTACAGATATTTAATATCGGTAGTATATTTATCTGATTTAACAGTGAACATTAAACATTTTGATCGTCATAATGCAGCCACTGACAATATTTACGTTATCAAATGACGAATTGAATAAAATACCATAATGTAATATTCCTATTAAAATATATCATTATCAAGTGTATAATGAAATGTAACTAAATGTAATGAGAAGACCACACCACGTGCAGTATAATATTTCTATACTATTTTTATTGGCGATAAATAGTTAATTATATATACAAACATATTGTATATATATATAATACAAGGCAGTACAAAACTGTTCGGATTATGTAGAAAATATAATATTTTATACATCCTATTACGTAAAGGCAACGTATATTGTTCAATTTGATATGTCACAATACAAATCTGTGTGATATAAATAGTTTATGGTATTCACGTCGAAATTCGATTATACAATAAACAGTCGTTAATTATAAACGCGGTGTGTTTATAAAAAAAAAAAAAAAAAAATAGTATGTTCACAGGAACCACTCAATAATGACTAAGAAATTTATAGCATATATAACTCAGAGATAACAATTATATTATATAGATACCTAAAATGCACCTACCAATAAAGTGAAATCTAAGTGTCTAAACAAAAAAAAAAAAAAAACAAAAAACATATTTTTTTTCTTTTATTAGTCATTACCAACTGTGTTTACCTATTGACAAAACATGCGGCGAGTAATAATTATTTGTTACCGACAAAAGAATTTTGCTGTTTGAATGTTATGTACTACACAACATTATCTAAAGATAAAGAGCCCGTGAGAAATCTATAATATTGAATCCACTTATTTTATTGCATTAATTAATCACTAAAATTAAAATATTGGGTATAATAAAGGTATTTTTTGTTTTTTTAATTTTTTTTTTTATCTAACCTAGAATATCAAGACAAAACGTCGTGTATTGTACAGTTATTGTACACATAAGTACATTCTTGTACCTGTAACACCGTTACTTATCGAATGAACGAGTACACAAATCGATTTCCTCGTTTAAAAATATAATCAAACGTCTAACTTTTTAAATAAACATAAATTAGTTGAACGCCATTAGAGGTAAAAAAAAAAAAATATATATATATATAATCGCGACGAGACGATCAAATTATAGCGTAAAAAAATATTTGATTTACCAATAAAAGACGCTTGATTTTTTTAAAGCGATCTTCTGCCGTCGGGTTCGT
Source organism: Melanaphis sacchari (assembly GCF_002803265.2). Classification (NCBI taxonomy): domain Eukaryota; kingdom Metazoa; phylum Arthropoda; class Insecta; order Hemiptera; family Aphididae; genus Melanaphis; species Melanaphis sacchari. Next base: position 2,051,180 of record NW_020270976.1, on the reverse strand, counting down.
GCAATAACATAATATCATAACTCATCATTCGTTTGACATCATACATCAGTGTATTGTCAAGAACGCATCTCATTTATAGTTTTGAGAATGTACCTATACCTAGCATGTAAGTATAATTTCGTTGTATGCGCGACATTCGTCGCTAGAATATTTTTTGCAGGCAGTCGATCGCAAACCGTAAAAACAACAAGACGTTTTATCATTACGTTAAAAATTTAAAATTATTGCACATTAAGCAAACCGATAAGAGTAAACCTCGTCGACCGAAAACCGCGTTCACGGTTTTCTCTCCTCGAGAAGAACCTGCAGACCACTATACCAAAAACTGCAACCGGACCAAACCAAACTGGAACCGGGGGGACATGACAACATTTATATACCTACAGTACGCTACTAACCTCTCTGTTTGTTGGTCTGCTCGTTGTTGGACTGGGCGGCGTTGGACTGTTGTTGTTGTTGTTGCTGCTGCTGCTGCTGCTGCTGCTGGTGCTGCTGCTGCTGTTGGTGGAGGTGTTGGAACGACGGCGGCTGGTGGCCGTTGAACAGAGACGACGGCGGCATGGGTGGCGGCGGCGGCAATCCGGCGGTGGCCGGCGACCGGGGCGTAGTCTGGTGCAACGCGACCGCGGACGCCTTGCATTCCGGTTGCAGTTGCAACTGTTGCTGATGCTGCGGCGGGCTGCACGACTGCATCCGCAGCCTGGGGTGGTCGACGCTGACGCCGGCCGCGGCGGCGGCTGCTGCAGCGGCGGCCGCGTGATGGTGGTTGTCGATGATGGCGGCGGCCAGGTGCCGGAAACGGTCCTCGGCGGCCAACACGTTATTGTAGTGGTGGTGATGGTGATGCGACGACGGCGGCTGGTGCTGCTGCTGCTGCTGGTGCTGTTGCTGTTGCTGCTGCGGCGACGGCTGCTGCGACGGAGCGCCCCCGCCCATCATTGGATGCGGGTGGCCACCACCGTGCACTTGCTGGTGATGGCCGCCGCCGCCGCCACCGTGGTGATGGTGGTGCATGTGGCCGGGCGGTGGCGGCGGCATGTCCGAGTACATGAGCGACTTGTTCCGCCGGCCCTCGCGCCGGTTGCCCGCTATGGCCATGTTCAGCTCGTCCAACGTACTGAACTGGTTCATTCGTGACTCGTACGCGTACAAATATTTAACGTATCTGTGAGCGTTTTTAAAAAAAAATATTATTTTTCTACAGATATATTCGGGACCACCCACATGACGTATTATTTATGTTATTTGTGGGTAATGGGCAAAATGATATAACTGCTGGCAAGTTGAAAACTGTCTCGGGATTATCTGGAAATACCTATTACCTGTCAGTGGTGTCACCGAATGTAATCAATCGAAGTTCTCGTAAGACGTTTTCCAAGGACAATAACGTTTTTCGTGTTCATATCTACATATATATTTCATATGATGCTTATATTATATTATATTCAATAGTACTTATAATATAATATCAAGATTTAAGGATTTTAAGTCATTAAAATCATAAACGTACTACTTAAATTCAAAATGTTCAGAAAGTAACGATATGGTTCGATTATACAATATTAGTTATTTTAAATATTCGGGTACTATATTTATACTTTACCCGCTTGAACAGTTATACGTCAAGTATAATATGTTATATAAATTTATCGTTTTGTACCTACGTGTTTTTTTTTTTTTTTTTTTATTATTGTTGTTCACAATTAAACGGGGACAATAATAAATATTTAAATAATATTATAATATAAATAGTGTGTACTTACTGTGTACGTAATGTGAACGCAGCACTCGTTATTGAAGGAGGTAGTCCCAGACCTCGGATGATCTCTTGCCACAATTTCTTGGTGATGACCGCAACGATACCACCTCTCTGGACAACCAACTTGTATAGAGTGTACAGATCCAACACGCGTTTGGCCATGATGGGTAGACGGCTAATTGGGGTTCCTAGACAAAATATAGAAATGTTTAATAATATAAACATATTTTTAACACGGTTTATTCATAAAAATATAATTTTTTATTCAAAACTATACTCTTTTGTATATTTTATGCATGACAATAAAGCATAAACGTAACATAATATTATCTACGTTTATAACAAGATATATTTAATAATACTACGCGTGATTTTGACTAAATATGTAGATAGTTACGCCGTACGATATATAGCTAAAGAACGGTATCTGTGTTATTAAAATTTGCACAGTCAATAGCAACCTATTATTGAATAGAAATCATTCTATTTTTCAAACTAGGGTTGTGTTGTATAATGAGTACGCGGTCGAATTGAGATAATCCGATAATAGTTTACGAATCACCATAAACACTGTGGAATGAAAAAAAGTAGGTATCTAGAAAAGCTACTGCGATGGCGCCACGTTAGATCGTGTAATCGTATGAATCCAACCTATCGATCGTTGTCGAAACGAATAAATGAATATAATGAATATAATATTACAAAGGAATTCTGTTATCTAAAAAAAAAAAAAAAGAAAAAAAAACCATAAACGAGTTTCGCGTCTAGTTGTTCCCATTGGTTCAAAGAATAATAATAGTAATAATAATAATCTGATTAAAAAACGTACTTTTAAAGCCATCATATTATTTTTAATGCACAGGTATTTCATTACACATTTAATTTAATACTGGTGTTGTAATGTAAAGTCTACACAATATGGCGTCGAATGTGCAGCCCAATAATAATGTAACGAAGTAAATAAATACATCCTGCTAACGCGGCGCATATGCACGAAGCACGTATAATATAATGATACATTTTATTACGTATATTATAATGTTCGATGTGTAATACCCGTAATACCTATAAGTTAATGCAAAAAAAAAAAAAATAATACAGAAATCGGGCGGAGGATCTGAAATGGCGAAGTGGAGCCCCCCTCGGGCCGTTTCCAGCCAGCCGCGTGGTTTTTTTTACGACTTATAATTATGGGCTATATTTATTATTATATGTATAGGGTACCTGCGCGATGCGCGTACAGTAGGAATAATGTAATAAAAAATTAGACTCGTTCCATTATAATTTATATTATTCGTTATTCCGCCTTCTAACCACCACCGCATACCTAACAAAGTGTCTGTATATATTATAGTCGGTGTACACGAATGCGCGCAAATAATTATTGTTCAAAACGTGAAAAATCCAGTAGACCACCATAAAAGAACAAATATAGGTAATAATGTAACGTATAAAAACAATAAAAAAGAAAAATGCAAAACGAATACAAGATAAGAATTACTGTAGTCGTCTATAAAAAAGAAGAAAAAATCCTTTTTTCTAAACGAGCATAGTCTTGTTATTATGATTATGTCAGACGTAAATTCTAAGGCGCGCGATAAATAATATGTAATATCTAACTTTTATAAAACGATATTTTTTTACCCAGTACGATATTATGATGAAAATTCACTACTTTGGTGTATTACAAAAAAAAAAAAAAAAACATTAATTAAGCACGTATGTTATAGTTATAGACGCCACACATTACATTTATTTACAAAAACTTTTACGTGTGGTGGAACTGAGGCCGCATTGCAATAAGTATGATATAATACATACGTGTAACATATAAATAAACGCCTAAAATTAGACCAGTTGATTAATGGAAAATAATTATATTACACATGTGTCTAATTTAGTCCAAGTGCAAAACGCGAAAGCGAATGTCAATCAAATTTTTAACTACCGTGAAAATGTTTTTTACGTATAATAGTATAATGTTATGGTTCTTTTTATATCGTTATAATATCTGAGTTAATTATTATATCGCATACATAATAATTTTATCCACGACTAAAATTTATCTCTGCTAAAATAATTAAGCTATATAACCTTACAATTGAGTCGTATGTTATGTAACAATATGAATGAAAATTAAAACGTCCGTAAATCAAACGAACACCGTAAAATATTATATTATTGAGTCGGGTTCCCACGACTCGTATACTTGATGGAAATGCATTGATACCCGTCGTCATATCGTAGTGGGAACAAAGTACCTAGGTCCTAGGCACTTACATGACTATTTGGTATTTGATATTTGGTATTTGTTATTCGCCACCACCTCCCCGTGGACTGTCAGCAATAAAGCAATACGAGTCAATAAAATATATTATATACAGCCATAAAATTCACGATTAGTGGGAATGGTTTACTTAAATATTTGTGTAATATTATGACGTCCGTCCGAGTGCATTCGTCAAACACGCTGTACAGTTGTAGGATTTTGGAATTATACGTTATATTTCGATCGGATCACGTGCGTGTTTGGGGGGGGGGGGGCAAAAGCTCATTGTTCGTACAAGTCTGTATCGTCGTCTAGTCAAAACCCATCAATAGCGTCGACAACCGCCGCGGTCAAACGGTGTAGACAACATCGATACGCGACGATGCGATACGGTTGCAAAACTAAAACGACGTGGTTTTCCTGCGGAAAGTGCGCCGCAAGACGTGACGGGCGAACGAGAGACGCGATATTCCCCGTCACGCGATCGTTGATACGGCGACGATATAGAAACGTATATTGTTTTATACGAAAAAAAGAAAAAATTGCCATTGCGACAACCTATATTTTAATAATAAAATTTAGTCTATACTATAACGTAAGTATGTGTTCCGTCCCGTAGGAAAAGGCGTTTACGACGAAGGCTTGTCCGTGTATAATATTATTATTATTATTATTATTATTATTATTATTATTATTATTATTATGTACGGCACTATATGCGTACAACGAACACACACACACACGACTTCTGGGAACCGTAGCGTCGTATTATAATAATATTATAACCGCGTTGTCGGCATGTATAATAATATTGTATTTACGTACGTAAATAATACTGGACGGTGTTATTATAAAAAAATCGTACGTGATTGTTTCGAATGCCGGGCTCGGAGGGCTAGGCCGGGTCATTAAGCCAAGTATTGTGTTGTTTGTCGCGCACGCCACCACCGCCTCCTGCAGCACTGACCGCCACGGCAATAATATTATAATATGCCCTCCACCACGCCATCCGGCCGAGTGAGCCCCCCCCCCCCCCATGCGCCTTTCCGTTGCCGGCCGCGAACTATTATCGGGGAGGCGCGAGTCGTTTTCCAGTCCGTTTCAATATTTTATTATTAATACCACACACACACACACACACTCATCACAATAAAAACAACTACACCGTTCTCACTATTAGGACTTGCACAAAAACACACACACGCACACGCATACTTATTACTTATATCATATATATATATATATATATATATATATATATATATATATGTAAGAGTATACGAGATACACCTTCACGGGGCCACTATATAAACCTATACACATAATATTATACATTATTGTGTACCTATATAATATGATATATACGATTGTGTGCGTTTTCAGTCTATCAATATTTACAATTGTTAGAGCTCTTTGACGTACCACCGCCCTTATACACCATAGTATCACGATCGTATAATATGTGATATAATAATATTATAATATGTACGTGTAAATATCGCCGCGTGTGTGGCGTGATTGATCTCGTGCGCGGCGTCTTTGTTAGCGTGGCGAGGTGGTCCGCGTACGGTGGCGGCCAGGCGGGTAGTAAGAGTGTCCTGCGTGAAATCCCATAGGTACTACCTATATAATATGTTTACGCCATGTGACTGTTATTATTACACACTCGTTTGGTGTACGGGGTGAAGCCCTAATGCGCCCACAATTTTACCTGACCAAAAAAAGGAAAACTTTCTAAAAAAATGTTAACAATATTATACCGGTAGGTATATCTATATATAGATAAATTTATATTACGAATAGTGCTCATTGAATAACAATTAATCTATATGTGATACTAATACACTTTTAGTAAAATTACATTTGAATAGTATTTTATACAAAACATATAATGCATAGGTTTATATATATATATATATATATTTATTTATAATATGATATTTTAATATTGATGATTGTATAATGATAGTCAGTGGTCAATAAATAGTGTCAATTCTAGAAAAAATAATTCACTGGCCATTTATTTTTAATCGCGCCAATTAAATTTAAAAAAGTTGTATCTCGAAGTTTCATAATTTTTGACTTAACGTGCCACACAATACGAAAGGAAATTTCGATATAATATTGTAACAGTATCAACTGCAATATTAATTTTATTTTTACATTTATCATTTTTCTACATTTATATTATATAAAAATTGAATGCTATTTATTTATAAGCGCATAGCATGAAAATGGATTAATTAATTAAATTCGTTTTTTTCTTTAATGTTTATAATAGTAACAGTTCAATTAAAATTTTTACGGAAAAAAAATTGGAAAAGTTATCTAGAAAATTGAAAAACTTGTGAAAAAACAAAAGTGCTTTTTTCAGTGGGAGTATTTTATAAACTCATACGCATGTATTTTCTGACATTTGGCATACATGTACCTATAATACTAGTGATAACAATACTCTAAACCACTCTAAAAATTACGTTTACCGGGTCAACTTGTTAGTAAAATTACACAATTTATTTGTATTAGGTTAGCATAATAAGTGTAAGTGATTTACAACGAGAAGACATGATTAGTGACTTGTTAAATCCGTTGATGGCCTTCAGGCAGTAGGAAGTTGAATTTTTATTTAACTATAAATGTTTAATAGGTGCTTGGTGCTTAGTGCTTACCTATAAATTATATTATATGATGATTTTGATAAAGATAACGTAGATTATACACTACACAGGTTCAAACTTTGAGTTGAAGTATAGACAATATAGTTGTACTACAGTGTACATAATATTACACATAAATATATGTATATAAGTCTATCTTGCAACTTCTTCAAAATGTTCAAGTGTTTGACAGTATTATTTTGAAAGCATTTAATTAGATTAATCATTGCGTGATGCATAATATATTGTTAGTTATTACTAAATAAATTAGTCGTAGAAGAATAAGTACCTATACATTAATGAGCTACATAGAATTTATTCAGCAGTGGTCAATAGAACTCATTCAACTACTATTCCTCTTTTATTTTAATACAAATATAATAAATTAATGAGAACGTAAATCATATCATTTTACTCATTTTGACATTCGTTTGACTTTGATATTCAAGAAAATAATCAGTTTTGTGTATTTGTTGTTGATTAGAAATCATTCAAATTATTTAAACATAGTTTTTTCGTTGTTTGTTTTGAGACATTATCTTCATATTTTCATATTTTATTGCCATCAGATACGACCACTTATGTTTGATATGCTGTTATTTACATAATTAAACATAATAGTTACTTAGTGTTAATTAAATTAAATATATTAGAACTTTGTATAGTTATATAATTGTAATACATATAACACGCGTGATAAATCACGTGATACGCACGAATTAATACATTAATAGTGTGCTATTATCTACAGAGGTTAGGTTAGGTTGTTCAATGTGCCCGATTATAAGACTTCAGGATCCACGCGTGGAAAATTTTCACCAGAAAATGTATCCATGTGGTGAGATAATAATATTGTCCTTATGACTTTATGCAAAGTCTACGTCACGGTATCATTGGTTCGTGTCTGCAGTGTTTGCGATCCGTTAATAATGTGCTGTTAAACTTCCCCCCGCACGTATAGACGATAAACTTTGAACAATATTATCCTGCACAGTTCCAGGATGTACGTTTTACACTCGACTCGTGTACGATTTACACCCGGAACCGGGTTCATACAATATGTGCGAAGATTAAAAAGTTTATTTACAACGATATAATGATTAATAATATTATAAAACTATGCAACGTGCGTATACGACGTAATATATAGGTTCGATTAAAAACGCACGAGCACAATCGATCGTTATTCGTTTGCAAGCACGTATCGCGTAATATAAAATGCATTTACCTAAACATAAATACGTACATCGAGTTATATGAAATATAATAATTTCATATTAACGACTGAAACGAGTCGCAGCAGACGGCTGTGTATACGTATATATTATATATATATATATACGTATACGCGGCTAGACTACGTGTCTATACAACAATTGAGACGTCATTAAAACAAAATCATACGTTATTTATCAAAAGGAATGTTAATAGGTTGCGGAAATTTTATAGACTAGCCGAGTCACTTTTTTTTCTTTTCTCATCGCATAATATATACCATAATATACACCAACCTCCGTTTCACACTGCAGACTCAACCACATATATTACTATTTTCCAGGATAATTAAAAACCCTTATACTCATATACGCGAATACGGCGTGGGCCGGAAACAACAGAGCCCCTTTGGCTAATGAGGGTATCAAAACATGTTCCCCGTATGTATGTATATATACATACATACGTAATATATATACATATATATTTATATATCATATATTAAGCACACGTACATAATGTATAATGCGTTTATGCACGGTGGTTTGCGTCATGTGTGCATACAGAGTGGTCTAGAACGCCAACAATACACTCGTATTAAAACCTTTAAAGTTCGTCTTTAAATTGAGATTATTTTTAAGCATTGCCGTTCAACCCGTTTGTTTTCGTTAAAAGATATCGTTTCTCTTTAACATCGAATATATATAGGTACACAACAGTTAAACAGATTTCACGTCTTTACGAATTTTAAGTGTGTGAGTGCATCGTAGGTATTTAAAACTATCATAGTATTATAATGTGATCAGCAGAAAGAAATCAACACTATGCGAATTACGTTCATAATAAAAACAATGCGTAAACGTAATAATAATATTCTGCTTCACAAGTATAATGTATAAATATATATATTTTGGCATATTTCATTCTGTGTAGAACGTAGAAATATTAATATCATTATGGAGTTTTTTTTTCCTTTCGGAGGTCAATGCAGGAATAGATTTATGAAAAAACAAAATGTTTCAAGAGCAAAGATGTATCGAACGATTTGAAATATCGGGTTTCAGTGCAAGAACGGTATTTGATAGGACAGACATAATTACTCGAAATGACGAACTAATTGAGATATTGCAGATGCGTTCTACATAATAATATACATGCCCCTCGGCGCAGTAGATTATACGTTTTCGTTTCGTGAATTTCCAAAAGAAACCAATCAGACTATGAAATCGCTCTGTATATTATACACCACCAAAAGAGCACACACATGTCCATGATTTTATATCGCCCGATGCTAGACAGAAGTTAATTATACATATATTATATATATATATATATATAGGAGGGTTACCGAATATGTCTATAAATATATATATATATATATATATATCGGTCTGCTGTCTGGGTGCGTATTTTGCACTTTAATATTATTATACAAATGTACATATAAGCATACACACACACAGTTTCACCGGGCGTACAATATATTATAATATATAAAATATATATGTATAAAAATGTCCCAAAAATCTGTCGGCCATGTGTTTTTGCCGAAGCAGCCACAACGGTGCGTGACATACGATACCGCGCGCCGCATCGGATTTTTATAATAATAATATATTATTTGCCCTCAGGGGTAGTCGTAAAATTCGACCGGCTATACCTAAATATATAGTATGCTTTATATAATACACACGTTATATGTATATCACACCATACGCCGCCCTATATATTTAACATGCGTCGTCATTGTCGTCATTTTTTCGTTTTTTCCCTGCAGTTTATATTAAGTAGGTTTAATATAATATATAATAATACTGTAGTTTAAAGTTATTTGCTTTTCATATATATATATATATTTAATACGCACTGCGCACCCGCTACTATGTTTTCGATCGTTACAACTAAGGCGGTGACATCGAAGTCCGTCGTATACATTACGCTTGTATACATATACAAATGAGACATGTGAGAATTATAAAATATAATGTCGAGTTTGAGACAAATTTATTATTACATATAATATGTCATATATTTAACAGACCAGATGATATCGACATATTATAAAATTACACACTAATGCATTATAAAAGGTTTGCAATCGTGTTTTATGGTTTTTCTTTGTGATCTTATTGGAAACAAGAAAAACGTAGTGGCCTACTCTGTATTTTGTATTTATGCTACGATTAAAAACAGAAAATAGATAATAAACACATTATCCGGATAAGGTGAAGAAAAAAAAATGTTTATATTATATATGTAAAAGTAAATGTTGATTAAATAAATAGATCAAATGTATATATATATATATATATACAAACAAATCAATTAATTTAATAATAATCTAATAAATAATTCTTATTTAGGATTAGTATGTTTGATTTCATTATATTTATAGTTAATAATTTTCATAATTTATTATATTCACGGGTAATCATTTTCATAATAATTCATAATTTTCATAATTATTAATTCATTATAATATTCATAATCGGTATTTATAATTCTGTACTATGTTAAAAACAATAAAAAATATTATTATAAATATTGTTACGTTAAGTGTTTGTCCATATGACGGAACTATAGTTCCGTTATGTGTGGTTTAGGTATGCATTTCGTGAAATGTTGTCCAAATAGCGGAATTACGCGAAGTGGAAAAAAAGCGTTTCCGTTTCGCGAATTGGATATAAACTTTATCCATTTTACGAAACGTACAATTATTACGCGATATGGATGCGACATATACATGGATTTGTTAATGTATGCATAGATACGTGTTTAGGTAAATAATACACGCTACATATATACACTACACATTTATAAGAAGAAAGTTTACATTACCCGATTGTTAACGTATACTGCTACTAATTATTTTTAAACTTTACTCATGACATATATTTACACATATTTTGTCTGCGAATTCCAAACGCAATCCTATATTATTTAATATTACATTTTAATACAGAAAGTATTACAAAATACAGTAATATTCGTGCAGAACGTATTCTCATATCATTTTCTCGTATAATACGTTTTAGTACACCAATGAACATTATTTATACAACGCGCGGTTCGGCGTTAACAATATTATTTTATTTTTTTATATTATATTATAAGTACGAGCATTTCGGTTACCACGCAGTTAAACGATATTTTAATGGCTATCGTCATCGGACGAACTAGTTTTTAGTATTTTTATCGTTCGCTATTAAACGCACAACACATAATAACAATATTACGAGTATAATAATATTATATAGTAATGCCTCTGCTTATATTATTATTATTGTTATTATTATTATTATTATTATTATTATTATTATCATCAATAACACAACTATAAGCTACGTTGTTATGTTATAGTTTTAGATTACTGAGAGGTGTCGTTTAAGTCTCCGGCCGCACGGATACATACATAATATATATATATATAGGTAATACCGGCCGAGAGCCAGAGCGCGTCATGTCGAAAGCCGTAAAAATATGATTACCGGAGTATCTATACATATAGCACATATAATATACAAATATATGATATTATTATGTTCATATAATAATCTACTACATGTACATATTATATATAGTATATCAGTATAGTTCGACCCTTCCCGCCCCGTCCAGTCAGCTACAATGCAGTAGGTACCCGCGTGTTCTTGATTCGGATCGTCGTAAACGACAGTGCGTATACGATACAGTAGATTTGATGTATTTTACGCTGACCGAAAAAATAATATTTTATTCTATAATTTTTATTTTTGTTGTTTTTATTATTATTATTATTATTATTATTATATTATTATTATGATTTTATTATTATCATTATTACGTGTGTCTCTGATGGATTTTTTACGACAGTCCACTGACATTAGAAAAATAATCATATTTATTTTGTATTTAATATTATAAGAATATGCAAAGATTAACTAATAAATAACTCACAATAGTGTCGTTCAGATAGCGCATCACTGTTATTATCTATACAAAGTACCTAAAGGCTAAAATACAACTTTATTAAAAAAAAAAAAAAAAAAAAAAAAAAAAAAAAAAAAAAAAAAAAAAAACATGGTATATTATATGATATAAAAACCTCTGGAGATGTGTAAAAACGACTTGATATCATAGAATAACGTTATATTTAGAGGACGCTTCATCAGTACAATAATAAGTTGTCTCAGTCTTACAAACTTACAATATTCTATTCTTTTAAGTTTCACGCGGACAACTGACAAGGACTACTCAATCTGTAGCCCAAAATTAAGCAACCAAATTTTCACACTAGAAAGAGATGTGTTTAGACTGGGTAACATCGTTTTTATTTTTTTCGTATCAGAACAACAAAAAAAGTTATTCAAGTTTGAAAAGCACAAAACTAATGGATTTTGAAACGATAAAAACTTTTTTTGTATTTAACGATGTTTCGCAATTAATGTTTTCCTAAATATAGTATATAAATTGTGTTGTTTAACTTGCACTACAGTCCAAGTGGTTCTTGCTGCGTGAATGGTTTTTACCGTGTTCTAGGTTTGTAAAACGGAGAACACGACACGAAGGTGAATGGTTCTCTTAAGTGTTTTTAAAATTGATTCAAATTCCTGTTAAAAATTTTCCGACAAACGATGCACTTAATATAGTTCAAAACATATTTCATGGCACTAATATTTTATTCATATTAAGTTTAAGTATACTATTACAATAGTATCATATTATAATCATTATCTTATCTATTAGTGCTGACACATAATGTGGTGGTTAATTTACCTTTTTTTTATTTTCCCTTACTATATGTATTGCGTTCAAAATGAAGAAGCAATAATCAGTCCATATAATGTACATGGACATTAATAATTTTATTATGACTACAGTTTTATTATAAAGAAAAACACGAAATATTATACTGTTGATTTTTCGTAAAATTCAATAGTAAATTATTGTAGATCGTACAAACATGACCATTTTTTATTTTTTTTTTTTGCTCAAATTGTAAAATATTTGCGGTAAAATTATTATTATTATACTCAATACGACGTATAGTGGCGGCATGTAAAATTAATGGAGGTATAAAACCCCTTTCATTAGTCCTATATTTATAATGTATACTGTGTATCTGGCTGTTTAACAGTATTAAACCTTCTTATATCAATATACCTATATTTTATACGTTTTACATCTCATGTTTTTTATAATGGCGATGTTGAATAATATGTTTTACGAGTATACGTCGAGAATGTGGGTGGTAAATGAAACAAAAAACTAATAAAAAAAAATGACAAAACTACCTACATGTAGTTAACCACAAAATGAAAATGTTTAGAGGTTATTTTTGGCACCCGCAATAATACGTTGACATCAAAATAATGAACTATAACTTTATACTATGTAGTTTTATTATTATTATTATTATTATTATTATTATTGGGGCGCATTTGTAATTTTTTGCTTTGAAATTGTTATAAAAAAATTGAGATGGCGAATAACTCGAAGGCCGTGCTTTTTTAGAAGTAACTAAATGTTAAATATTGCTTATTAGTTATTCTACTATATTATATTAATAACTGCGAGATATTGTGGCAATAAAATATTGACTTGATAATAATCATAATAAAAATAATGACGACGCCATAGGTAGTTAATTTCGAAGAAAAAGTTGTTTCCCCCGTAAACACATTTACGTACAGTACGCATAATGGGGCATAGCAGGCGTCTGAGCAAATTACGTGATAAGTGCTGCGCGTGCGTTCGCGCAACAATGTATAATATATAAGAACAGTAAATAAAATATAATAAAAAACGTGCGTGCAAAATAAAACCTCAATATTCACAGTCGACAACAAAATGGCGGCTATTTTCGTTATTTATATACATCACGTACGCCGCCAGTCGAGATTACGTTTACCTACATAATAATATAATATAACGAGATTAACGGTGGTGACCATTGCAGTGAGTGCGCGTGCGTATAATATTATGCACATTGTTCGCGACATTTATCACGTCCGTTTAATATATATTAATATTTTTAAAAGTATTGCGTTACGACTCACGATTTAATTGCGAAATATGGCCGCTGACATCGATATGCTCGTACGTTATATAGATATATTGTGTTTTAAAGTAACTAGCGATCGAGACGTCTTCGTCAGAAATTTTTATCCTGAAAAGTCTTGACCATTTTTTAACATAATACATAAAGACTCTATACGGTCATTACGACGACCGCGTGATTCTTTGATTTATGTATTATTAATTAAATCCTAGCATTCCTAGCTTTATATATTACTGTAGGTATACATCAACATCACACTATATTAGGTGTAACTATACAATAAATACTGAGTCACAGTGATCGTTTAATAGGCGTAACACTGAATAATAATTAATAATTAGTATACAATAAGTAACAAGCAATAGCTAGATGAAAATTTTATGTTTTACCGACTCGTCGCCCTTAGTATAGAAAAGTTTCTAGGACTTTGGATGAAAACTTAAGATATATCACCCTTAAGTAAGTATGTGTTTAAAGTTCAAACAATATAGACTCGTGTTCCAGAATTTCGTCATATATGCAAAAGATTCTATAAAGGTCGTGATGAATCAAAAACTGATCGAGTACCGCCGAGAACCAAACGTAGTTCGATGTAGGTACGTGCAAAAACGGTCGGTGGTCATCAATTTTCTTTATGGGTTATCGCTGAACATAAGAAAATATTATCGTCATTTAATCATGAGCAATGTAGACCATCACAGCATTACCTCGTATTTATAATACACCGTAACACGTCGTTTATTACATTTATCCAATACCTATTCATAAGTAATGAAACATCAATTCCTTGTTATCCACAGGCTGGCTACGAGTATACTATATTTCATCGTGGTCCGTGAAACATACCTAGTAATATAATATTATGGTAACCACGTGGTCTGTGTAAGATTGAGCTTTATTATAGGATAAAGGTAATAGGTATTAACTATGAAAATGACGGTTAATCGATGATTAACCACTAGATGATAATTACTGATTTAACCAATATCACAACTAGATATAAAATGTTTTTTAAGAAATCGCGTTGAACGGTGAGCTGTGTGATGAGACACACGACTTAGTATATTAAAAACCTGTTTTTATGACAGTGACCACAGTCCAAATCATAAATGTGGTAAATATAATTACAATTGTATATAGTTACAATATTTTCTATCATCGGTCATTGTTCAGTGGTCGGTCAATTTTAGTAGGATAACGTGGTCAACGACCAACGTTAGCCCTTTTCTTTGCATCCGTTCGATTCTCAATCATATCATATTCACGTCGTCGCATCTTCCGCGAGAAGATAACATAATTATTAAAAAGTTATGAAAAATACTAACTACATATTAGTGATACGTAGCTATCATTAATGAAGTTTCTAGCGGAATAAACCTTGTACGTATATATTTGCGAAATATTTGAAGGAAAACAAATTACAATACATACAACAGCTGCCGGTTTTGAAGCAAAATTACTAACATTCGTTCGTTTTCCTGCGCCTAGTGTATGGTTACATTTCCGGATGTATAGAAAATTAAGAGTTTACTGTGCGTATCTTATAATTTGTAATAAATATTCTAGTTTGAGAAAATAAAAAATACATTGTACGACGTAGATATGTACCTATAACGTTTATAATATTAAATATAACTACTCATTAATGCTCACACGCCCGTCAACCGTGGTTTTAAACTATAGTGCAATATGTGCCACGTTGCATGACCATACATTATTATATTATTATATATTGCACTATAGTCACAATATGTGGAGTATATTGTCTTTATACCGAATACGTTACACAACATTCGACAAAACAATGTACAATATGTTGTTATGTTAATAATTAATATATTGAACACATCTAATATCCATAAATTTTCCTGATAATGCAATTAATAAGCTTGTCTGCCTGTCACGATCATTGTACGGAATTTAACTGTGTAAACCGCAAAGTATATGATATTTTAAAACTGTGTGACCCCTGCAGTGTATCTCAGAAAAATTACAAAATGTTGATAAGAAATTAAAACTTTTTAATGTTATATATATATATATATATATATATATATATACTGTGCTATCATTGTAACTATACTAAACGAGTATAATATATATACACTTTTATATTATTAATCTATAAGTAAATAAATATATATATATATATGTCGCATCTATATCGCGTCTATATCGTATAATATTTATACATTTCGTAAAATGGATAAAGTTTATATCCACTTCGCGAAACGGAAACGCTTTTTTCCACTTCGCGTAATTCCGCTATTTGGACAACATTTCACGAAATGCATACCTAAACTACACATAACGGAACTATAGTTCCGTCATATAGATAAACACTTAACGTAACAATATTTATAATAATATTTTTTATTATTTTTAACATAGTACAGAATTATAAATACTGATTGTGAATATTATTATAATGAATTAATAATTATGAAAATTATGAATTATTAAGAAAATGATTACTCGTGAATATAATAAATTATGAAAATTATTGACTATAAATATAATGAAACATGAAAACTATGAATTTGAAATCATTTATATTTATTATTTGTTTAAACGTAGAATAGAATTTTTATAATATCAAGAATTGAAATTTTTATCTTAAAATAAGCACACTTTTTTTGTTTGAAATTTGCTTTTATAATAGCAACTAAAATAACCTTGTCTTCCCTTTAATGAAGAAACAATTTGTTTTAAATTTTTTCTCGACTTCATATTTTACTTGCTTTAATTTTATAAAATTCGAAGAAGCCAGTTATATAAGCTTCTTACATCATACCAACCATTAATAATTCCATGTTCAGTTCCCAATTGGTTCATATCATTTTTTTAATCAACCACTATTCCAGTGATGTTCGCTAGATCCAACGGTCTTTATCTATCTTAGGAACGAGAATGATCACATATAAGTCACGTTTCCATTTCGCGAAACGTACAATTACGCGATATGGATGAGATACGACATACATATTAAACATTTTTACCTTATTTTATACTCTTGTATTTACGGCACTTAAATATCTGTATATTCATTATACTTAACTATACAATTAATTCAGATCAAAATATGTAGGATATGGAATGAGCTTAAGTAATTTTAAATGTTTAATTGTTCACACTCACCATAATATTTAGATGCATAATATTTGTTTTTAATCATCATAAAATTTAACAATAATATTAATAACATTTTATCAAATATTTTGATTTTTTTTTTATATGATGTTCCGTATAATTCAATATTTAAATGATAATATTAAAAGTTATAACAATATAACATAAACGTAAATTTTTGTACACAGTAGTTATAGTTGGATAGTTAGGAGGTAACAACATGTAGGTAGGCACTATAGGTATATGTATAAATTATGTATCATAATGGTCATACAAGAATACAAGATAGGTATGTACCTTAAATTGCTATCGATAGTGTAGTCTACATAGACTATTTGGAATATGTCGATCGAGCAGTCAAATATTATGTTCCTGGAACATAGTTAAAATATTATTCCGGTTATGATCACAGATAGTCGAATGCGTTGTGCTGCAGGTATACAACAATATGCGTTGTACGGGATAGATCAAATAGAAGCCGAAATTAACGGGGAAAATATAATTTTAGTAAAAGCCCCTGATACAGTCGAAGGTTAACAACGTAGATGAGCTAGTTGTTATTAAATGATTTTCATACAGATTTCTACACTATAAACCGTATTCTACACGTAAGAGAGATTTTGACAAATCGGCTATTTCTGTTAAAACGCCTTCGAGCCGATCCGTTTACAATGGAGTTATTATTATTTTTTTAAGTACGTTTATAATATTATATATTATAATGTAGTAATAGTGTGTACCGTGTATAATAATGGTGTATAGGGCGCGAACACTCGCATCGTTATTCGTCAAACACAGGATTGGTATGAGAAACAAAATGATTATTTCTCCACGCGTCTCCTCCTACGAAAAAACTGGAATTTGAAATGCGCCACGCTGTCACCATCATTATCGTCGTCTTTGCAGAAAGAAGAAAAAAAATAGTTCATTTTTGAACTTTTCATCGTTTTTGAGAATAGAAGAACAAAATTATGTTTACATATTAACATATAGGCATTATAACAGGAAAATATCAAATACACAATATACAACGTATATTGTAGGAACTCTCGAATTTATTATTTCTTTCAACTATGATATTATAATAATTTAAGCAGCGGAAATCCTATAATAACGACAAATGTTCTCTAATGATGTTTCGCAATTGCTACACATACAGTATGTAAATGTATTTTTTAGTTCATTAGCGTCATTATAATATAAAACATAAATACCTAATAAACGTTTTTATAATAAATATAATGATATACGACGCTGATGGTTTTCATTACAAATATGCGTCACACAATGACAGCTACGATCCGAAGTTTACAGAAAAATATATAGACATATATTACATACACACACACACACACACACACCTAAATATATACACCATTTGTTTTGAATAATTAACATACAAATACAAATATTTTTTTTTTACATTTCTGAACGCGTTCGTCTTACTTTATTTTTCTTAGACATAGATCCAAAATTATTAGTTAACAAATTTTTAATACTCAATAATAGCATAAAAAACGAAATTATAGTCAAATCAATTGCACACCACAATATAGATACAATGAAAAATAAGTTTATCTAAAGTCATATTAAAATATTAAATGTCTAAACCCAATGACATAATATTCAGTTATAGTTTCATCCACTAAAATCCCGCCGAGTGTATTAGTATAGAATATAGATGCAATGCATGACTCAGTTAGGTCTCAAATGAACGTTTATAGCTAAAATTTGTATATTTTATTTTATTTAAGACAATACTATATTTGAAGCGTTTTTTAGTTGCATACATACATCAGTTATACCATTATATTCGTAAACATAATCAAAAAAAATTAATATTGTAAAAAAAATGTCTACTTGAAGTCTATAATAATATGGAACCTAAATTTTAAGTAGGTAATATAAAGAAATATTAACGTTTCAAAACAGATTTTATATCCAAAAACGAGTCATTGTCGTAGCATAAAAAATCGGTGGGTTCCAAAAGTATTACAATAGTAGTTTTTATTTAATTTTTAAAAATCTAATATTATTATTTTTATTGCTCATTCAACGTTATAATAATATATATAATATGTATATACATTTTTAATGACATAATTTACTATGGCGTACGATTTTGTTTGATTTTCAAAGCCGAATTCCGAATTATTCAAAACTATTTTATAGACTCGTCGTTTATAGTTAGTAAATTTTCGTATTGCATATTAAAACATCTATTCACAATGAAACACGTTTCGAGAAATCGATATTTCATTGCGCGTTGCTTTTTTATTTGGCTATAAAAATGTAATCGTTTTTATTTTGTATAGTATAATATATAATATGATATAATACACTATTATTTAGCGCCTCCACCGCGGCCGACGTGTTTATAACGACACCGTCGCTGTGTCTTTGAATAGCCCGTATTTTTGTTACTTTTCTCCCTACATTATGTTCGAGTTTATGGTAAACATGATAATTATTCAGACCGTATAAAAAAGTCATACTAACGTTAAAAATTTGAAGTAGAATATCGTATGAGATTTACATGTATACTGTACAAAACATCCGTTCCGTCCAACAAAATTACAAAATAATTGATATCAAAAAGTCGATTTTCCGAAAAGAGTATGATAAACGCATAAAATGTTATTTCAGATGTAACATCTATGGTATGGTAACGTCCAAATTAACGTAGGTATAATATTATGGCAATATGATATGAACTTTTTATGAAAGTCTTCAACGATTAATATACTAAGTATTTGAGCAGTACAAACTATAAATAGATATGCTAATTTTATCGAATTGCATTATAAGTAGTTGTGTTTAAACGATCTTATATCTTGACATTGCCAATATCCACATGTTTTATAAAATATTATGGTTTTTTTTTTCTCATAACTATAAACAAAATTGTAGTATGAATCTACTTTTTCAATTACAATACAACATTTCCTGATAATCGATGATAATTTTTAATAATATACATAATATTATACGAAATTTAATTATTTATTAAATATGTTTGTATTTAAAGAAGACGTTAAGTAAAATGATTATCCAATTAAATTTTTAAACTTAAACGGCTTTAATTGCTTTCAAATGTTTGTCGTAATTTTATTGATATACATAATTTGTTATCGATTCTACATATAATAGTAAATTTTAAACGGTTTTCCAATAACAACGTTCATTATTATAATTTATTACAATATAGGTGTGTATTATATATATAATTCATAGTTATGAATAATATTATGTACCCCTCATTTGCAAGACCTACGAATCACGATCAGTAGTATTGCGTCTTTTGTAATATTATCGTTTTTGCCTAATTGCGTGCATTATAATCTACGCCTGCTGAGTTTTATCAATAAAAATATTAAAAATTATATTGATCATTATATCGTATGCTTACACAAATTTACTACGTTGTGACTTAAAAATAAAATTTATTTTAATAACGGACAATGTAGAAATCGTGTATTTGCTGACAAACGCGCAATCGTTAAACGAATGATAACTGTGTATCGATTAAATTTGGCTATCAACGTTCTACTGTATTAGTGGAGTTATGAAATGCATATAATGTATATAATTAAATGTCCTTTTTTTTTTTGCAGTTACCAAGTTACTTGGTTCTCATTATTTTGCGAAAACACCGCTAAAAAGAAATATTTTGCAGAAAGAACCTTTTTTTTACTTTCTAGAAAGAAAATTTATATTTTAGATTTTGCAGTTCATCTGATTATAGGTAGAGGTAGATACAAATCATATTAACTAAGATAAAAAATCGCCTGAAATTAAATTTTTAAGACGTACATGATTTCGACGGTCGATAACCTGGACATTATTATAGAGTATCTAAGTATAGCTTGAGTATATCAGCTATATGCAACTCGCCTACCCCACCACCAGAGACATGACGGAATACGCGATAGTTGTTGAAGTGCATATATATGATATTATATGGTAGTTGATATTTGCAATAATATATACAATATAATTTATTATTTTCCGCAAATTGTAATGCTATTAAAAAAATAATAAATATTTTTTTTTTTTTGCTCTTATAGATATAATTATTTTTATATTTTACGAATACTCAGCTTTAAACATGATAGATAGCTATAATATGTATACCGACTGCGGAGAATCAAGGAAAAATTATCAGTCAATAAAGTAAGAAATATGATTAATAAAATATAAGCACAAGCTTTATTTTCTCAGGTACTCACCTTGTTCTTGCATGAAACTGAATAGCGAGTCTAGAAAGGTCCGTCTGTCTGATTCACTGCCCGCCGAGTATAACTGTAAAACAAATAATATTATATTATCTCCACTGTAATTTTAAGACGTATAATCAGTTTTAGTTGTACATGCAACTTACACCGCTTAATTGTAAACATTCATGTGGACAAATATTTTATAATTTTTTAATGGTTTTTTTTTTTCATTATTCGATTATATAATAAGATGAATAAAGTCGAGTGCTATTCGATTTTAATGGATGATAAACATTGAGTTCTATATTTGCTATGTAATAATTTACTATGTATGATGTACTATGTAAGTATTATAATTTTGAAAATGTATTTATTCTAGTCAGCCGTTAAGTAAGTATATAGTTTAATGTATTTAGTTAAATATATAGGTACCAACTATTAGAATATTTTTAATTTATATTATAATTCGTAAATTAACATAGACTATAAAATATAATGATCGATAATAATAATAATGATAATAATTATTATTGTTCTCATACATAATATTATTCCCATGTACTGCGGTATAGTAATAATAATAATGGTAATACTCTAATACATCAACACTTTTCTGTCTACCGGTTATGTTTAATTTAGAGACGTTTCGGATGATAAAATGTATTGCTTTTTCCTAACCTCGGAGTATTTCAAATAGTCGGTCGGTCGGTCGGTGCTAATACAGTAATATTAATACTATTTGTTTTTCCATCGGTTGCAAGTCATTATTGTAAACAAATTAGACACTCGAGTTCAAAAGTTTGACCGGTATAAGTCTACGCGAACAGTTCAGCGTTTCGCTGGATGTCTAATTAATTTGATGCCTATAATATATTTTCGTTCACACCGTTGTATAAATCATTGCTCTCCCGTCCCCGACTGCGGTTATTACAAAATATATTTGTTCCATTGCGCAATACACTTTTCTCGTGCATAGTGCATACCTGTTCGACATCTATCTTGTTAACTCAACAACAAAAATAATAATAATAATAATAAATTGGTATATGCACTTATATTATGGTACCTATAGGACATAAGTACATATACCATATTAAGTACTTGTATTCAATTCAACGTGAGATCGTTTTTTGCGAAAAATAATTACCATTCAACTTCAACAAATCGTTCATTTAACACCTTATTGTTTTCTCGGTAATTCTTCCTTGTTGTTAATACGTATAGGTATGATTATTTTAATCCGCGTGTCGTATACCGTGGCAGGTACTATTATAATACATCAAAATACATTTAAAAATGATAAAATATACGCAACTAGGAAAAAAAACGTCAACACAACCTATTACAATAAAAAAAAAAAAAAAAAAAAAAAAATGAACATAAAAATACACTATGCCGAGACGAATGACAATGACGTGGAGGGTGAAAACATATTATTGTGATGAGCGTATATCATTTAATATAATATAGTGTTTCTCATTAACAGGCAACGTGGTGTATAGTAGTGTGTTAGAGAACCGGTCAGGACACGGCCCTGTATGTATGAATAATAGAATACGTCTTGTAACACGGTAGCTCTTCAATCTACGGGATTAATACGAATGCGTGTGTGCAAGCGTATATTTTTATACACGTTTGAAGATCGTTTAAAGTCTATACATAAACATAATCTGAGGAACGTCGACTGAATACGCGTTAGCTAGAGAACTTAACAGATATTTTTAACGAGTAGTGTAAGCACGCTAATTGTCACTCGATGAAGATCATTATTATTTAATACTGTTATGAAATAGACATTTTCCACAAAAAAAAAAAAAAAAACCAACAAGCTTTTACTGTTTTTGTGTATAGGTACCTTACCTACTCGTTAAAAAACGAACATAGTAATACATTTTAATTGTTATTGTCGTGCATATGAAATTATGCGTTTTGTATATTGTGCGTTATATATGTAAATATATTTCAAATACTAAATATGTAGATACGTACAATAATATATAATGATAATGGGATTAAATGAATAAAATAATGCGTCGTATAGATATAACTAGTAATTACTATAAGGTGTGTTTTCGGGAACAAATTGACTGTGACGTGTTTTTAAGGTTATTAACATCGGAGGTAACCAAATCATGGAATATTTTAAAAGCTTTTAATTTAAACATGTTTACGAGTTACGATGATAATTTGAATAAAACACACTCGTTGATTTCACCGATGTATGACGAAATGTGTTTCGTGCTTAAGTATATATTTTTAATTTATTAAACAATAATATAATATAGGCATTAACGAACTAACGACGTCTTTTCCAATTAACGTGAAATAACGATAATACATACAAGCCACGAGTCAAGACACATAAACAATCAATAATCAGTTTTTGAATATAAAGTATATGCAGTGCATTGTTAGATATATTTATCAAATAAATAGATATCTTTTAAAGTCAACATTTTATAAGTAAAAAAATTATTTTTCGGTTAGGTTAAGTTAAGTTATCCGTTGTACAATATTATTTTAAATAGGTAGATCACAGAACGGACTCAGAAGGATACGATTTAATCCTTGCGTCTTACTACAGCGTACAAGGTTAAGGATAGATATTATTTTTATTTATATTTTTTTATCGATTGTGAATACATTTTTTGCTCATACATACATGTAACATAACAATAATACGCATACCGCGGTGACGTATTTTTTAAATATTATAAATGTGTACCTATATAAATGACAAATAAAACGAAGAGTTTCATCAATACGAGACGAAAGAAAGTTAGTATTTTCAGCCTACTGCGGTATACAATGTGGTTTACAAGGCGCGAGCAAATGACGTCTCCAAGATGGATATATATTTTGTGTATATATTCATGATTTATATTCACATTATCGATGCCGGATGTGGTTCATCCCGTACACACTGATCACGTCACAACATTATATTATTATAGTATAACGACCACATCTGTGTCATCAATTGCAGAGTGCAATTCAGTGCTATTGGTGTTCTTCAGTAGTGTCGTATAATACTGTAATATTTGCTTTAATATTTACACTGCACATAATAATATGTATACTATGATATAATGTGTATATCCTTTGAACTATACTTAACATCATTCGACACGCGTTTAAATTCCTCAATTATTTAGACTTAATTCTTACTACATAATATTCAAAATTTAATATGCTTATACTATTGCAATAATAGTGCACAATTAAGTGCCGAATGCGAACATATTTATTATATTATCTGTTTTTCGTCTAGGTTTATTGACTTTAGACGGAAATGTTTATTAAGCTTGGTATTGTTTATAGAAGGAATGAGCGTGTGCTTATGATATAAGACCTACAAATAAAAGAACGAATATAGGGGCTAAATATTTAACGTGTACGGTCTTCGGGGAGAGGGCGATTATATAGGTGAACTGGTGGGCGCTGTGCAATACCGTCTGCAGCTGTATGCGACTCTCACCGATTTCCATCTCTCTCTTACTCTCTCTCTCTCTCTCTATTGCGTATATCTGCTGTAGCGTTGCGCGCGCTGAGCCCTTTTCGTTTCCGGTTTTTACGACTTTACGCGGAACCGACTGCACCGCCACCGGTGTCCCCTCCGCCGCTTGTAAAACGTAATAATTATATCTCCGCGTTCGGTTTGCACCCCGCACGACTCGATTGTTGGATAAATACTATACACCTATAATAATACTGTTCTTCACGCGTGATATACGTAAGTGTATCGGTGGCGGCGGCGACAGCGGTGGACAATATTATCATCGAAACTCGCACCCGCCGCTCAGGTAGCAGGTATCGCCGCGACATGACGTCATCATCGTACTACACGGCGTATATATATATAGGTACCTGTACGCCGTCGTGGGGTCACGGTGGATTTACACCGTTTTTTATCGTCATCATTTCGGACGCGTAAACGCGAAACCAACGATTCGGGTGGGTCGGCGGCGAAAAGGGGGTGTGGGTAGTGAAGGGCGAGAAACGCGGACGCGCCGGAAAGAGGTCGCCGAGCGCTCGATCCCCGGGGTGCCGACGACGAAACTCGCGTAAATACGCTATAACATAATAACACGTACAGCACTTGTATTACACATACACAAACCACACGTGTGTAGCGTGTTGACACGCGATATGAATTAACTGCGATGATACTTATATTAAACACACACACGATACAAGGGCACAATATAATATAATATATACTCCTCCCGATCGCTGACGAATCTTTGCGTTGCTATTATTATACAGCGCAGCGACCGACCTGGACCGCGTGCTGAGCGCAGTGCGGATTTCTCGTCTGAGGAGGCTCTGAGGTCTGCGGACGGACGTCTCGGAATATATCATTGTAACATTTTTATGATCGTATTATTATCATTATTATTATTATCGTGTTACGATTGTGGCGCCGATCGGCAGACACCTCCAGGTACGCGGTTTTCGGTTTGGTTTTATCGTCCGAGTCCGCAATTCGAGATTTTCCGATCGGCACATACCCGCGCGTATAATACATCGATATGTAGACGCGTTATTTGTTATATTCGGTAGGTACTCCGAATATCGCGTTTGTTCGTATAATCGCTATACACGATACGTCTCGTATAAATTATAATAAATTCGTGTATCGTCGGCCCTATCGTGCAGCGTTCGATTATTAAAATATTATTTTGACGTATATAATATAATATATTGTGTGTTATACACACACACACACACACACAAGCCGTATAAACCTATGCGTTCGTGTGAACACAAAATATATACATAATATACCTATAATATAATGTAATATTATACACGTAAGTATCATTATATTGGTTGGTTGGTATCTATCTCCACGTTCGGAAATCGGGAAGAATTATTATTATAAAGTGTTCTTCGCAGTAGGTATTATTAATATAATACGAACGAAATTTCAATCGTACTTTGACGGAATCTCGTCAATCCGGTACGTATAATCGTATTTTATTCGAATATTATATTATTTATTATCATACTATTATTATGTGCGATGGACATATTAAAATGCGCTTGACTAGCACGCGATATCAGCTGTGTAATTTACGGTAATTTTGCTACCGTGGTCGTTGCAATGGAATTTAACACGTCGAAACACAGCTGGCATCGATCGCCCGCATGCGATCGGATTAGAAATTATAATATTTTATTCGTAATATTGTTGTTCAAGTATAAATAGCAATTAGTTTTCTGCTGTACACACGCGCATAATAATATGCATATTTGCATACACTTAAAAGTTGTATTACATTGCGCCGAACGCCAGCAACACGTGCGTTCTGAATTCAATTGAATTGGTTTACGAATTTTTCACAAAACCTTTGAATTAAATAAATTTTAATACGTTATGTATATGTTATCGATAGGACATATACGCGTGTGTGGTGAATAGTGACTGTAGTGACGCTGTCCTTAGTGGCGCAAATAGAGTGGATTTAACCGGTTTAGGAGTCATAACACTTGAAACCCAATAATGAAATATTTCTTTTGTATTTTTTGCTATAGGTAAGTATACAAATATGTAAAATTATTTTTTTACCATGTCTAATCTACGATTTAAAAAATAGTTATATCAATAGATTCGTCGAAACTAGATTGGTGTTTCTTTTTTTTTTTTTTTTTTTAATCATTTTAAAGTTCACACAAGAATTTCGTTTTAGCTCACGAGAATTGAATTTTTTTTTTTTTTTGTATTCATTTATAGGTTTTCGGGTTGCCATTAAATACAGAAATAAAATTAAGAGAGAAATTGGTATTATATCAGCTAATTTGCCGTGCTTTTTTATGGGCTTTTTCTAAATAAAATAATATTTATTTAAATGTTAATTGTTTAAATGTACCTACAACTAAAGGCAATGGTGTTAGTATTATTAAAGATTTATAGACTCAAAAATTACTTGACCAATTTTGACGGAAGTTTTAGGGGTTGTTTTCAAAAATACGAGAGAACTTTAAAGAGTAATTAAATCTACGCTCAAAAATATATTAAATGCTACACTCAATGCGTTATCGTATACGTGGTAGGTGCCTATTAATAACTTTAATAGATTAGAAAACAAAAAAATTATCTGATTTTATACGCATGGACTAAGTCATAACTACATTATATTATAATAAAATAAAGTATTTTATATCTATACATATTATATGCGACGATGATGTGTATATACGACAGACGGGCAAAAAACGTCTATGTTGTAGCACGCTACAACGACGACAACGATGCATATAATAACGGCGGCTTAATTTAAATCACGTTTTTCCGTACACAGACACGCGACAGCCGATCAGTTTCGGTCGTGGACAAAAATTAACATTTCGCCCGTGTGGTCTGTTATGTGGAAATCCGACATCAACTGTACCTACCTCAAACACAAGTAGGAAAAAAATTAACAACAAATTCGTAAAACTCACACATCACTACACGCGTTGATGACGGACCAACAGAGGTCATACCCGGCAATGGGTTAAAAACAAAAAATTGCAATATTATTACACTGACATGAATTTTAATTGAGTAGATAGTATAGATAGGCATGCAAGGGTACGATCGAATCTTTCAGAGTTGAATAATTAGGTAGTAGCTATAATCATGATTAATTATAGTTTAATATCATTGAGAAAAAAAATATTTAGTATTCAGAATTCCAATGAAATTGTACGCAATATGT
Organism: Melanaphis sacchari; assembly: GCF_002803265.2. Lineage (NCBI taxonomy): Eukaryota > Metazoa > Arthropoda > Insecta > Hemiptera > Aphididae > Melanaphis > Melanaphis sacchari. The sequence continues at coordinate 2,023,190 of NW_020270976.1, read as the reverse complement.
AAAAAAAAAAAAAAATTATAAGATAAATAACTTTACCTCTGTATTAGTGTATACTTATTGAAATAATTGTGTCGGCTGTCTTTATCGACAATTTTAATATAATATTGATAAATAATACTTAGCTCTTAATTTTATTTTTTTTTCGATTATTGATTATATTTTGTTTGTATGGTATAGCCAAATAAAAAAGCTGTTTTACATTCTAATTAAAAAAAAGCTATTTTTAACATTTTTAAATGTATACTTCGACACATATGTTTGAATTGTATCGTAATTACTAAATTTTTTTTAAAATAAAATGAACAAATAAATTATACTATTTTTGTGTAAAATATGTATGCGTTTATACTATAGAAGTCATACATATACAAAGCAATTATATTAGAATCAGTTTATGCCTGATAGAACATAAAAACTTATCGTTTATATTTGTTTGTATATACCATTACCATGTACTCGTATATCAGTGGTTTTCAAACTATGCTGTTCAAATTATCTGGGACAACTATTTCGAATTAAACATTATTATAGTTGCAATGGTATGATAGATAGTTGATAGATAGATACTATTATTGGATGAACAGACGTTTTTAACATATAACTTTGTCATGCGATTAGCGCAATACAGTAAATATTATAATACTAATAATATATAACATGTACATTTTTCAATGTTATAAAGATTTATAAAAGTGCATATTTTATCGTTTATACTTGCTGAATATTATAATTACAATTTTAAAGAACACAATATTATAAATTTATAAGTCCCAATTTAAATGCACAAGGAATTATTACAATGTTATATAAACCATTGTATATTCACACCGTTTTACAGCAGTTAAATAGCGTTTATATATTTTCAAGACCTTTAATTGTGTAAAAGATACTATTTTATTTTTTTTATATGCTTACGAATAGTATATTTTTCATCATTAACTTAATGACTATTGACTGCCAAATAATATCTCTGGTATATAATTATTGCAAATAATGAGGTATCGCAGTAGTGTAGCACGATATAATACTATACAAATATATTCGTTATTTTTTACTGATGTCATATTTTTGGTATGACTGGTCCTTGACCGTTCATTCTTATTATTAGAAACAACACTTGTTATATATAAAATTCAAAACCATCTTGGAATAACTTACAACATTTAACTATAATTTTTTAATTATAATAACAAAATATTAAAACTTTTATAGTCTTATATACATTTTTTTCTTCCAATAATTAGTTGTGTGACGCTTAATTTTTATCATTGTATACAACCCACTTACAAAATAAATATTTTACTCTACTGCCCATTTTTTTTTTCCTTCATATACATATATAATATATAACTCAGTGAAAATTGAAAATTAATATTTCCACTTTTAATATATACACAATACACATCATATATATTACTGGTATAAACACTAGGTTTTTTTTTAAATAAAAATATCCAAAGTAATTCAAAATGTATGTTACAGCTAAAGTTTTTTTTTTTTTAAGTATCTTCAATGATTCTTATTTTATATATAAAAATAGGTATATAATAGAGGGATGTTCAACTTTAAAAGTTCATATGGGAACTTGTATATTTTTTTCAAAATTAATTTAAAGATACATTTTTTTGATGTAATTAAAATAAGTTATATAAATTTTAATGATCAAACCACAATCATTAATGCTCAACTCTAAATTTTTAACACTTATAATAAAATGGTCATAACATAAATTTTAAATATTATAACCTAGATTATAATCATCTACTTAGTTCCAGGTAAAATTATTGTGGCACTTTCGTAGTTTATAATATTTTTTTAAATACTAATTATAAAATAATGTATTGACAGCCTAACAGACTTACTGTCTGTATAGTGTAGTATACCTATCTAATATTAGATGATTGTAATTCAAAGCGTTCACAGTAAATCGCAAGATATGCATTTTCCAAAAACAACAATTTAAAAAAAAACAAAAACACATTTGTGTTAAACGCCACCAAAAAAAAAAAACTGCTACTGCCTACACTACTGCTACTTATAATATTTTATGTAATATATTATACTACGATAAAGACGGTGATTTTAAAATAATATATTGTACCATGCATCTTTCCACTTTTCGATGACTATTATAATAGATAGGTACACTATACAAAGTTATAGCGCAACGTATGTAATACTTCTAACGACATCGGTATATGATTTACATAAGATTTTAATGACCGTTTTAAACTCGAAGGTTTTAACAGCAGGTGGCGCGGCGCAGTTTCAACGCACATTTCAGTATACCTAACAAACGGTTTAATGATGTATCTTAAAATTTTATCACCTATCAGATTAATTGCGTAAATACTTATTTGTTAACATTTGTCGAAGAATTTTTGTTTAAATTACCCGCGCGAACGACTCAATATAATAATGTACGTGCCGCTGCAATGACACATATTATTATGATTATTATTATTATTATTATTATTAGCTATTATTATAAAAAAATATCGTCATATAATGTATAATATACAATAATAATAATTAATATAAATAGGGTCTTTATATCATTATTTATTTTTTTTTTTAAGTAATATTATGCTTATAATAGAACGTCGTGGGTATATCATCGCGTGTAGACCAAATAAATGTCTCGTTATTAAAAATATTTCGGGTTTGAAAAAAAAAAGAAATATTTACCTGCATAATATTCCTGTTCGAATGGTCTAAACAAGAAAAATTGAATACGCCCGTACGTGAACACATACGTTTTTTTAATTTTTATTATATTCTAGTGTACCGCTACTACTTACATATTATATTATTCGGATTCGGTCTTAGGTAAACGCGGTTGAAGGACGGTATGCACGGCGATATTTCGAAAAATCGTATGGCGCCTTTGGCCAAACACGACATTATACGATATTATTATTGTTGTTATTGGCATTATTTGAGATTATCGTTTTTCTCGTATACCTGTTTATTAACATTTACATAATATATGATAAATATATTATATATGCACATGTTGCACGACGGTCGTTGACTTATATTAGTATTTAGTATATTATATATTGTCTGTTTGTGTTTCTGTACGCATAATAAAATCAAAGTATACGGACATTATAATTTATAATATTATACAATGGGGATATTGCTCATCAGCTAACTTAGGTATATTTTTGTTGTATAATGTAACACGCGTTATACTATACCATCGTATTATATACTTGTCCGCGATCCGACTGCCGTAAACACGTCGTTGACTGATGGACCGTACGCCCACCACACGCATACGTACAATGTGTATATGAAAAATATTGATTAGACGAGAAAATAATAATAATACTAAACGAAATCTCGAACGCGTTAATCGCGGTTTATATCCACACACATACGAACGAGCTGATTGATCGTCAATCTCGAGAAGTACGGGAATCGTCGTCGTTATAATAATACGCTCATCTGTTTCCCCGGCCGCCGATAATATATAATAATATTTTTATTTTCTATTTTTTGCTCTCGCCCAATTATATTACGGACAATGAATAATCGCAGCCGATTAACTGCGGCCGCAGCGTGGGATATAATAATAATAATATATAGAACGAAGAGTTTTAAGTTTTTTTTTTTTTTTTTTATAACTATTCGACTGGCCGAATAAATAATAATCGGTTATCTCAGCCATTCCTCTCCGACATGGGTCCAATCGAAATCGTCTTGTTATTAACATGATGTGATGATTAAATATGTTTAATATGTACTCATAGAAGTTATAGGCTTAAATGTTTACATATCCAGTAATAATTAATAATACAACGAACATATTATATACGATTATACAGAGAACAAAAATTAAGAAAAACGTAATACAGCTAGGTGGGTACTATGAGTAAATAGATAATATAATCTATATTATAATTAGTGATAGTTTGTAATAAATATATGAATTAAAAATAGTATATTTTGAGTAAAATTTTTTATCTTTTACTTTTTTTTTTTTCATTTCAACACAAACCAATGTAGTCATAATATTGTCTCTACAATAGGATTATACCTATAATGTATCCAAGAGCACCCCAATTCCTAAATATCTTAACTTATTTTTAATATTATTTATAAACGTATGCGCTTTATAGCAAATAGTTTTTTTCCTTTCAAAACGATACGTAGACTGTAATAGGTGTCGAGACACATGAGTCGACGTAGTATAAAGTAAATCAATAAGAATTTCGTACAAAGTTATTTCTTCAATTCGTGAAAATTGTTTCAAATCGTTTAGGAGCTTTGGAGAAGTTCTCGAACCGAAAACGATTAGTGGCTAGCGAACTAGGTTAATTGCTTTATCCTTTCATATAATAAAATGTTTTATTCCGAGATAATATGAAAACTGTAGTGAAAAGAGGATCTAATTTCTGTTGGTCGTCTGCACTACCATTTATAGATATATATTATATGCTATTCCGTTTTTCAATTATATACTTCATGTTATCGCTTTTTCACCCCTATACGGTGTTTATTTATATATCTATGCACATAGTTATATGAACATTAGAAGCAATACAAGGTCAATATATACACCACAATAAAGTTTAAGGATTTCAAAGTGTATAATGCAATCCCCTATTGACAAAAATAAGACCGTAAACGGAGGGCCGCTATACGTATGTAGTATTATAGCGGTATATAATATTATTACTTTGTAGAGTGACTGGTGGCCAAGTATTGCAGTTCATAGGATCACACTTGTCACTGTTACATGTATATATATATAAAATATAATATTATATTCTAAATATATCGGAAATGTAAATTTTTAAAATAATTTAGACATTAAGCTCGTCGATCATAAATTATGTACGCCAATCGAAAGATTTAATTATTTAGAAGAAAATCGTTTCTCACATAATAATCATGTTATAATACTATAGTATTGTATATTAAAAAAAAAATATTAATAATAATAATTTTTCAACTTGAAAAATTTCATAAAATTCGATAAAGATACCTAGTAAATTATTATATTAATAAAATTCGTTTGATATAACAGTAATGACTGATGTCGTATATTCTACGATACAATATACCATTAAAAGGATGCTAAACTTATCTGTAATGCATTCGTCCTATAAATAAACAAGATAAAAAAAATTGTATTTAATTAAACCGATTTTTATTGTTAAATTTAATATTAGAGTGATAAATATTATGAGAATTTGTGATTTGTAATATTTTACATACTCATATCAGGCTTAAAAATTAAAATATCGAAAAAAACGCTAACGTGTAAGTACGCATGTAATATTTTCACCTTCACATTTAATAATTGTTCAGTTTACTTAAGTATTAAAACTAATAGCATAAAATCAGTTATAATGAACGCAAATTTACCGTTTTATATGGGTGTAAGATGGAGACAACACGTACGTGTGTAGTGTTCTCTTTAAACTCTAGAAATGCGATTAAAAACTTTTTATGGTTGTGCATAGTCTGATACTGCATACATGCGTAATCTTCTACAATAGCGATATCAAACGAAGAGAAAAGACACACGTTTGAATAGTTTTTCGGTTTACCGTCGGACATCAGTGGGGGTTGCGTAAAACGAAAAAAACCACACACGAGGGGTTGGTTGATTAACAATTTTTGAGTGTGAAAAAAAATTAAAACGACAACATGATATGAGTAGGTTAGATGCAACAGAGTTACACTTGGCTGGGTTCGAAATGGACATTTTTTCGTCACCCACATGCTGCGGTAGCCCTCGTGTTACACTCGCGGACATTGTGTACAGCATATTCAGTAGTAGTTTAACAAGTAGGTAGGTACATGCTATATTACAAGCGATGTGTGTGTGTGTATTCAGATTGATATTAATTATATCGTAAAGGTACGGCAAGAGAACGTATTATATTATATCGTGCGCGGCGGACTAGCGTGGATCGACGACCTGGTGTACCTATAGTAATGCAATCAGACTGCATCGCACGTCATGTGTCTCGCGATGAGAAACGCCGACCGCGGGGCAGGTGAAAATGAAAAACACGTCCAGAGACGGGAGACAATGAAATAAAAACGAAAGGGGAAAAGGGAAAAGAATCGGCTCGGTGACAACAGATCGAAATTCGTCTGTCTGGCGGCGTGTGAATATAATTATCACAATAACACGTTGTGACCTAACCCCGGTCCGAGATAGACGCGTAAAAATCTCCAATAGTCATCTGCGCACATGCATAAATTAATGTGTGCTCTTCTATAGATGATAATGACGATGATAATGTAATGTAATAACCGCGAGGTACTATGTATTGTCCGAGTGGGCCAGACGTTGTCGTCATAGCGTTATTAATTTTAGTGTGCACAGTGGCGGCTCTGCAGAGTCGTCTTAAAATCAGTATACACGGACAAGATAGTGTTTTCAAAAGGGTTGTCCCATCAAGGAACAATTAGTCGTGGGGTAGGATTTATGTACCCACACACACACACACACACGTGTATATATGTATACGGCCGACTTGGTTCTCGTCCGAGAATGGTACAATCGCCGTTGAATGCGTGTTCACCGTTTCGTCAACGTCTGGATGCACGACCATTATATTAAAACAATATAATCTTAAAATGATGGGGTAATAAATTATATTATTATTATTGTTTATTGTCATAATATTATGATATTGTATGCCTACTACCTACGATGATAGTACGCACTGCACTTATCATAATATTCGTCAAACACTGCTGTTGTACAGTTGCCATCGCGCGTAGGTGTATTAAAAACAAAAAACCAAAACACCCCCTCAAGGAATAGACAGATATTACACCGGATATATATAACACGAATATATGTACTGAGTTTGTTGTTGTAGTGAGGGTTAAAAAAAAAATACAGTAAGCCACACGGTCTAAAAAAATGTTCAACCAAGATTAAAATGTAAATGGCGAATCGCTTTGTATCCCGAATAATATTATTAAAATTTTGTTTGCGGTGTCGATTTTATAGATTTTATATATTTACATACTAATAATTACTATACAGATTAAATAGCAGGAGTTGATCTGGCGATAAAAAAATGGGAAGCTTGAGAAAAAATGTACTTGCGTATAAGTAAACAGGTACTCGTAGTTTTTAAAAAATATAATCAATAAACCATTTATTTGCATAGAATATTGTTCGTTAAGATAATCTTTAAAACGGCTCTCAGAGGGTAAAAGTCATAACCGACCCGTTGTATCTATATCTATCACTGGTAACGTGGACTACGTTCAAGTAGTTTATAATTGTCTATTCGTGACAATAACAAAGAGATTTGACCTTGTTCCTCTACGCATATGTATGTAGACGATTTAATAAAATAAATTCAAAAGTGTTTCTCGGGGCCGTTTTCGATAAGCTACACTATATTGAAAATACTGCCGACAACTCATTGGGACGAACGGAATAATATAATATATTACACGAGTGGACGCCACTTATTTCGGGCGAAACGGATCATCATCAGACTAGTAAGCCGAGACGATCACGTCTTCTGGCACGCCGTTTATCTTTGGGCACGCGCCGCGCTGGTTAGATAAGGTCTATCGCACCGTGGCGGTTGATGTATCGGCGCCCGTCCGCGTGTACCGCTCGTGCTCGGACCTGCAGGTTATCGAACACAGAGAAAGTGAGCGGGAAACATCAGTCGAAACCCCCCTCCGGTTCATATTACGTACATGTACGTGTCATTATTATAATTATTATTATAAATATTTTGTGATAATAGTTTTGGCGTGCAGAATCAGTCGGAGTTCAAGTTGACGCTCAAATCCGTTGCATAAAATATGTAATTACTTCTGGAAACGATTCGAAAATAGTTATACATTACAATATTATATGTATTCACTTAGCGCGTAGCAAATTATACGACAGAGAAAAAATGTTTAGACTTACCCACCCAACAACCCAACAGTTGAGTGTAAAAAAAAAAAAAAAAAATTAATTATAATTATACGACAAACCATTATTAAAATCTGGTTTTCGACGAATGCATTCATATCTATGTACTATTTCAATGTTTCATGATATATTATCTAGCGATTGGTTCGCGGTTCACGTGGAAAAATATCTGGCGCCCGAGAATCGGGCCACGATTAGTATGTCACAAATCGCAATTTTTATATCGGGATGCAATTCGTATGCAGCCGACGTGTCGGAACCATAGAGACGAATGTTTTTGTTAAAATAGTATTCCTATTCGAACAGCTGATGGTACCATCCATGTACCGTTGCTACAGTAGTCAATAATAATTATCAAGTAATAAAGCGAAATTACTATTTCACGTACGTCTGGAAATGGGCGTCCGGAAATCGGGCCACGATTAACCTTTTTACCAAAAAGGTATACACGATAGTAATTGGGTCACTTCTGTTTTACATTTATAATAGGTAAAACCGGTGATTGGGCCATTATTTTCAACATTTTTTATTGTTGTATACGCCGTATACGGTAATCGGGCCACAATTAAATTTTAAATTTTAATGAAATAATATTTGGCATAAAGCATGTCACATATATTAAATCACAACAATACTTAAAACTTCAGTGCACACGAAACTTTATTCGAAGTGACCGCGTGCTTTATAAAAAAGTAATAAATTATCCAATATCAAATGATAAAGAATTGGTAGAGGCCGCCACCGAATAAAATGGATAAAATTATCCAAAAGCGTAATTTACAAATATTATAAAGCATCGCGATTGTTTAGATGAGTGCAAACTATATATTATCCACATTTAATATTACATGTATCTACAATTCGGTTAATTAACGACATTTTCAGATTATATTCTTGACACCTATATTTATGATGATATTAATTTCCTTCCGCATATACGGACGTTACGGTCTAAATCTATTACTCGAACTACAAATGTCGTCGAATCTTTTCGTTCGTATTTCAAAAATCATTTTTTAAAATCACATCACTACCAAGTACAATAAAAACCAAAAAACGAACTTTAATTTGAAAAAATTATATTCTCAATGAAATTAAAAAATACTAAGAAGGAGAAAAAACGAGATTTGAATTTGTAAAACCTGTATCATAATTATATTTTCATATATTAGAAAAAATATATATAATTATTGACTAATTTTATGTACTTTGTTTTATATTAAATTTATTAAATTGGATTGGCATCATTTAAAATAATTGTATTTTTATTCGTATATTCCTGTATTAAAAATGTATGACCAAATCTCTAGATACACTTTAAAAAACAGATTTAATATGTAAACAAATATTTTTTTTCAGGTAAATAAAATGTGGCCTAATCACCGACCACCCAAAATATAACTCTGTGTAATACAAGTACAAGAATCATAGAAACATGTTGTCATTTCTAGAAAAATGATATTGTAATTTATTAAGTTACTGAAAACATCATATTATATATAAATAACAAAGAATATTAAGTTATTTGAAGTTTTAATCTCGTGACTGTGTAATAAATGCATGATCAATATTCATGTTACTTAATAAATAAAGTAGCCTGAAGTTATTTTATACAATTTACTACTTGTTCTATATTTATAGATGCAAATAATAGATGACTTTAATAATTGTATTTGTATAATTTTAAATTTACATAAATTAAAAATAAATTTACTGTGATTTTGAATATAAAAATATGTAAATGTGACTATGAAAAAAGTGATAAGTAAATTTTTTTTTCTTTGCCTCCTCAGGTGCATAATCATGTTTATATTTAATACGTTTAAATAAACTTTAAGTTAGAGTAAGTCCTGTATTATAACAAAACAAAAAGCCTCACATATAAGTATTTTAAACTTCGTTCCACTCGCGTCAAAGGATTAAGAAATGTGTTCATCCGACTACACAGCATCACAGCATCATTAGCATCTAATTATTATTTTTCAAATAGTTATAAAACATTATTGTGTGTCTCGACTCTCGGATTACACTCTGAACGAATACTCGAGTATAGGAAGAACGGCGTCCGATCGGTTCAGGGCACGCAACGAGTAACCCACACGGGATTATTATTACCGAAAATAGATTGAAATACACATTTACATGTATATAAAATTAATGATTTTTATACTTTTCACGTTTTCGAGCGTATATTAATTTAATCTACGGCAGCGCGACGTAATGCGTGTAATTGTTACGAGCGGCGCGCGACAATGTTCGAGGATTTTCGTGTGCGGTCCGAAGTAGAAGCATAAAACAAGTCTCACTCAAGTGCAAACCGCGTATCAGCTGCGCTGCCGTTCGAAAATACAACCGACTGGACCGATATAGTTAGTCACGGCCATACTATGATAATATATTACGATGATAATCGTTGGTCGTATACTCGTATATATATATATATATATATTTTTTTTTTTTTTTGTTGTTGTACAATATGTAACTACCTAGTTAAGACACGCTTAGCTTTACGGCATTATAACAGTGCCAAAGACTACGTAATCGATAACACACGCGTGTGATTCACACGAGACCGTGTAGAAGTAGCGGAAATCTCTTCCTATAAGTAAGTTTATTAGGAAGTCCTACATCCCATAAATCTCATATAATACAAAATATGTATCCAAAAATGAAAAATCCGAGCATTAGTATAACCACTCTACATACATCACCATACCGACTATTAGTTGATTTCATATAGGTACCTAAAGCTGTCTTTGAATACAAAACTATTAAATAATATTAAACCTAATAATACAATGTAGGTACCTACAAATAAAAAAAAATATATGATAACAGCTGCGAATATATGAATATGAAATAATTGCGCTTCTTAGAAATTATTTTTCTGCATGACCAAAACCGTTTCCTGCTCGTGTACCTATACCTATACCTATTTTAATTACTCTTTAAACGTTTAATAACGAGAAGTATCTGTCAATTATTCAACTTTCGACATTTTTGCATGCATTTTGATTTCCAGTTTAAGTAGACCGAAAATCCTACGAAATTATATTTCAACCGTAGCTTTTAGGCTTTCTAGTAGTGGGTAGCTGCGATGTCCCAAAAATTATATTTCAAACATAAGAAAAAATACTTAATGAACGGCAACAATAAAGGCGTTGCGGTAATAGCTGCGGTTCTGTATATTTATATTATATATTATATGTTTTCACAACGTCACTGACCTGTCGGAACTGCTCTTCGAACGTCCACGACTGCGCCTCGTTGTTCCGGGCCGCGGACGGCGACTGCACGTCGGTAGAACGACCGCCGGACATTGGCACGTCGCCCGAGTGGCTGGACTTTGGCGACAGGTCAGCGGCCGCTGCCACCGCCGCCGCGTGTCTGCTGAGCGCGGCCGTCGTCAACGACACGGCCACGGAGGACGGCTGCTGTTGCAGTTGCTGCTGGTGCATCGGCGACGGTTGTACGGATAGCCCCGGATGTTGGTACACGAGATGTTGGAGCATGGGAGTTATCAGTCGCGAACCGGAAGCCAATTGTCTGGCAAGCTGATTGAGGGTTTCGCGTTCCTCGCGCTGCGAATAAAAATCACGCTTTAACGACGACGAAAAACTAAATTTTATCCACACCTGTGTATTACGCCGTCCCTCCCCCTCAAATTCGCGATATCTCTCTACCCCCTGAAATCGTAGAATTTTTACCTGCATTTCCAGTATGTCTTGTTCGTCCTCGGGCGAACAATCCTCGTCCTGCCGACAGTCCATCATGATGTCGTCGTCGTCCATGTCACGGTCGTCCATGTCGCGATCGTCTTCGTCGTCGTCGTCGTCGTCGTCGTCCGTGCAGCCCTTAGACCGGGATGGTGACGTGTCTTCGGCCACTGTGGAGTGGGGCCAGTGAAATGCGGCCGCGTGCGGCTGTACGCTCAGGTTGAGATTGAGTCCCAGCCGTCTGGGGCTTCCGGCTTCGGTGGCGGCCATCTTCACTTGTTCTGTCTGAGCGTTGCGCTGTTGTTTGTCTAGCTCAGGCGACGGTTCACTATTCAGCTGTAGAAATCCAAAAACGTCGTACATCAATTATTAACCGTGTAAACATAATCATACTGTTCGGGAATTAAATTATTTTAAATAATGCGTAGGAGGAAAACTTCTTCGTTAAAAAAAAAAAAAAATAACAAAACGTTATACGTCTTCTTTATAATATGAATTACACATTATGAATTATTATGTAATATTATTGTGTTCCTAGTAATCAACTAGTCTTTGAAAACGCCAGTTTGCTTGTTAACGTATTATAATATTATATTATCGAATTCTTGGAAACTTTTGTTATAGTAATTTATGCACTATTTGTAAATAAATAATTAGAGAAATTTATAGGGTTTTTCAATATTTGCTCAAGTCCGTGAATCCGTAACAAAGCTTGTAAAATTAAATTAAATGCCATCTATTTGACAATAAACTTCAGTGTAAAATGTAAGTGTACGTTAAATGACAGTAATTTAGTATACGAATTAGTAACAATTTAAAAAAAAATTGAATTAATCATTTGTTATAATTTAATACGGTAATATTAGAATGTAATATGTATACGTCATTTTACATTCTTCTATATTAGATTTACAAAACCTAATCTTTAAGACAATAAAGCTCTCATAACACGTATAATATATCGTACATTATGATAGAACGATAGAGTTAATTGTGTACTACATTTTTGTCAATTCCGATCAAATTATATTTCTTAAATAGTACATACCTATAAGCATTGAACATATTTATTTTTTATAATACTAAAGACATGGGACAAGAAAAACGAAATATCTTGATTTATAATGTATGATATCATTGAGATAGATACTTATTCAGTATAACAATATATCGTATAATAATGTGCCGATAGTTTATAATTATTCAAACAGAATCGGTCAGACGTGCAGCTGCGTTAAATAATATACTATTGGAACTCACAGGTCGAGTGGGCATCGGGCGACTATAGGTACAGACGGAACAACGACAGTGGAGTTTTCTTCTATACTAATAATATTCTTTTGATCGTATTTTCGATGTCAAAGAAACAGAATAATATAGATACAAGATACGATCGAATAACAATAATAATAATAATAATAACAATAATTTTTGTACATCTTTTGTGCGTGACGCAACCGTTTTCAATCTTTAATATTTTAATTTATGTCAGCAATGATGCACCAGCGTAGCACAGACGACATAACTATAAGGTACTGTATCCGGGAGTTCACCCTTCAGTGGTTCATCGAGTTCACATTATAATATAATACCATTTATACATTGTGATAGTCCCACGCAGAATATCTTTAACCATTCTAATCTGTTGTGTCAAAAATAATAATGGAGATAATAATATAGCCTTACATCAAATCTCACGATAAAATACACATAATAATTACAATAACATATTAAAATCATATCGTACTTTCAACCGATTCTGCATATATTATTCCATATTTGAATGATAGTAGTACACTATAGTACCCATGTATTACAAAATGATATCGTGTCGACGTTATTGGTAAAAACTTTTCAAAAATATTCTTCAACGTATTTCAATTTCAACATACGGTATTCGAGTACAACGAAGTTTTTAATTTTTATGCACGGATTCGCTTTAAAATCGAATATCTAAAACGCACTGATGTGATATTTTTATCGGATATAAGAAGTGTTCTCGATTTTCCATTCGACATCGTGTTTTATCGTTTTATTGTCGCCGAGTCGATTCGAAGGCGTCAACAACTCAGAAATTGGCATAACCACGAGCCTGTTAATTAATAATAAACTAGCTGGCGTTATATTCTATTAATTTTATTATTATTATTATTATTATTATGATTATGATTCGAATGGCCTGGTATTAAGAAAAAATAAGTATGTACATATATTATTTGTGTATGACGTGTGGCCGACTGCCAAGTGGACTAATGTAATTTTAATGAAACACGTGTTATTTTTCCATATATCCTTCATCTGTCGCGCTCGTGAGCTTTATTATTAATTCACTCAGAAATCGTCATATTATCGTCAACTGAATGTCATAAGCAATTTATCAAAAAAAAAAAAAAAAAAAATCCTGGCCAAAAATACGATCCGTCGGAACGATTTGGTTTCGTGCGTGCGGTCGACGCTTTAAGAACATTTATTCCCCCTTGTCTACAGGCCACCCATCGAAAATCGATTAAAATATTGAATTGCACGTAATCGTCGGACGACAGCGGTTTATACGAAACATAATATAATATTATACATAGATATGTATAGCAGAAAATGACGTCAAAACTGTACAGTGTTCAGGTACGACGCATCGCATGAAACAGTGTACATAAATCGGTAGGTAAAAGTAGATATACTATTTTTATTTTTATTTCGTTGTGCGTGATCCGATCGCACGAACAAGAGTACTATTAATTTTTTTCTGCAAACCACGTAATATGGTAAATTTTGATTTAGCAAAACCTGCAATCTTTTATTGTTTACTTAAATGTATTGGAATGAAATGATTTATTATTAAACTTAAAGTTAAAAATATTACCTGTTGCTCGTAAGCCAGAGAGAGAAAACATTTAATTGTGTACTCTCATTTCATTCGAGTAGATTTCAGTAATTGGCATTGCGCTTTTAATATAATACAAATATATATTTATATATTTGTCTTATTAGTTTTCATTATCATTTTTATTTATTATGATTGATTAAACACAAATTTACGCCTTTTAATGTAATGAATCAAATATAAATATTTTATTTAACACGTTTTTAGATTTTTAAAATCTGCGTATTAAAAAGTGAAAATATTTAAGATATCTAACAGCTAACGCAGTTTTCATTTCAAAATCATAAAAATACTTAAAATATCTTTCAACATAATACAACCGATTTTCTTAGAATATGAGCTAAAATTTGAGTACAAAGAATAAATTAAAATTATTTATTAATATTTTTATCACGTCGTATTTTGAACGCATACGAGCCCATTGATTGTAATACTGCCCTTATACGATGTATATCATCGTGTATTTGTGTATGTAATACACGCGGAGTCGAAATCAAACAGATTTCGATTTGTATTATTATTTTTTTTTTTTTTTAATAATAAAAAGAAAACATTAGAGGAGAAACAACGCGAGCGCGTAATAATTACACCCTACGACCTTTTATCGCATGATAAACATAATATAAGTATATTAATAATAATATTCAGCGCCGCCGCCAGTTGTATAGATACTACTGCACCATCAGTTGTGCAGCAGCAGACTACGTATGTAATTATAATTCCGATACCAATCGTCTAGATTCGTATAATGCGCCGTATATGTATAATGTTCATTTAACGATTCGATTAATGTATGATATTATTAAATATACAGTAGGTATATAATAATATCGACCTTATTACGGATTGTACGAGACGACGATGGGAGCGACTACTGGTTTTTACGGGAATATGGTTTTTTTTTTTTTTCCGGGATATCGTGACCGCTTTGGGCTCTAGGATTGCGTGTCCGCGTTCAATATATAATATTATAACACTCAGATCCACTGACGCACATACCCACACACACACACACACACACACATACACACAGATTACGGGATCGCGCGCGCGGGTATCGTTTTTTATATTAATATATAAAAATATAAGAATTCTCTATCGGATCACGCTATACACAACTATACTTTATTAGCGTCTCCGAAAATGGACACCAATTGCGTAGATCAAATTCAACTTATTATGACGTTAATTTATACGAATCCGTTGCGCGAAAAACGCGACGTACGCTGCGATACACTGTATCGTGCCACCGGTGGCGTACTGACGTGTTTATACTACAGAGTAATCCGCCCAGCATACCCAAATATACTGTTCAGCTACAAATTTTTTAGAACTTCTCAGTTAGACAGGTATACAATAATAATTAAAAATATATATTTTAAGATGTAGGTACGCATATGTTTATGGTTTATACTGTAAATGGGGCATAAATGTACAATAATACAATATATTATACCTGCAAGAGTCAATTCCTAATATCAAGTATATTTTGTATTTTTATGAACAACCTTAGCTTGACATATATAACGTGGAAACATATTTAATTATTAATGTACTGTATGCTGTCATCAAAAAACGTACGTTAAGTAAAACAGTGCAGACCACTATTCAAACAATTTTTTTTTTTTTACCAGTTACCAAAACGCTTTACGTGAGGTCGAGCTACGATCGATTTTTCATCTCCTACGCTCTCTCAAAACTAAATTCCCGAAATTATAATATGTATTCTCCTCCTGTACACATTATAATATGTATTTATTATACAACGCTACACCATGGCCGCCGTGACGATAATAATTATTATCGTTTCAGGCGCGTTTTAATAACTGTTATTTACGAGACCCGTCACGACTGTACGGTGACTACCGCGGCGGATCGAATATCAACGTTATAATGTGGCCAGAACAAAAATACATATATATATATATATATAAATATACAAACTATAAAGAATAATAAAATACATTGATTGTCGTTATATCCTGCAAGATCTACACTGGCGCGTATAACATAATATATGTATATATTATATATATACTCGTATTTATGGAATAACCACAGACATTATAAATTGAATTACAATAGTAGCGTATTGGGAAAGCTTTTAAAAATAATGAATGTGTATTAAATCACAAAAAAAAACAAATAAGTGTAAAAATATTTCTATTTTCAATATTTACAATTTGTTTCCTTAACTATGCGAATGAGTGAATTATATCTTTAATTATGTCACATATTTTTTTTTTTTTTTTTTCATTAAAAATTAAAATTTTGGTTACACTCTACCATAGAATTGAATACAACGTTAAAGCTATAATATAATTCATTTAACCCAGTGAATTATTAATACATGTTTGAATGCACTTAATTTTTGGGTATCAAATCTCCCTTAACTAGTTAAAAGTGAGTAACGTTTACTATATATGTAATGCATAATAATTTCTAATGACAAAGATCGTACATAAGTATACATAACTATACCAAACAGACGAACTAGACGAACGATATTAATATCAATAATTATTATTATTCATTGATTACAATAACAATTATTGTTCTTCTAATTAAATGTTTAAAGTTTTAGACTTAAGTAAATAAATGTATAATTTTTGGTATTTTGCAAATAATATAGGTATATTGGTACTCGAAAAAACAAAACAGTATTCACGGACCTACCCTATAGATCAGGGGCGGCCAAACAGTCGATCGCGATCGACCGGTCGATCGCAACGATTTTAAAGTCGATCGTGCTAAAATTTATTTTTAGGCTGCGCTCACGAAAATTAATTATGGTGGTATAGTAACTTAATAATAATAAAAACTTTTTTATCGAAGTCGATCCTCAAAGGTAAAGTATATTTTTAGTAGATCGCGGCCGAAAAAAGTTTGACCGTCCCTGCTATAGATAATAGTAGGTACTTACAATTTATTATTTTTGCGGTTGTATAAAATTGTCATATAAGTTTATATTTTATTGCGGTGAACATAAATGGGTTGAAAACTATAATTGAAACCGGCGATGAAAGAAGTGAAAATGATGTTAGTTCGTTAATAGTTAATATAATATTATGTTTTTGAAAGTGACGGACTTTGGTGTGACGTCGTGACGAGTTGCGTACGGCCTAATATATTATACTGTGTTATAATATATATTGAAATACCTAAACAGGCTAAACAATACTATGCAGTTACAGGGAATGAGGTGGCGAAAAGGGTGTATTATGCATGTGGGCTGTATTATTCGCGCCGCGTGGGATTCCGCAATAACACGTTCAACCAAAACTTACTACGATATTATATACTATGCGAAAGTCATTATTTATCGGCGTACTAACTTAATAAGTATAATACTTTGAGCGACTTGCAAAATTCAGCAGTAAGTTGATCACCCTCTGTATAACAAGGTCTAACACGATACATCACAACGTAAATCGAAATAAATTGTGTTAAAAGAATTAGTATTTTAAACACAAACAACAAAAAGACATTGAATCGTAGCTCGAAATTTACTTAGTTAATTGTTCACTAATTTTTTTTCTAAAACAAAAAGCACGGTTGTTATAGCTTTTTATTAGATGGAATTATAGTCTAATTATGCGTTCATCAGACAAACCACCCTAACTAGACTTCAATGATCGATCAAATCATGTATAATCTAGAAATGTAAACCTGATAAAAATTTACCGATGAGGTAAATTTATCGCGTTTTTTACAGAAAAAATTTAAAATTGAAGATTAATTTTCTATAATGAATTAATATTTATAAACATAAAATTGTGTTGGCTGATATACAAATCGAAGTTGTAAGTTTTTTTTGTTTTAATGTAGATATGTCATGGTTTTTTAAAATTAGGTGTTTATTGTATAATATTGTGATTATAATACGTCTGGGAAAAATAAAAACAAGAAGTTTTCCTGAGAGTGTAATTTTATGATTATATGTAATCTTTAAAAATATCAAAATTTACCAAATTTACTCGATTTGTGATAAATATTAAATTGGCGAGGAAAAATGTACGTTAAATTTACAGATTTATGTTATAATCTAATAACAGTATTATTATTATTATTATTATTTATAGTTAAACGAAATATAAAATTTTACTAAAACAAATCAAGATGGTATAATAACACAGCAACTATATTAAAAATACCTATAACTTCACAGTATAGTTCATGGTCATTACAATATATTTAATCAGAACGCACGAAAACCATATACCACTATACCTACCGATCTCTTGTTGTTAACGCAGATCGTAATATATAATACATATATAATGCTTATAATCCTATATATATATTTTTTTAATTTTACACTTAATTTTTTCCTTTTTTTTTTTTTTTTGCCGGCCACGAAAGAGCCGCTCGTTAAACAAATTCTTACGACATCATTAATTACACGCGCCGTGAAACCGTCTGACACTTTTCCGCTGCATCCGCCAGTCACCCCTTTGCCGCGTAGCGTCGAAACGAGATTAGTAGATATATAATATACAGCCGATACGACGACCCAAATGATGAATGTACATTTGTTGCGTTCTTGTTCTGTCAGCTCTTTCGACATCGCGCATTCCTCTATCGATGCATTGTATATATATACTCGACTCCAGCCCTACATGTATCGGTTCATCAATTTCGCACGCCAAAACTATTTTCCAATAACTGCAGCGCGGACCAAAGTCCTCGCACACAGACTATACACGCGGATAAGGATTCTGGTTGATATTATTATAATATATAATATTGTAATATATGTTATACGTACACACCCCCACGGACCCGTCTCCATCAAGGAATCGATTATCTGCCACCCTATAGTCGTGATCAAAGTCGAGAGAGCATAATAACACATCGTCGTGTGGCTATGATACATAACACGTTCAATAAAATCGTATTATTATATTACGAGAATGGACCCGGTCTTAATGAAAATATCTGGGTCTGATGACCCGAAATCATAAAATACATAATAATATCTATTATGTATTTCGTATTAAAAAAAAAAATACAACATTTATCATAAATAATTGTTTTTAAAATATTTATTGAAATTTCAAGGTGAAACTTCTATTTCCTTTCTCTCATCCCCTACAAAAAAAAAAAAAAAAAAAACAATCTAATACAAAACGATTATATTATTTGGCAGCATTAATGTTGTTCGTTGCGTCTTTACGGCTATTTAAATATATTTGACGAATGGTTGGAGAAATAGGATGAAATATCTATACATTGTCGTGATGTAAAAATGATTTAGACGTCAGTGGACTAGCGAGTAGTGAAAAAAATTATAAATTTTTTTACACGATAAATATACACACGGACGACGACAACGAGGAGTCTGGTAAATCCGATTACGCCACCTCCACCGCGTAACTGCGTCGATTGATTCGATCCATCTGCACTGGACCGGCGCTTTGAATAACACGATACGTCCATGCATCGTCCGTTCGATTATCGTTGTTAATATTATTGTATTATATCATATTGTATAAGTGTGAGTGTTTCGTATATTTTTACGCGGTTTTGTCATTTAATTTCCTAGACGACTTGCATTTCAAACAGAATTAAATGAAATGGAGTGAATATTATAAATAAAATCTACGAAAGCGCCGTAGCTGTCGCCGTGTAACAGAAATCTGATCGCGACGACACGTTAATATATATAATATTTTTAATATCAAACGCCTTACGCCGCGTGCTATGGGCTTTGCCCGTAAATTCTGATACACGTGCAACACATATTGTATAATTGGCTTATACAATATCCGGTCTTCATTTATATTATTATAACTTGTTTTTATTCAATCGTCGGGCTAATAATTAATATTTTAAAATTATTATAGTATAAGTAAGGCTGTGAATTTGTATAAAAATACATTTTTTTTAGTTAATTGCTAAGCATAACTTTCTTATTAAAAAGTTTGAATTCAGCAATAAGTCATTATTTATAATAAATTCACTTTTATAACTTCTAATCTTTTTATTCTTACTTTTTTTTTTAGGTCATTGTTTTGCATTGCATATTTCGATTTCATTGCATTAAAATTGCACTCATAGGGATTTTTAATAGTGCTTTATTAAGTTCGCAGTAATTATAGGCATAATTTGTATCCGATTAACATTTGTTTTTTTTATTTTCCATGCAAAACGAAACAAAGAGAGTAAAAAAGAGAAACTGTAACAGTTTATAGTCATATTTAGGCGCTAACAGTAGATTAAAATATATTCTAAAATGCATTCAAACACATTGCATATGCATAACGCGAGTTTAAATAATATATGATATGTATAGGTACAAAAGTACATAGTTCATACATTTAAGTATAGTATACGTGAGTATACTTTGTATAATACGCGTGTCATGCAGTATTATTATATAGATTTTTATTTTTTCCCCTCAAAAATGATTACTTTAAAATTTCAATATAAGAATTCAATAACGCTAAATACATACGACAGTGAACAAGAAGGTTTGTGTATGTGATGTTATTTTTCTATTGTAGACACGCCCGTTCGGAATGTTTTGATTACAATGTGTTTTACACACATACACGAGACACTCACTAAATATATTTTATAAAAATTGTTTTTACTATAACGTATAATTTTCTTTGGCTACTGCTTCTGATTGTTTACTTTAATATGATGTAATCCGACAAACCGTTTCTAAACAATTAATATCACTGGTGACTACCGAACGTCACATGTCGATTTCAGTGCGGGCGTACAACCCTTTAGCGGACTTGCAGGTGTGTACACTGTACAGTGTATTAATAATAATAATTAATATACCTTCTATACACTTATTATACCTGAAACACCGCAATGGCTAAAGAAAACACGAATTTCAAGTCCGATCGACACTCAATGTGCTCTTTTTAGTCTTTTTACTGGATCGTTTAAATGTGAACACTATTTATGCTGGTCAGTGTCTACGACAGTATTGATAATGCCAATGATCGCAAACATCATTTGAACAAGAAGCAATCTATTTGAGCATATTGTGTGTAAATTATCGTTATGATAGAATAATCATTTTCCCGAAAGTCGTCGAATATAATTTAACACCAAGAAATATTAAAATATTTATAAATATTAAAAACCGACAGACTACCTGCAGACGTGCGGCCACATCGTACTATAATAAAGCATGAAGAATAGAAGCCGTATTATCAACACTCATAATATCAAAAACGACTGTATAATTTAAACATTTTAATAACAATATTATAATAGTAAACACATACCTACCCAAATATAAGTGTATATTATAATATGTCAAAAAGGAGGTCGACAGATTATTAACTTTTTTTTGAAGGTCTCGATAACGACGAAATATAATGCATATTATACCGATCGCGATGGATTAATGTGTAATATATATATATATTATAATACAGTGGCTAATACCTATACCCATATAAGAAACAATATGTTTGTGTGTGTTTTTGGGGGGGAAATCGTAAAAATTAAACTACTATACGA
The DNA here is from genome assembly GCF_002803265.2 of Melanaphis sacchari. Lineage (NCBI taxonomy): Eukaryota > Metazoa > Arthropoda > Insecta > Hemiptera > Aphididae > Melanaphis > Melanaphis sacchari. The sequence goes on along the minus strand of NW_020270976.1, from coordinate 2,001,184 downwards.
CGTCCGTATAATGTCATAATGATATTAGAACTCGGTGATGTAATGATAATACTCCCGAGCCGGGCTTCTTATGTTGTAAAACAAGTCTGCCGTTTAATCCAAGACGGGACTTTAGCTGTAGTCGTCGACATCGTTGCCTTCTTCGCCGATGCTCAATTGATTCATAGTACGGATTCCTTTATACATAATAATAAGAGTGCCTATACATACAAAATATAATAAACCCTTATAAAGCTTCTGTTTAATAATATTATAATGTGCATGGTGCGTTATATACCTATTTTCCGGCGCTGAATCAAACGCGTTTACGAAAAATTATAATTTTATATTATTATCTACTTCTTAGTCCAATGTAATCGTTGCTCCTACAACTCTATACTGACTAATAAAACTATTTCGATAACTATGTCACATCAGCACCTCAAATCCCGAATTTTACACGAAACTTTCACAACATTTTGTAACCATTTTGTACCCCGAAATGTAACCATGATCTTTTTTTTTTTTTTTTTGGAATTTAATGAGAAGTTTCTAAAAAGTAACTTCTCATTAAATTACAACCACATAACAAGAATGTTTAGCAATAATAATAATAATTTTGTTTCTTTATTTTTTAAATTATTCTTTGATAATTTCAACGAAAAATGTGAATTGCATAGAAATATATTTTTACAATGTGATAAAAGTATTATCATATTGTAATTAATATCAATTTATATATTTATTATTTTAATATACAGTAAATCCTCGTTATCCGCGAGTTAATTATCCGTGGTTGAATCCGATACTATTAGAGATAAATACATATATACGATTAATAATAACCAACGACTTTTTATCCTAACTAGTTTGTTTATACGTATAGATAATTAATAAATTAATTGTACAAATTAATACTGAGACTATAAGATTTTTGCGGTCAAAGTTAAAATTTTCGAATTTTTAACGCAAGTCAAAACGAGCAGACACACTTTTATATAGTGTTTGATTGATCTTAACACGGTAATTTTTCAAATTCTGACATACTGTAAGTACATCGATATAATTTTTAGGTGTGAAATCATATACCTACCTGTTCTGCAGATGATAAGGTATAACATGTTCTAAACGAGTAATCTGCAAACGTCATGCTTTTCAGTGAGTATTCCGGTTGTCAATGTATTTCTCATATTTTTTTTATTGTCTTTGTTGCCGAGTGTCTCAGCTTAATCCCGTATTAACCAATAACAAAATAATATACACACGTATTACAATATTTGCAGCTATATCTATCTATAAAATATTGTTTATTGTGCACCGATATAGAGTCGGTTATCATGTGGACGTGTCGGAATTGCCCGGCTGTCACGCCGTCCGTTAAGTATAGAGGTGCACGTTTATAATATATTATAAACGCACATAACAATACGCGACTCGGCATAAAGAAACAAAAAATGAATTTTTTATTATTCCATATTTCCCCGTGTGTTGTTTATATCCCTTTTGTACGTATATAGATATATTTATTATTTCCGTTTTTGTTCCGCGCTGTACACGCCCCTCGAATCACCGGCGCTGTTCTAAAACGACGGATTGTTATACCTACCACACATAGTTATTATATTTTATTATTATTATAATAATATATAGGCTGTATCGTGCGTTCGCTGCAAACTATTACTTTTACGAGTTAACCGAAACAACGACATGCGACGACGACGACGACGACGATGACGACGGCGACGGTACATAGTATTATATTCAATTTATTATAATATATTTTTCTGGTCACAATTGCACCGGTAATTCTATGCATCGAGTGTATATTAAAAATATTGTCGGTAGGTTAAAGTATAATTATTATATACGTTTGACGGCACATCGATATTATTTAACTTCTGTTTCCTAAAAATACGCATATATAGAAACGGATAGTTATAGATCAAAATATCTCTTAAAAAAAAAATAAAAAAAAATAGTTACAAGATAAAAAATAATATTATGTTCTATCCATACAAATATAATAAATAATGATATTACACAGAAATAAATGTATAAAAACACTAAATAACAAATAAGTTTATAATACAAAACTTAAGAATATGTGAAATTGTTCTTAAATTTTGAATTCTTAATTTTGTGTATCTATCAAATTATATTATTTTACTGGCTTTAAATACTTTTTGTCATACAGTTTTTATAGAAAGAAATAATTTGCTTAGATATTTTTTTTAGTTATATTTTTTCAGAAAATATTCTGATAAGTATATTCTAGCTAGAGATATTTTACCGGTCACCTGAAACGATAAGAACTAGAAATTATTTAAAACAGTGAACGAAAAAGTCCATTTATATTTCAAAGTACGTCCATACATAGGTAGTACTCAGTACCCACGCTACTCATATTATAATGTTATCGACATGTCGACCTATCAGTTAATATCATATTTATAATATTGTCGATGTTTTAAAAAGTCAAAATAAACGTTTTCACATAAATCATGCATGTTATACCTAAAGGAGAATTTTTATAGTCAACACACGGTAAGGGGTCGAAAAAATAACTTTTGAAATTTATGCCAGCAGTGTGGATACACATTATTCTTACACACACATGAACACGTATTATTATATGTATATCGTACAAACAAAATAAACTTACTCATAAAACAATAGTGGATACGATTACTATTACTCTCTGGATAATAAAAATAACAATTACTGCATTTAATTTACCTGTATGCACATCGTCAAGTTTTGAATTATTATATCAGTAAAACATGTATCTGGGTGTAAACACGCACATTTTTGGTCTACTATAAAAATTAAATATATACCTACATACGTAATAACAACAATGTCTTGAATAATATTACATTCAAACTCTCCGGGTCAAACTATTTTAAATTAATCAGCTGCAATAGTTGAGTATGTTTATAAATCGTACTGTGGTAATGTAAACTTAACCTAATGGTATCTATTTCTTAAAAATAGCATGTTATGAATGGTTAAAAAAATTAAAATTTACAATTTTTATAAGTTCTAATTTAATAGTTGCTTAAAATATGTATTGTGTGTATATATAAAAAAAAAAAAAAAAAAATTAATTCAAAATTACTTATAGACAATAATTCTAGTCCTCGTAAACAAGTTTTTCAAAACGTATATCCTTATCTGTAGTATTTAAATACTTGAATCGAAAAATACTAAAAAATTAATTTGAATTTCGTATAGGTACGCGAAAGTATTTTTAACAAGTACTGGATGTAATACTTACCACTTACCAGCTAGGTACATGTATTATTATTATTTATAAAATAAATAATCAGTTGCATACACGCGTTTAAACCACTCTACTAAACTGATTACAAAAAACAAGAACTAAGAATCATTAAAACTAATGTAATACTGTTTAATTTATTTGTTATTCATTTATCAGCAAGCGTATATTACATTTGTCGTAATAGTATCACTCGGAACTCACATATTTATGAATATCGATATGTTAAATAAAAAAATTGGACTTATTTATCACACCGAAATTAATAAATTTATCTTCTGTGTACATACGAGAACCTCTGATATATAATATTATTCAGCAGCGCGCATAACGTTTAACGAAACTGAGGATTAATGTTTGCGTGTTACGTTGCTGTTGGACGAATATGATAGCCACCAATAATTATTATTGAACTTACCGTTGCGTCTCAAACGACAATTATATTATTTAACGACCATATATGTATGCATATCCCTCCCTTTAGAGATTTTTCGCAGTTTCAATGAGTGCATATCAGAATGCCAGAATACCAAACATGCGGAGTAACTCGCGTCATCTAAACACACTGTACATTTAATATTGTGTTTATTTTATCATTTTGGACCAATTAATATATTAGATGATACGTGGGTTTTTTTAAATTAATTTTTAAGAACAAAATATAATATTTAAATACAATAAATCATTTTCCATGTGCAGGGCTGTGCTTGAATATCAGAAAAATTGAAAAATTCCTCGCAATTTCTGAATATTGGGTCTGATCCAAGAAAAGAAAATTATCCTGTATAATATACAATGTCTGTTATGAAAAAAAAATTAACGAAATAACTTATATTTTGTGTACCTATTTTGATATTTGATATAAATAAGGTGCTATATAGTGCATTTAAGGTTGTTTAATACAAATATTTTGAAAGTGATTGCATATCAGTTAGTAAAATCAAAAATATTATCAATGATTTTGGTAATAAACAGTTTATCACCTACGTCTATTTTTTCAGTGGATATTTTATCACGCAATTTTTGTATCAAACCTGTAATATAGGGCCGATCTCGATATATTTATAATCAGACTTATTTACACAAATAGAAAACCAAATAAAAGGGATTTCGTAAATACCCAATTACGGGAGGGTGATTGCTGGCATGAACAGATCCCTTCAATAATCACTTATTACAACCTACATCGCAATTTTATTATTTATATAAAGTAGGTACATCATACTAAATGAGTGGACATTTACTAAAAATTCTTTCACATAATAATTGTACACGAGAAAATGTTTAATGTATTTACACCGTATTTACATGTAATATACATATATATAATGATTCCACAATTATTTACATCGGCAGTCGACGTTTTTTTTCTCGTCAATGTGCTCAGAAGAGATGACTGCAGGTCATCTTCATTTTAATATTATTACATAATATAATAAACGAGTTATGATATCGTGTATTATAATTACAAGAATTCGATATCATAATATTTGTACATTGTGTTAATCATCATTCAGTATGCACGTTAACTATATATCCGTACATATAATCATGCCAACCCCATTTTATCTTTGAATTATTCAAATTCAAATTTTTTAAATGCTTAAGAATACTTCAGAACTATCCTATCAAATATTTGGATTTTTTATAAAATATTTATAGAGTTTCTATTAGCGAAATATATATATATATATATTTTTTTTTTTTTATTAAGACTACCTCTTTTTCAGTAAATTTTTAACAAGTTTGAAAGAAACGTGAGTTACGAATTATAGTTATAATAGTTAAGAATATAAAATATGGATTTTGTACTTATATATTTTATTCTAGTAATTATTATACTTAAAATAAGTTTAAAAAAACTTTAAAATACTTAAATTGATTAATTTAATTTAAAAAAAAATAGCCTTCATGTATTTTAAAGGTAAACTTATATTATCATGCAAGACAAGGATCTTTTGTACATATTACACAATAGTACATCAAGTTTAATAAATTAAAAACTACTTATTTGAATTATTCTGAATCATTTGAAGCTTAATAATGTTTAGGTTTAAAAATTGAAAACTAAATAAATTAATACATAAAGGATGGGCAGCTACGAGTTTAATTGATGAATTTATTTATATTACTTAGAATATTATTTTGTCTATGAACTATGGATATTATTTGATATAAAAGCTGGACTATAGCTTCACAATATTTATACTATAATGAGTGACATCAGTAAACAGTTAGACATTTAACTGTATATGCATGCATATAAATGCATAACAATATAATATTATTTATTATCTATCTTATGTCAAAATATACAAACATGAAATAATAATCGCTACCCTATAAAATAATCTTAAATCCCTCACCCCCTTACACATATAATATAATACAAGAATCAAGAACGCCTAAATCGCAGCAATATTATTGTACACTTGTAGGTACAATAATTGATTACTTACGAGTTACATCATTTATTAAAACGTTTACAACAATGGTTATAATTTAGTATTATAATAGTGGTCGTTGTATGTTACAATATTATGCAGTATTTACCTTTCCTATACACTATGTATTTTAAAATGACACGTGCAACTGTTGCACTGCCGTACCTTCTTTGGGTAAACTTCCTTTTTCGTCATTACAAGCCGATTCCAAGATAAACGGCAATTTTGCTGTTTTTGTAAAACCAATTTTAATATATTATATTATTGTATATTTAAACGTAATAATATATAATATAATAGGTATGTACGCCTTATTTTCGTATAAACTGTTTACTGAACGATAATAAAAAATAAAAACCGTAAAAATTAGCGTTAGTATAATAACTTATACTTAATATAACTATTATGTAAATACACGAAAAGTGTGTATATACCATACATATATACAATTAAACGTAACATTATTTAATTTAAACCTTATATATCTAATTACTAGTTAATTTTTATTAAAAAAAAAAATATAAATAATTTGAAACATATTATTATGTCGATTTTACACATTAATATAAGTTTGAAACAAAATAAAATTGGTCATTTTATTGGAGTGATTTTGATGCCTAAATTTTTTATAAAGAGACAGATATTGTTTACACAAACATAACATAAACAATATGAAAATGTATTCATAATATACGATATTTTCATTAAATTTCATACCAAAAATATTTAAGTATTTATATCTATTTGATAAATCATGAAGTCATTAATATATTAGTCGTACCTATATGATATGCGACATAATATCCCAATATTAGTGAATACGAAAAACTTAATTTTGTAGTAATATTTTAATATAAACATTATAAACTCTTAGATCATACACTGATTTATAATCTAAGTATAAACTACATTTGTATGTTAACAATACGCCTAAAAAAAATATAAATATTTATTATTTACCTTTGCAATAAATAATAATTCAGTTTTTTTTATACTTTCTGAAAAGTTGCAGGAAACGTCTGATTTTTATTACTCTTTAGATGTTTAAATCTAATCTGCATTGAATTACATATTAAAATATTATTTTCATTCGACGGTATTATTTTGGTTTATAATATGATGCAGGAATTAATTCAAGTAGGTATAATTGTTATATAAATTAAAATTGGATAGTCAAGTAAACAAGTGTATCAAATAAAAAAATTGTAAGAATGTTAAAAAATAAAACATTTTATATAGGTGACTGTCTTATACTAAAACGTAAATAAATATAATTATTATTCTATTATTATTATTTTTAAGTTAGCAATCTTTATTTCTGTGAAATTAATTTTTATAATATTACCTAATGTTATGTGCGTTCTATCATGTAAATATATATTATTAATATAATAGTAAAATGTATGTTTGATTTTATTATTTTATAAATTATACTCGTCACGAACGTAACGGTACGTTAATAAATCACTAATCAGTACCTATAAGTATTTGATATAAATGAAAACAAATTGTTGAAACATAACTATTGGCAGTTAAAATTGAATATACAGTTCAAATGCTCAGATAATATTATAAATATTTTGTACAACAAGTATTAACGATTTCGAAATAATAAAAGAATGTTTCATTACATAACGTTTTCTTGTTCATTATAATATACTCACCAAATTAATAATATACCTATACCTAGATAATACGATTTTATTACCTATAATTATTGTAAGTTATAAGTTATAAGGTATAATGCATCATTTTGTTCGTTATAATATTATATTTTATAGGTGTATTTGTACCAAATCACGACGTATTTACCACACACTGCCGACAGTCAAAACATAATAGGTACGTATATATCATTTAATCGACGATGCGTTAGGTAGGTACGTGGCCGTTATAAGTACCAGCTGATTGTGTGATTTAAGATGTCAAAAGGGTTATTTTCTCGAGTCAAAATGTCAATACACGCACACACACAAACACGTATAAAAAGGACGAAATCATTTGTATAAATAAAAATACCACCCGCTATTATCGGTCTGTGTGCCGCACAAATAATAATAAAATGTATACCTATATGTATAATGGGAATCGTGATATCTTATTCTTTATATTATGCGCGCGTTGTATGTTATTTTTCTCCGAGTCTATAAACCTCCCTTTTTTTTAAAAAGCATCGGTTTCTTTGAACCATCAGGTCACCCTTGTAATAATAATAATAATAATAATAATAAAAGTATACACATTATATTATATTATATATAATATACGTCACGACTAAACAAACGTTTGATTTGTACGGGTATTTTTTCTTTTTTAAAAACGCGCTGTACTTTTTGAGGGTTTTTATTACACGTCCATAAGTGAGTTTTCAATACACACGTACACACACACACACACACACACACACATACATACACACTTGCGCACAAATATACATCGTCGGCGACGACATACATCTCCGCATTATCATACACAACGAGAAAAGTCCTTGGACCCATTACAGGCGCTAAGGCGCGTACATATATATATACCTACACATATTATAATACCTATGTTATGGTCAAGGACGTGGAACGCGTCTGTTCGCCCCGACGAGATTCTTTTACCGGGTTTTGACGCGATAAATTTTAAGGGATTATATTGGTCGATATATTACATTAGGTACCTATCATAGGTATTCAACATAAACCAAACCAAACTATTGTGCAAATCATAAAAAAAAGGTCATATTATTATTATACAAGCTGTATTCGACGCATAACATTAGTTTTATACAATGTACAAATATCAGTCATATTATATTGATACCTCTGTGCCGAGTGCTGGGCGGTGTGTGATGAGAGGCCTAGCTATAGGGACATTGATAGTATGTGACATAGTAATAATATCATAATATCGCCACTATACCTTATGCCCAAATACATTTAGTTATTTTTGTAGTATTGTTAGTATGTCTAAACGCAAATAAAATTACAAAAATGAAATGAGCTTTTACGGATTAGTGCACATCAAATCACATTAATATGCAACATACCCTATCAATTATAAATATTATATGCACGTTTCACAGCTGTATAAATTATAAATAATATAGTTGTCTGTATGTCCACGCATGCTTTATGTAATATTATCTGAATAATAATTAACCGACTTCATTCGATAATAGACGTATATTTTTACTATTAAGTAGATTTTATAATCCAATTATCCAACTAACTATGTATATCTATGAATTTATATCATATTATTTTAAAGCTTCTTTATAGTAAACCTCGTGATAATAATGTAAGCTAATTGTTCTACTCCCGATTACTCTACACTACAGCATGTATGTTTTTATAACATGTCATTTTACTATTTGTAAGAGCCGATCGAAAAAACATAACATAAACTCATCTACTATTAATGCGAAATTTATGCACTGAATTTGACAGAACTATGTGGAAAATTGTGATGTTTTAAACAATTTTAAACAGATCCACAAAAAAAATTAAAAATCACAAAAATCACAAAAATACAATTTTCTAGTCAAGAAGGTCCAGCTTTTATATACTTAGATATTTATGTATATATATATAAGAATTATGGCATACTTTGATAGATTTCAAACACGATTTTAGTTAACCATTAGCACGTGTATACATAACACAATTCGCTAAAGAATACAAAAGTGTCAGCTGACATCCGCATAAAAAAGAGGGTGATGGCGAGTCACTATAAAGCATGATATGTAAATATATTTTAAAAAAATTCTCTTAAAGCTCCATTGAAAAATAAAAAAGTGCCAGTGCTCACATCCACATAGCCACATATAACGTTTAGTTAAATTTTGATGTTGAAGTATCTATACCGTAATATATTATTATATACTCTGCACAGCACTTCATCTAACTATATGCCAAGTGTCATTGTTTTTTAAAATGTGCAGACTTCCGAGAAATAATACAAATAGGTAGTTATAAATATTTTTTTTCAAAACCAGAATCACCTAATAATATTATATTATACTAACGCCGGACCCGTGAATACGTATATCTACCGCCCACCTAATATACGTGTGTGCACATCACTGCGAGTTTATTGGCAAAGTTATCAAAGGCAAGACAGTGACGTTTTTCTGGCACGTTCCAATTATTTCATTGCGTGTGATCTGGTGATTTTTATATAATTCCTATAATTCCTTATTATAATAAATCTGAGCAATAATATATATATTATTTTATTGTCATAATACAAATGCAGTTTAAGCAATAATATCGATTCTCGTTCGTTCATATGAGATTATGCGATTTCAACAATTGTTTCTTGGACACACGTGTATTACAGTTTTTGAAACACGCACTAAATTTAAAATGCACTTAAGGTATTATACTATTATATGATATAATATACCTACCTATACAAAAACGTTTATCTATGAAATCAACTGTACATAATAATGTTATTATTATTACAGGTGTGACTTATTTAAGTATAATAATAATATATATTATTATTATATCAAATTTATAAACATTCAATTCATAATAGCTGCAGGGGTTATTCGAGATAATATCCTGTGAATAAACACAATAATCGTCATTAAATCGCCATTACGACGCGATTAATGGTGACCGATCGGCAAGGTTGTACGATAAACGCATTACGTTTATGTATTAATAATATTATGTACATAATATTGTTATACATGCGTAGTATGTATTATATGAGGGTGAAGACCATAATATTATATAACCATTATATATTAATGTTATATGTTGTAGACACCGATATTTAGCGTCGCCAACATACAATTATTGTCAACAGTAAGAAAACATAAATTCAATACTTTCCCTTATTTCGTTTTTATTATATATTTATATTATGGCCTTTAATTTTTATTAAATTAATAGCGCAAAACTTTATGATATAATAAATAATCTCACAACGTGAACTATCATAGTTATATTACAGGGCGTTTACAACAGTATACGAGTAAATTATCGAACAACCAAAAAACGTAATTAATATAATTAATACTGCCACCGTCGTTAAAGTAAATGTAACGACATCAGAATAATTATTAGATATTATTATGTAAATTGAACCGAATAAATACCTATAGTTTATAGTTATGCGTATACAAATAATTTGATGAAAACACATTATACATACAATTAATAATTCATTATAATTCAATGGTAAAATATTATTTTATTTTGGTAAAAAATAATAACAATTACAGCAGAACTTAAAAATAATGAAGATATAAAATTATATTTCTTTTTAGTTGATTTCAACCGTATTTAACATAGAAATAGTAGTCTTAAAAAGACTTACCATTTAAACAATTTCTTTTTTTACTTAAATTATCATACCATTAGCATTCGATATTATGATATTTACCCCTACAATAATACATGTATTATGTATGTATCAACATAGACTATGTGTATTGTGTAATAATCATAAATTTTTGTTTATAATATATTATTTTAAATAGTAAAATTTATTATTAATAATTTGTTATAAGTTGCAATCGTTATACATATAATATTATACTTAAAGAACAGGCTTTGCAGATATTATCTTGCAGCTTTATAGAGATATAGAGATGTATTAGTTTCAATTCAAAAATATCTGTCAAATGTAAGAAATATCTATGATAGAATTGCAATAATACAATAGTTGAAGTTTTAAATTTACACCTTATGTCCAAAACAGAAATAAAAACATTTTTATTGCGTGTTAAATGTTTTATACTTTAATATATATGAGCACCCATAAATATATTATGTACTACATATATAGGCTATATGCTTGTAATATATTATATATTTACCTACTAATTGGATTTACTTATAAACGGCCGGGTATATTACTTAACTCTACAAAGTTTATAAGTAATGATTACGCGCTAATCCAATTATTTCAAAATGAAATCATTATTTATTTATCAATATAACCTATAGGCGGGCTAGTTAAAAACTTAGAACATAATTATATAGTTTTTATTATGATAAACATATGAGAATCAAACTTCGAATTATTTTGCACCTTATAAGCATTGACATATACATCAATAATTTAAAGAAATTATATAGAAATTAGATTCACATACACTCATAAAAAGTAAGTATATCTTTACAAAAAACTTATAGTATGTTAAGTAAGGCAAGAAATAACTAAGGCTCAGTTTTTAAAGTATAATAAATCACAATAAAAAAACACAAAATTGTTAAAAAAATAAAAGAAAGCAAAATAGAAACATATTTATTTTTAAAAAAGCATGATCAAAAATTAATATGAACTAGTTATAAAAATGAATAAAACCAAATTGAAAAATTTATTTAAATTTAAAATAAAAGAATTAATTACTTTATATTTTGCTAGATTTTCAGTAGTGAAACTGACTCTATTGTCCGACAAAATGTTTTTATACATAGAAAACAAACGCTAAATGTTTACTCTATATCTCTGTACATGCTGTTACATATCTTTCACAAGACTCTTTTCTATCGCAAAGTTTACAGATTACTATACAAAACTGATCCTTCTGTTTGAAAAGAACTCTTCATCAAATTATAACACTAATGTTTTTAAAGATGCATTAGTTTTAACTTTTCGCATTTTACTTGAAAATAGTACTTACAAATTACAACACTAAATCTTAAATTTTGAAATGATCGATATTGATGTTATAGTCATACTAACTATAAGTATTATAAGCTATTTATAGGTCGATAACTTATTAACCTGTAGACTGTCTGTAGGTTGATGATCTATACGTTTAATACATTTGATAATCAAGCCAATAACGAAAACAATAATAATCCAATATAATAATTTAGCCTATACTTCGGAATTTTAAATTTCTTATTAATAAATTAATTTCTTTTTTTATCACTATAGCGTAGTAAACGTATCATATATAAATTCTACAATTGGAATAACTGAAAAAAAAAGTATTTGCATAACAAAAATTTGAATAAATAGGTTTATTTGGAATCAGAATGACACGAAACGAATTTACGAATACAAATTATATTTCTACCTCATACATAAAAAAGAAGCATATGCTTTAAATTCTGAGTTCCATAGTAATAACTAATAAATATATAGGTACTAATTATAATCGAAAATTAAACCAAGATAAGTTTATAGATTCAAAACACTATATGTATAAATAAAGACCTCATCGGAATATTTTAACAATTAGTTAACGAGTTTTTTTATATTTTTAAATGCACGGTTTTGTTAAATTAACAATACCTAACTGTTATGTTAGAGTTAGGTATGACTACCTACATAACGTAAAAAACACTAGCTGCCTTAAAAAAAAACATGAACAGAAAATTATACATAAAATTTAAGATAGCAATGATTGATTTTTCTATTTACTTTTTATATGATAATTTAAAACAATTTAAACTTGGAGAAATATATTTACACGATATACAGACCATTCAAACTTCAAACGTAATGTTATATGTGTCATCATATGTTATATATACGTAAAGACAGTAGTCAGTGAGAAATATTGAATGAAACCATAGAATGAAGCATGAGAAAAATAAAAAAATACTATATATATATAGTTATAGGTACCTAAAACGCAAGTAATAAAACAATAAAAGCTAAAAAACTATATTTTGGAAATTTCGAAATGTCAAGATTTATACAAAACGGAGATATATGATAATTATTATATCCAATGCATTCAAAATGTTTATCAGGTACCTACCTAATATAGCTGATATAGTGAACTGATAACAACCACTATCGCTTATCACTAGGAAATTAAATATGAGCGATGCAGTTGCGATAGTTTTTACATTTATGTGAAATTCAACAACATCATTCATTTTAACAAAAACTTGTACATTTGAATATACTTTTTTTTTAAGTCTACTTTGCTCGCGATAAATTGGTCATCTTAATGTAATTTATAAATTGCCTAAGAAATATACCTATAACATGTTCAATGCATTTAGTTATCATCAAAACATGATAGATCACAAATTCCAGCTATATAATGTAGTAGGTACTATAATATAGAACTATAGAAAGATATCATATTACATTTAAAACATTTTAATTGTATTGTCTACCAACTTTATAAATGTTTTTAGATCAGCTAAAAAAAGAAGAACATGACAACCATATACAATTATAATTTATAAGCCAAATAATATCTGATCATGCAGTAATAAATAATCGAATGAATAAAATATAAAATAAGTGTCAAAGAAAAATACAAGCGTTAACTACTAATTATCCATGGAATATAGACATACCAATAACGCGTTTCAATATAATATATAGGTAGATACCTTCAAGGAATAGCTTTTTGGCGTAAACCTATAGCCTTAATAATATAATATATATATATATAGTTAAAGTAAGGATATTTATGCAATTTATTGATGTGATAATATATATATATATCTATAAATTTATCTATCGATGAGAAGATATAGTATAACATATAATATATACCTACACTTGTATAGTAGGTATTTAATGTAGTGTGTAATAGCTAATAGGTACTCACCATATCCTTGTGCGAGTCCAACGAGTTGGTCTCGCCGGTGGCTGCTGCACGGACAGGGTTCTGCTTGACACGGCCAATTTTGAATGAGTATTCACATCCGGTCCACTAAGGGCGGCGGTATATTTATATGTATATATATATTTATAATGTGATGTGTTATGATATAAGTGATGATATTATTACCGACTACGACGGAATACCGACTAAACGCGGTCTATAGGTACACGTACCTACGTATGATATAGGTTTTCCGCGCGTTATAGGAACTTATTGCGTGGAGTTGTGTATATATGTATGTATATAAATGTATGTGTATATGATATTATGATATTATAGACCGGAAACGGCGATTGCGGCGCGATCGGAACAAGACGGAAGCGTCGACGACCGCGACGACCACGTGAACAACGACACCCGTCGGCGGTGGTGCATTATCCGCGTATCCGGTCGGATGCCCGATGCAAAACTATGTCGTTGGTCTGGAAAAAAACGCGAAACGAAACGGACGGTTTTCGATAAAAACAAAACAAAAAAAAAACAAAAAAAAAACGAAAATCGCACGCCAAACCTACAATGACGATATTAAATTGTATGCTATTATTGTCATGTGTTCATGTGCATTCGACGGCGTCATTGATGGGCACTATCTACTGCGCGCAGATACAGTCGGTACGACTCGCCGTCCGTAAATCCAGCAAACAGTGTCGGTGTGCGTGTGGCGCGCGCGACGACTGTTGTTCTGAATTGCGTGCTTGTCGGCCCCTGACCCCGACAGCTTGTCAGCGGCCCGGGGAGGGGTGGAGGGGGGGGGGGTACTCGCGGGGCTACCGTCTCCCATTGGCCCCGGGCCACACCCACCTCGCGCGAAGTTTTCCTTCTACCGCGAGCGCGCGCGCCGCTCGATCCGTTTTTTTACGTTCTCTCTTCCTGTTTTACTATTATAATATTATAATGTATTATTATTATTATTATTATTATTATTTCTTTAGTATTTATTTTATTTTTTTTCATTTCTTTCGCAGATACCTATATCATTATATCTATACGTTATGTATACATAGTACATACATATTGAGCTATATTGGATGGGTATTATACTATAATATACACTCGATATGAATGATATTGTTATAACGCTATAATTATTAAATATACTCGACACGCGCACACGCCATCGTAATAACACACAAAATCGTAATAAAGACAATAAAATGCCTATATACAGTATTAATCTACCGCAGCTAATACGACGCGATATCATAATAAAATTAATGATATCTTTCCTCTCTGCGCGTGCAGTATATTATAATGTAATAAATATTAAATATTGCAGCCCTGTTCAAATTCAAAATAAATTTAGGTATTTATTGTATATATATTTTATATGTGTATAAAAACCGCAATAGGTATATTATTATTATACTGTAGTCGGTACTTATAATGAGTATATGAATTATATATATATATATATTATATGTCTCTATATATATATATATGTACGTTTTAATCGATGACTCGATAATAGAAATAATAGTAATAAACTATTATCGTAACTAACAAAATATTTTCACGCATCGATATTGCCACATTTTTATTATTTTCATAAACTATATACTATATGCACGCTATAAAACATCCTTTATGGTTTATTTTTTCGTAGGTATATTAGGCACATGCTCCCCCTGTTGAAACAACATAAAATTTTGACCCTCTATATTACCTATAGGTACTATACTTTTTACTCGGACCTTATGATTTATGTACTTACAAATATTATACTAATACATATATATATATATATATATATATATATTATATAATGTATACACTGTTTATTCTTTAATTGCATATGAATTAAGAATATTATAAAATATTTGACTAAAAATGACAATGTATAGGTACACATTTTTTTCAATAGTTAATTAACTACAATATTAAATATATTTTTTTTTAAATTTAACTGAAGTTTTTCAAGTTTTTGACGAAAGAGTTTTTATTTTTTGTCAAAACTTTTTTTCTATTTTTTATTCTTTTTTTATAGATTCTAGAAAACTTGGTATAGTAATTTTCACTTCTTTTGATACTTTTGGAAATCACAAAATAATTTGAGGCCAACTAGATATTTCATAAATTTGAAGGTCTTTATTGTTAAATATGATGTTCGTTATATTCATAATCGTATTGTAAAATTTTCTTTTTGTTAATTACACATTAATATTTTATAAAGCATATTTAAAAAAAAAGTCACCTCCTCACTCACTCTACATGGGGAGGCCTTAATTATGTTTAATAGTTGTAGTATATATTTAACACAAGTGTGATCAAATTTTGAATGAATGCGATGGTAATAATAGGACCATATATATAATGCTATACCTATAAACAAGCAATTCATCATAAGTAAGTATCTTATTTATACTACACCTTCATGACTATATTTCTACTTATTTATATTTTGTACATAACTTACGTTCAACTTAAATCTCATCTAACTGCAGCAGTATATTTTGTACTTAAATATTAATTAATTATTTTATTTCGCTAGTTTTGATGTTATATCAATATAAATTAACCAAATGCTATATACGGCTTTAGAGTTTTCAGTATTATAAAGTTTATTTTTTATCATTAAATACTACAAAATACCTATTTATAATAAATTATAGGTAAATATCAAAATTTATATTATATTATCACTAAATAAGTACATGAATGTGAGAACCATAATGTTATTTATCACAAAAGAATTCTATACCATTTACTAATATATTATTAATAATTAGATATCTTTATATATACTTGTATTACTATAATTAACTATTATTAAATATACCTATACCTAAATATTCACTGATGCAGCACAATATACAGTGTTAATATTTATTTAAATAATATAATTTTGTTTTTAAACTTTTCAAGATAAAGCTAAGTAGGTTGGTAGGTCACAAAAATTTTTTTTGTTATTTAAAATTATTTGAATAATATAAATAATCTGAGTTATTATAATAACCGATATAAAAAATCAAGTAACATTAATATATCATACTACATCATGTATAATTCTTTAATGTATAAGTTTCTCCGCAATGTATATACACATATATAATGTAATATATACATTATATATTAATCAGGACGTCTATGTCAATAATTATTAAGTATTAAGTGTTAACACATCATTGCACGATCGAAAATGCCCTATGACCTAAAATGTCTATTATTTTAAATACACATAATATGACTTATTGCAGTTTCATGTACGTTTATATTTTCCCGAATTCCTGAGCATAATTTATTACAGGTACTGTAATCTCTGGTTCATGCAGCAGTGCACATGATGTGCATTGCAGCAAAGATAATGATAAAAATATTAATTTTATATACTATTTAATATTTATATTACATTAATTCAACGGTAACACTTATGAACGCATTTTAAGATTACCTTTAAAGCTACAATGTATTATGCAGTAAGTACGACAAAACTAAACAAACAATATTAATTGATGCAACTGTACCTACACCAAGATATATACAAATGTATATATATTTTGCTTATATGATATAAGTTTATATGAGTACAAATATTTTTGTTTACTTTTGTTTAATTTTATGTATCTATTATATAATATTCAGTATTCACTACTAAAATTATTACACATTAATGCGAAATTTTTTTTTAAACGTATTGAGTGCATTTCTATAATTGATTTTAAGACATTAACGTACATACATAATCAGTTTATACGTATGCGCAATATGCATATAGAAAAATAATATATTGATTAAAATTATAGATCAATTATATACTTATTAAGGTTGTTTTACGGTCATGTATAACTATAAAATTAAAATTACTTTGAAACTTTTATAAAGAACTAAAAATGTTATCATTAAGTGTGAAATACTTAAAAATATCAATAAACACGTTTTTCAATCGTTAAAATATAATATTAATTAATTATCTTAATTTTTTTATTGTTATAACAGTTATTCTTTTTGAAGTTTACTTGTATTTATACAATTTATTGCTGATATAATTTATAATTTCACATTAATTTGACATTGGACACAATACAAATACACCTAATTATACATACTACAATGTATAATGTAATATACAACTATATAAACTTAAGTAAATATTTTATTCACACTATTGGTATAAACTCGTTTCCATGCAGCCTATATTTTCATATTATGTACTATATTTATAAATTAAAATTTTTAAATACTGCTGCAATTGATTATTATTATTATTATTATTATTATTATTATTATTTATTAAAAGATTAAAATTGTATTCAAACAAATACAATGTATAACAATTTGTTGATGTAATGTTTGTCAATAGTTCAAACAACAAATTAAACTAGAATAAATATTAGGTATACGTATTTGTGTATATTTGTGTACATAGATTTAAGTTTTCTAACTAAATACGAAGACATTCTCATTTAACAAGTGTGAAAGATTTGTAAGTCGACTCTAATGATACTAATTTGTTGGGAGAATATTTTTACATGAATGACTTATAATTATGCAGCAGAACCTGTACATATATTTATATATTATACATATATATGTATTTTAAATACTTAAGTTTTAAAAATACACTGGGCATTATAGTTTATTTTGAAATTTTTTGAATATTCATACAAATTTATAATTTTCATTTGTGTATTTATAATATGTATATATATATATGCATATTAACTAATATTATATTATTTTTAAAAAGTTTTGATTCAAATAAAATTTAGTGGTCCGACGTATTGTCAGTGGCGGATCCAAGGGGAAGGGGTTAAAAGGGTAAATACCCCCTCCCTTGAGCTTAGCTTAGGTACTCATTACCCAAAAGAATTACGCGATAAACTGTCAATCGGGGCTTGGCATGAAGATTTATTACCTCCCTTGATAAATTTCTGGACCCGCCCCTGCGTTTGGTAAATTTTATACAATGTATCTATATAATAAATCCTTTAATAATTATAACTATTTATAATACAAAATAAATATTAACTCATGAGTAGCTCAAAAGAGATATTATGTAAAAATCGGACAACAATTATTATGTTAGACGTCATTAAACAGTTATTAATTTATTAAACGTATACTTCTATCAACGCGATTCGTCGGTCGTCTCACTTCGTTCATCTTGTAAGACACGAAAATTATTCTATTCAAAAAACAACTCGGCGCGAACAGTATAAATATTATGGTGATCAACGTAATACACATGAGTCATGACCGTCAATAACTATATAATGTCTTTAGTATCTAGAAATCATACTCATATTTTTTTCTAAAACTATTATCATTAACCATATAATATTTTTGGTTCACTAATAATAGTTCAATAACTTAAAAACTACTTGTTAGAATTCAAATTAAAATCAATATTTTTGACAACAAAATTAACTGTTTAATAATTTATAAAAATAGAGTAAACGTAGCGTGCTATTTGGTATTTTCTCCACTGCACAAAAAACATGATACATTTACACCCATGATTTCAAAATGTTGATTAAAAAAAATGTATCAACGAGGTTGCTATTCATTATAAATCATTGGTTTCTAAGGGTAACCTTACGAAAAAAATTAATGGAATTCAGATTTTTCAGCTCTGTTTTTTTTATTTGTATAGTAACGTGAATTAATTGTTCATTGGTTGGTAGGAGCAACTTATATAGATAGGCAATAAACACTATCCTTCACTATATACTGCGAAATTACAACACTATTACAACAATATTAATTCCATATTTGTCATTATTTGGTTGTTATGACAATTACAACGGTCAGATGAAAATCTAGTATTCAGCTCAAAATGTCATAATAATATAATATGTATAATGTATACGATATAGTTTACCTATGGCATACATTAAATCTGAATTAAAACATTATACTTGGCTCGTTAATTTTTTTAAATGTGACCTATATATTTTTCAACCATACATAAAATAAGACAACTTACGCTCAATTATTGAATTAATTTGTATGTAAAATGTAAAAGCATTTCTATTTTAAGTATGGAATATATCACAAATATCAATAACTTTTTAAATAAAATATAAGTAATTTTCTTAGAAGAAAATTATTGATAAAAATCCTGTAAACAATGTTTTCCGAATACTGAATAGTATGTGGGTTTATAGCACGGCAAAAATTCGAAGTGTATAAGCTAACGTAATTCTGTTCATATCTCAAAAAATGTAGAAGCATCATTACTATGTATAGTCAAGAAAGATATAGTCTGCAGGGTATTACAATCAAGTCAGAGTGTACTTGTGTTTTTTCTAATTTTTGGTAGACCGCATATACGCGGAAAAAAATATTGTTTTGTAAATTTCCATACTTAATTTTTTTTTAACGAATTGGACCACATTTTATCTACCCAAAAAAAAAAAATAAATAATATTTGTTTACATTTTACTACCTACCCGGAGATTTGGCCACAAATGTATAATAATACAGGAATATACGAGTAGGTATATATAATGTTTTTTAACTATTTTTTTTTTTATACATAAAAATACAATTTTTTTTAAACAAAATGGCACGGGTATTACAAATTCAAATCTCTTTTTTTCTCCTTCTTGGTATTTTTTAATTTCATTGAGAATATACATTTTTCAAATTAAAGTTCGTTTTCTGGTTTTTATTGTTCTCACGCTTTTAATTTTAATTTAAACTTCCGATTGAACTCCCAATAAGACATTTGAAAAATTATGAATATTTGAATGTGATATAAAAAAAACGAATTTTAAAATGCAAATGAAAAGATTCGACGGCATTTGTAGTTCGAGTAATAGATTTAGACCGTAACGCCCATATATGCGGAAGGAAATTAATATCATCATAAATATAGGTGTCAAGAATATAATCTGAAAATGTTGTTAATTAACCGAATTGTAGATACATGTAATATTAAATGTGGATAATATATAGTTTGCACTCATCTAAACAATCGCGATGTTTTATAATATTTGTAAATTACGCTTTTGGCTAATTTTATCCATTTTATTCGGTGGCGGCCTCTACCAATTCTTTATCATTTGATATTGGATAATTTATTACCTTTTTATAAGGCACGCGGTCGCTTCGAATAAAGTTTCGTGTGCACTGAAGTGTTAGGTATTGTTGCGATTTAATATATGTGACACGCTTTATGCCAAATATTATTTCATTAAAATTTAATTGTGGCCCGATTACCGTATACGGCGTATACAACAATAAAAAATGTTGAAAAAATAATGGCCCAATCACCGGTTTTACCTATTATAAATGTAAAACAGAAGTGACCCAATTACTACCGTGTATACCTTTTTGGTAAAAGGTTAATCGTGGCCCGATTTCCGGGCGCCCATTTCCAGACGTACGTGAAATAGTAATTTCGCTTTATTACTTGATAATTATTATTGACTACTGTAGCAATGGTACATGGATGGTACCATCAGCTGTTCGAATATAGGAATACTATTTTAACACAAACATTCGTCTCTATGGTTCCGACACGTCGGCTGCATACGTATTGCGTCCCGATATAAAAATTGCGATTTGTGACATACTAATTGCGTCCCGATAATATTTAACAATTACTAGGTTTAATTTGCAATTACACGTATAACAAAAAACTGTGAAGCTTTCTGTTCAAATTAAACGGTACCTACGTTTTATTCTTTCCATCCAAATATCTACAAATTTATTGATGTACTTACAAATGCACGAAAAGATATTTGCATAAAAGTTTGCAGTAATAGTCAAATGAAGAACATATTAAGACGTGAAATATGTGGAAAACGAGAATTTAAAAAAAAAGAAATGATTAAATACGACGTGAACGAAATAACACGTTTTGAATTTGTCAAAACTGTATCGTTCACATTTTTACCGAACCATAAATAATATTATAATAACATATTCTTTAAAACTTAGTTACTCATATAAATATATTATAACTATTATAAATTTTTTTACTTATTCTTTTATTTTTGTATTTAACGGCGAAAATAATACTTTTGATGTACATAACTACGAAACGATAAAAAACAATATTTTTAACTTACCTTTAGCAATATAGTATTTTTAATATTTAATGTTGCTATTGACAGTTCTAGGTCTACATTAAATGGGAAGGAAAATAATGTTAAATACATCGAATGCAATTAGTTTAGTTATTAAATATTATCGGGGCGCAATTCGTTTACACCTATCGATTGGTATACTCCTTGATATACCTGTATATTTATGATTAAATATCAATATATATTCGAATATGTTTCTCAGCCGATGATTCGCAACCGCATAAGAGCTGTTATAGCGTATGTTAATATAGTACCTATTGATAGACACTAGACAGTAAGGTCGCTCTGAATGAAAAAAACCCAAATTAAATACGTAAATACTCGTACGTTATAGAGACGTATTACCTTCATATTATTAATCATTGTGATAATAAACATGATAAAATATATAAAACAAAGAACAGCTCCCTCCGTTATTTGAATTGTTGTATCAACGCTTCAGCACTTTTTAGTGAAATACGTAACGTCGCAATGCGAGTTAGGTTAGGCGTAAAAAAAAACATTTCTGTAACACTTAATGCTCTGTTTTTTTTTTTCTGATATCCAAAAACAGCACACGCTTATATTTTGAAACATAAATGCGTTATTTCACTGCAATGAAAATCTAATGTATTCAAGTAATGTGTGTGGAACACCAAAACCACGTACACTGCAATAATATTATGTAAATCTAGATTTCATGTTTCTAAATATAATCATTACTATTAATATTAAATTAATTAAGAATAACTGCTTAAGTTACTTTTGAAATTTAAAGTATAATTATCAATTATAGAAGAGTGTGTAATAGATGAATTTAAATCAATAAACTTTCTATTAAAGAATTTATTTTTAATCGCATTAATATGCAATTTAAATAAAAACCTATACCCATATAAAATATATTACTTTGTGAAACACCTAATTATTAACTATTATAAAATAGTTATTGATTTCTTATAACTATGCATTGTATTTTCGTGTAATTTTATTTATTTTATTACTATATCTACGTTGATCAGAAATTAATATTATATAATAAAATAAGTAAATAATGTTTTTATTTTCCATTCATATGATTAAATTACCTAGGTACATAATTTTTCATTACTAAACGAGATTCTTAATAATAATTAAACACTTATAGGTAATGATTAATGAACTTACCTACTTATAATTTCTAGCACCGTTTTTTGCCATTGATTCGTAGTAGTCCTCAAACATTATTTTCACCGGTAAATACACAATAATTAATACAATAATACACATGATTAAAGTATTTTATAATAATTATTGGCTTGAAAAATCATCAAAAAATATTTCTCTTCATTTTGTGATGTATGTTTTTAGGAAATATTCAGGAGTATATGAATGGACTTGATAAATATATTTTGTTTCTATTTCTACGAACAAAGAAAAGGAATTACTATTTTGATTTAATAAATAATAAGAAACAACCACATTTTTATATAGTCATAATACAAAAAAACTGTAATTTATTCAATCATTATACATCGATGCTAATACTGATTAATATTCAAATCCAAAAATGTACGTGTATTTTACAAGACGTGTTATGTTGTTGGTTTTCCCATTAGGATGAGATCTAAAGAATGCACAGCCTTAAAATTAATTTGAAGTACTCACAATTTACACACTATATTTACAATGATAATAATAATAATAATAATAATAATACAAATATATTTTAAAAAAGAAGGTAAAAAAAAATTAAGTCTCCTACTCGCAGTAATATGGGTTATATATATATATATATATATATATATATTATATACATATATTATGCGTAATAACTATAATAATAAATATTTATTTTTAAACTATTCTATACTATAATAATTATATTAGCAAATCACTTATTTTTTATAAAAAAAAGTAGTTTTAAAACAAACATATATATAGTAGGTTTAACCAATGTATAATCTTAAATTAAAATTAATTAAAACTATTATTGGACTTAACTAAATTAATATTTAATTGTTATTAGTTTATAATTTATAATATGAAGAATAGATAATATTATACCTATTCTGCATATATTATATATTTTATATATTTTGCTTAATTATCTACTAAACTAAACTATTATTTAATAATATTTTTACAGAAAAAAAATTATTCGTTGTGCTTTCCAACGTCTACTATTTTAACTAGAATGTTGATCGTCATGATTATCAACACTGCTTTGTGGTTGTAGGCATCCTCTGTAGAGTTCACCATTAAGGCGCAAAATAAAGGGTCTAGTGTTCTTCATTCCTACAATAATTATTAACGGTAAAATTTTATTTAAAATATGAATGAATATTAATTTTTCAAATTTCTTATAAGATTTTTAAAAATGCATTGATCATATACTTTGATCTTCATTTAATAATAACATGTACTTATCTAAAGAAGAACATTTTATGAACTCAGATATGAATTCTATCATATATCACGTATGAAATATTTAAATAAATTTCAATTTACCTCCATTTAACTCTGACTCGACTTTGATAAGTTGACCTTTGTAAATCCCGTGTTTTGTTCTTTTACAGACGTTTATTTTGAGTCCGCTAGGCGTGCCTAAACATCAAAAACAAGACCCTTAATAAAATTGAATTAAAATAATATAATAATAATACTATAGTAATGTATATTATTATATTAATATATTATAACATATTATTACGTTCTATTAATTATATAAATAATTATATGCTACACTATATATTAAATGCATACCTTCATATACATATATGCAAATAATCATTAAAATATTGATTTTTATAAATTTTAATTTTTAATTCTAATTGTGGATATAAGAACATCAATATTTTTTTATGAAAATAATTCACGAACAATACAAAAGAAATATTTTTTTAAATAAACTATAAATATTATTTGTTTATTTCATGAGCAAAGCTAATCACAAAATTTATTATAACTTTTTTTGTCAAAAAATTTTTTTTTCTTGATCATTCTTAACTTAATTTATCGTAAATAGTTGTGCATATTATAATATTTATAAGTGTATGTAAATTAAATTAGTTTTTAGGTCGTTGAATTGCATAGGGAAAATTATGCCCCACAAAGTTCTATTCGCCGTTTAATTATCATAAGGATTTATGCATACACATTAACCGAAATCATTAACATAGAATTATTATTTTACATTTAAATATTAATTATTATTACGAGAAAATAATGATTACATGTCTATACACGAGAATAAAACTTAAGAAATTAAAATCGTTTCGCATTCTAATACATACTGAAACGAAAACATTTATACTCTACAGTAGTCTTCAAATTACTTTTTTGTCACGTATTACATACCAGGACATAAATTTTTGTATTAATCGTAATCATTTATCATACTCAACATCTCAAAATAATATATTTTTATCATATAATCTGTAATCAATTATTTTTGAAATTTACTTTATAAAATTGTACGTATTAAATATATATTATTACGTGCAAAATATTAAAATAATACGGAGCCATATATTACCATGTATTATTAAAATATTAACGAGAATGTCCTTAAAAAAAAAATTAAGATTTTTCAAAATGTTTGTACGAAATACAAATACTTAAATGACAAAAAAAATATATATTTCAAGTTCTATCCTAATAAAATCTAAGATTTTTGAAATTTTATAATTATGAATATATTTTACGCTATTATTCCTATAAAAATGTAAACTTAGTTTTGAAATTTGCACTACACTCCATCCTACCTAAAATTACATAATTAAAAATGTCTAATACGGTCAGTAACAGGTCTCACCAGCCTATTCAGCCTACTTTAATATTAAAAGTAATTTTTATAATTTTTTTTTTTTTTAATCTTATTTTGAATTTCATACAACATATATACCCTCCAATAGTCCAATATCCATATAATTGTATTTATTTTCTACGGATATTATTAGATGCTATCTAAAAAAAATCCTTTCCTTTCTTCCTATATGTATAATATATTCCAATAGATACACGTAATCTAGTCCACGGGGGTGAATTAAATCAATTACAATATATCTGAATGGAGCAACACGAATACAGCATATTTATAACACATGTTTGTGATTGCGTATTATACATAATTAAGCAGTATTTTATACGGCATGTGAAAAAAAAATTGATTTACATCGGTCGAGGAATAATTTCGTTGGGAAAATATAAAAAATTTATCCTTATCTTATATACTCATTATAGAGAAATCACACACTTACCGGCCGTCACGTTGATATCCATTTCGATCGTACCGTTGCTGTCCGTTTCTTGGTCGTCACCATTTCGTTCAGGCGATGTAGCTGCCTCCCGTATGGGGCTGCTTGCCGTTGGCGCCGGAAATGGTTCAGGGCTTGCTTTGGGGCTGGCGGAACGACTAACCACGATAACTCGTGGCGACCGTTCCTTCTTGATGCGTTTTTGATCCGGTTCGTCCTCGTTTTCACCCGCGTTGTTGTTGTTCGTCCCTTGATCCTTTTTGCCTAAATTCAACGCTTCACACTGTTCTGGCCCGTTATTCGAATGCAACGCGACCGGAGACTGACGTTGCAGATTCATCGCAGCTGGTACTGTGGCGTATGGTGACGGGTTGCATGCTTGTTGCAAGTCTACGGGGTAGACAGAAAAAAAAAATGCCAAGCGCGTTAATATCGTGAAAAGTTCGGTTATCGCTGTACTACATAATATATATAAAGACTACAGTTGTATTGCGTAATATTTTATTATTATATTGGTATGAGTGTATAATGGATTTGAATTGTTAACGGTAGTAAAAATGATTAACTATATACAATTTAATTTAATTCCAACGAGATTTACATATGTTTTATATTTTTAAACACAACGATCGGAATTTGTATGCGTTAACACAATATGGACATCTCGATGAATCTTGAAAACTATGTTTTTATTCGTACGTTATATAATTATTATTATTATAAATTCTGCTTTACGTGAAATAAAATTTATATTTATCGAAATATATTTAAAAATTCATATTGTGTTTTTAGCACAGGAATACCGTTTTTATACTTAAAATATGTACTTTCTCGCACTTCCTTTTATATAGTGTAAAAATAAGCGATATACCATTGCAAATCGAAGCTGTGTAATTGTCAGCATTACCTACTGTTCGTCAAACTTTACCTAATATATTATGTAAATTATGTTACAATTTTAATTTAAAGTTTAAACAATAAAAAAGTCATAAGAGAAAAAATATCGGAATATCGGATGAAAATATATTCTATTTTTGTAAAATTATTTTGCTTACGCCTACCAAACAATAGCTTCTTTTTAAATACTAAAGATATAAACGCTTGAAAACTCTCTAAAAATGTATATAATCTTAGCCTTAAGTAAAATATGTAGTAAATAGCTATAATTAATATTAAAAACTTGTATAACATAAATTTATAACAAGTAGTAACAACTGGCACAAGAACTGTTTTAGTCTAATGTAAGAAAAACATGAATAGGTACTACACAAATATTTAAACTCACTTTGTATTGAAAGTCTTGGAATAGCTGTTTGATTAACTCTCATTAAATCCATCCACATCAACATACTGAGAATTTCTGAAAAAAATACGATTTATGATTAGATATATTAGATATTCAATTGGTTTAACTTATTATTTTTATTTTACTTAATCCTGTAATGATGTTTCTTTATTAATTTTATTATACTTTGGTTACATTTAAAAGAACTGCACCTTTTATAGATTAATTGCAAAAATAAATAGCTGAAAAAAAGAAAATAGACTATGATATGATTTATTTCGAGGCATTATTACTCATATTGTGTTTGAACTTGCGCATTTGCATTTGTTTGACAAACAATATTCTATAATCTATTGCGAACAGCATCGCATTAATCAAATCAATCGTCATAGTGAGTTCACAGTATATAGGTATATAATATGACGATATGGTATTGCAATAACTTGTTGTAAAATGCGATAATATTATAAATCGCACATCAATTAATTCAAATTACCAGCCGGTATGAGCGTTCAAAATTCGTATGGGAGATACGTATATTATTATGACGGACACGTCTGCAAAAAAGACTCCGCACACCTAATCTACTCAAAGTATGAAAACCAAAAACCATATAGATACTCATAAATACTTTGAAGCGTACTATGAGCATTGAGCATATACGTGTACTATGTATATTATAATATGTCCACGAGAATAAACCATCTTCGTGAAAAAAACGGCGGCAACGACCTTTTCCTATACAATATTACGTAGCGTTGGCGGCGGGTGCACAATGACGGTGCAGGTAATAATTAATAACACCTAACGGAGCCGCGCGTGTAAAATCACCGAAAATAATAATTTAATGTTCACGTCCAGAAAATAATAATATGTCGTCTCGTCATCATATGCATTGAACTACGACGTCCTGAGCATTATTATCGCGGCAGTACTATTATGTGAATATGGTATTTAAGACGAATTCGGCGGATTAAACATTTTTCTTTTTCTTTATTTTCCAGTCGGTCAGTCATCCGGTGACGTCTGGAGCGGTTGATACGTGCGGTGTACAGTGTGCATTTATTATATTATTACGATTGTAAAACAGCGCGCGAGTCGTGAACAAGTGTCGGTAATTTGTTACGTTTTTTTTTTTTTTTCTTATATGTACGAACACGAGTTTTTTTTTTTCTCGAAATAATAATTATTATACGAATACGTTCGTTTTTATATACACAGGTAGGTATTATAATAAGAACGAACTCGAACGCGCGCGCGTGTTATATTATATATATATATATATAAGAATATATGATACTATGATACGACGACAACGACGACGACAGCGGCGGTGGCGGCGGCAACGGTGGCGGCGGGACTTGCATGGTGGCGGGTGTAAAAGAAAGAAAAACCAACAATGTATAATATTATGTATCCATGTTGAATATTTAAATATCAAAAGGCGCACGTATTATATTATTATTGTGTTATGGATTCAAACGAACACACGATGTCACGGTGTAAATTGATTTATTCAAAAACAGCTACGGGAGAGATGTATACACATCACGTCGCGCGCGTATCAAAAGTGTTACACGCATATACATATTAATATAGGCAGGTACCAAGCTGGATATTATGCGTGAGTACGTACATTTAATATTATATATATAAATATATATATATATATATACGCACACACACACATACACAATGTGCTAGCGCGCGCGTGTATATTATATGTGCGAGATATTCGTCAGACGACGATAGGAATAGGAGCGGGAGGTGGAATGCAGCCAGACCGTAGTAAAAAATAAAAAAAAAAAAAAAATAAATTAAAATAAAAGCCGCATTTACAACACAATGTGTAAGTAAATTGATAACATTGACGAATGTCCCCGCGCCCGTTCGCATCAGATACGGTCGTCGGACTGTACATTATATGTTATTATTATTATTATTATTATTATTACCACGACAGTGTACACGACCCGAGACCGGAGACCGGAGCCTGACGGCTTTGGCCGAATATAAAACGTTGTATACCGTATAGGTAGTAGGTAAGACTATATGTAGATATATAATATTATGCCTATATATATATATATATATATATATACGATATACCGAGTCTTACTTCCTGTATGCACGCGCACACGCACACGCACACACACACACACACACACACACACACACACCACACACATACACGCCGTGTATATGAAAATATAAGCCGTTTTTCTAACGCGAAATAATATCGTATACAGATATCATATCGTAAGAGATTTATAATATGTAATATGTAATGAGATCGAAATAATATTGTCGTATTATAATATATATGTCGCATCCACACAGTGAAACTATTTATTTCATGAACTGTATATCCAGATAGTGAAATTCGTCCAAATTGTAAATTTTAACGAAAATACATTATAATATGGACATCCTTTTCATGAAATGGACAACACCTATACCTAATGTGTACTTTGTGTAATTATTATAAAACAATTATTTTTGTTATTATTACTAATAAATGATTATTATATTATACATAATTTTACATTACATTTTATAAACGACAGTGTTATACCTATAAAGTGTTATTATAAAATAACACCTATTCTTATTATTAATTTTTGAACGATGATCGATTATGACTATAACATACGCCCTAGACACCCTCAAAGTCAAAGAAGTATTGAAAGATCTAATCAGGATGTTATAAACATGGATGGCTAATAACAAATCCAAAATGCGAGACATTGGATTAAATTTTGTTTAATTTCAAAAAAATAGTTCATTTCATCGACATATCATTTAAAAATCTTAATTCGGAAATGACCCAAAAGTTGGACAAATTAAATCAAATTTACCATTTGATCAGTTGAAAAAATTAACAATGGAAGATCTCGAGCATACATCTCAAATAAAAGAAATCGAAAAACGCTTAATTGCCTACAGCATTTATAAAGTTGAAAAAAGAATGCTATTATCAAGGGTTGCTAAAAATAATAAAATTATCTGCAAATTATGTGATTCAAGTAAGGAAATAAAATTTCGTGGACGTGGACTCAAAAGTCAAGTTATAGCTGCAAAGAAAATGATCAAGATAGATAAAGGAATACGGTAAAAATGTTCTTATAGATCTTATTTTAATTTTTTTTTTTAATAGAGAAACAAAAAAAAGTGCCGGGATTTTAAAATGAATCGATGCGCGTTGTATTCGGAGTACCAAAAGTTGGTAGAGACCTATAGATCCATCAAATATAAATTGTGTGATCACAAAACAAAAAGGAATGTTTGAAAAAAATTAATAATTCAATTTGTTATTTATGATCAATTTCATAGAATGCTGAATTTTCAGCGCCAGAAATTATAAAAAAATTTCAGAAGGGCAAGGATTTTTGTCTCGTTCGTGTAAGGCAAAATCTCCTTGCCAATTAAGTCTGCGGAGTGCATATTGTTTTAAAAATAACATGCTATATAAATATAATAGTCTATGTCATAATCAATTGTCGTGAAAAATAAATAATAATAGGATATTATTTAAATTATACTATTTATAGGTAACATTTCCATTTATAAAATATAATATACAATTATATATTCGTATATTATAATAATATATTGTATTATATTTTATTATATTTTTTATTCATTTTTTTTTTTCATGAAAAATAAATTAAAATATGATATATATATATATGGGGTATAAAAAATTAATAAAAATATAATATAATATAATTTATCGATAAATAACAAAAATAATATTGTTTTGTAATAATTACACAATATAGGTATTGTCCGTTTCATGAAATGGATATCCATATAATGTATTTTCGTTAAAATTCGCGATCCGGTAGAATTTCACAATCTGGATATTCAATTCATGAAATGAGTAGTTTCACTTCGTAGTGCGACAGCCGACATATACATAGATGATCGTAATTACATGCGATTGGACAAAATTTTTTTATACGTGTATTATACAGAGTGATTCTTTGAACACTGATCATATTACACACAGTCATTTTTTTGGTAATTCAGTGGTTTCGAGAAAATTTTTTTTTAAATACATTTTAGATAGGTATAGGTTGATTTTTTGAAAAATTTTATTTCTTACAACTTTTACTAGTCGTGGTTGTTTTTTATTTTACAACGTATATATTTTTAATTTAATGAGCCAATAGTTATTATCATAGTCATTATCACCTTATAATAAGCAGTGCGTAAATAAAAACATGTGTCTTTAAGCATTGTAAATGTTGCTATCATAATAATACTAAAATTTACATAAAAGAAAAGCGCCTTGTACCTGTAATATGTATAATATAAAGATATAAATGCTTAGTGGCTATTAGTAGACATCAGTCATATTATCACGCCGTGAAAAAATTCAACGTACACTAATTATAATTGCATGCGCAAACATTGCGCTGGTGTCTTTTCATAATATTCGTACGGTATTATGGTCATTGTAACGGAGGAGAAATAAGAAAGTCATAAGTATACATAAATACCACCACGCTCTGTGCAATCGTTGGACAAGCATTGCTAAGTGATGTCCACATATTATTAGCACCATATCATTATGTGAGAATGTGAAATAATATTGTATCATAAGTAACAATTAATATAATCATTCTTTTGCAGCTGAGATCTCAGGACAATCTTAATATAGCGCCTAATCAAAAAAGAAATACAAATACCTACATATACTAGCATATAAGAAACAATACCATTTTACTTTTTAGTATGTTAAATTATGAATCGTAGGTGCTTTGAGTGATTTCTTCGTATAATTAAGATTTATATATTATTTCAAATATATATACAAAATATATTTAAGACATTTAATTCCATTAATTTTTTTTTTTTTTTTTAACTTAAATAAATTTTAATATTCCAATCATCGTTTCATACATTTTATATTTACTAAAATATCGTAGATTAAAAACAGGTATGTAATAAAGAACGATACACGCATTAAATTCAGTATTAGTTAAAATACATATTTGCTAAACAATATAACGTAGGTTTCAGCTATTTTTTTTTTTTTTTTTATTATTATTATTAAATCAACATAGTTAAATTTTTGGCTGATTCCTTTTCTGACAAACATACATAAATGAAAACCTGAAATGCTATCTTTAGTTTTGTTCATTTCTTATAGCGAGTTGTCTTTTAATAATAGTATATTAATTTATTTTCTACCTTTATGGCTGACATTAGAATTTCGCTTAACTTCTCTTTCACTAATGAAGGGCACTTGATGAATGAGCAAAGCTCTAGGGAAAAAATGTATAGAGAAAGACAGAGAGAAAGAGAAGTAGAATCATAGATGTATAAAGTTGGTGAGAGAGTGAGTACGAGAGATAACATCGTATAATAAAATTAGAACACGTCATAATAGTTTTTTTTGCTTATTCTTGGTAACGTTTCAAAAATACATTAAAACAGAATGAATAGATACACAAAAATGTTATATATACACACATTTAAAAGTAGCATAAAGGTGAAATTATTATTTAGAAATGAAATTGAACATTTTTATTTTTGGGGCCGCGTCAGATGGACACACCTGTCAAGGGGATTGTAGTTAGTTGTCAATGTGTTTACCAATTTCCCGCTTATCCTTTTCTTGGCACGAAACTATTCCGTATTATAAAAACAGAAAATAAAAATGTCACAAAGTTTATAGAAAAAAGCAAAATAAATAAATACAAATCCAAGAAAAAACAAATGCTCGTTCTATAAACTACGATTGACTTACTGTAATTTCTAAAAGTACTGTTTAAACAACACAAAATCCGTAAAGGTGTAAAATAGTCATGATAGTGTTTAACATTTTCTAAATATAGTAGTATTATTTTCTGTATTACGATAAAATTATAACCACTTTTAAAATCTTACTTTTTCAGGTCTCTCTGTTATATATAATTATACTAACAAAAATTCAGTATTTTCTTGGTGTGTTATATATACAACGCAACATTTGAAAAAAAAAACATATGAACTGTTCTTTCTAATAATATGATTTATCTGGATAGTTTTACAATAGAAATGTATATAGGAAAAACAATATTTAAATCTGTATTATAATCTGGGCTTGATATTTAAATTAATTTATTCGTCATTAAAAACAGTTGAGATGAAAAAAACTTAAAGATACAATACTTTCTATAGGAAGCGTGATGTTTTAAATTGTATAAAAAATATTATAATACCTAAAACAGTAAAAAGAAAGTATGGAGTTATTTTTTTATTTGTATATTTAATGTATGTCCATTTAAATTAACAATAATCTTATTTAACGAACGAACTCTCGCCTGTACCCATTATACATACCTTCCTTTTGTAATGAGATATTTAAAATAAAACATGACTAATCAACAATAATTTACCAAATGAATATAGCCAATCAATGATTATTAAACATTCAAAACTATAAACAATTAATGAAATTAAGGACTTTAGACAAAATAAAATTCGAATTCCAACAAACATAGAAAAAATAAGTTAAAAATTACAAATTCAAATCACAACATACTATTAATATTTAGCTAAATATACCGTTTATGTAGAAATATAATATTATGTGTTGCATATTATATTCAAAAGATATGGGTTTTTACTGACTTATATGTATTTAATAACGTCTATGTAAATCCGTCATTATGTCTTACTGGCAAACTCAATTAAAACGAAAGAAATAAACCAAGTAATTTGGAATACTATATATTATGTATTTAATTGAGATAAACATCTCGTGGAAAAAATTCTAATTATAAATTATTATAAAAGTTTCCTAATATTGCAACCAAAGATTATTATTAGTTTGATGAGAAAAAAAAATAATAATATATTTATCAGCTAAACTTGATTTTATAAACACGTTTTAGTCTTTCCGGAAAATTTTTCTTTTTTGAGATACGACCTATTAGTAGAGTCGCCCATCGACGATATTATATTATACGAAAAAAAATTTAAATAAAAATATTTGCATTTATCATTGTTGTTATATTTTGTTAGAGCACATTATTTCAAAGGATAAATTTCGAACACTTTACGAGGATTTATAGTATCGAACAGATTGCCGGGACATAAAAATTGTCTGCTTTAAATCAATAAAAACGATTATAACTAAGCGAAACGAGCGATTGATTATAATAATAACATTACCTCTCTGTTTGCTGCCGTGGTCACCGGCGGCCGCTACCTGGTGTGCCGCAGCGGCCATCATGGTGGCCGATTGGTACGGCGGCAGTTGTAGCTGGTGGCCGTTGAACAACGGCGACGATTCGGCGGCTGCGGACGGCGGCGGCTGTGGCTGTAGTTGGGACAGCCGTTGCATCGGACTTCCGGGCCGCGGCGGCGGCGGCGGCGGAGGCGACGACGAAGACGACGACGACGGCTGCTGTCTGCCCTGTTCCGTGGCGGCGCGGTGTCTGTTGTTGTCGATGATGGCGGCGGCCAAGTGACGGAACCGATCGTCGGCGGCCAGCACGTTGGCGTAGTGCTGCTGCTGCTGCTGCTGCTGGTGCTGCTGGTGATGGTGCTGCTGTTGCTGGTGACCGTGGCCGTGCGCCGCCGGCGGCAGTTGGCCGTGGTGGTGCAGATGGCCGGCCACCGTGGTCGCCGGGTGCGCGGGCATGTACTCGGACATCAGAGACTTGTTCCGGCGGCCCTCGCGCCGGTTGCCCGCTATGGCCATGTTCAGTTCGTCCACCGTGCTGAACTGATTCATTTTCGACTCGTACGCGTACAAGTACTTGACGTATCTGCAAACGGTATGCAGGTTTAGTGTAACTGCGTTACGAAGCGGTGTGTGCGCGCGTGGCAATCCCTCTCCACCCCTGCCGAGTTGGGGGCCGATATTTATTAAAATCAATGTCCTCGGAGTTAAGCTCCTGAAATGTGATATGTGGCCTGAATTGTACACACGGGTGTTGTATTGTTACTTACGAAATTTTTCGAAAATATGTGACAGTGATAAGTGATAACCTGTCATCCGTACCTACAGTTATTTGTAATATAAAAATTAAAAATCGATTAAATTATATTGATAACTATACATAAACGTTCATAGTGATTTACTTGATTTTTTAGAACAGGGCATAAACAAAAAAAAAAAGGGGGGTCCAAAAATGCTATGCTGTATAATAGTAATAGGCGCCACGCAATTATAATAGATTCAAATCTGCGCGCACGCCTATTTATGTGGTGCACTATTAACGGTGTATGGACAATATTATTAATACGGTGGTATAACTGGTAAGTATAGGTATATGTTAAATAATGATATAACGCCGGTCGAGAGTCGTCAAACCGTTGGTGGTGGGGGGGGGGGGGGGGGGGGGGGGGGGGGGGGGTGTTTGGCAAAGTATGATATTTGAATCAAATCTTCTTCAGTAGACGTCTGTTATAATACTATATAATTCGGTTCATTAAACGTTTTTTCTACTGTTTCAGGTGTACTATGCTACGGGTACAGCTGTACTTTCCACTTGTTAAAATCTGTTAAAACGAAATGTTAATAATATACGTCTATTCAACAATGTTCGTCAACAAATCGGTTTACACTGCACGGCTTCTATCCATCGTGTGGCATAGAAAATTGCTTGTGCTTCTTTCTCCCTCTATGTGCAGTATATATATATGTCACATCATCAAAATTATATTATGAACTGTGTTCTGTGTGAAATGAATTATTATGGTTTATTTACGGTTAATAGTTTTCATAATTCATTACATTCATAATAATTCATTATGATATTCATAACCAGCATTTATAATTCTGTACTGTATATGTTCAAAATAATAAAAAATGTAATTATAAATATTGTTACGCTAAACGTTTGTCTAGATGACGGAACTAGTTCTGTTATGTGTAGCTTAGATAACCATTTCGTGAAATGTTGTCCAGATACCGGAATTACGCGAAGTGGAAAAAAATCGTTTCCGTTTCGCGAAGTGGGTATAAACTGTATCCATTTCGCGAAACGTACAATTACGCGATATGGATGTGACATAATATACATAATATATATGTATATAAGCTATTACATGTACTCTATTGTTTATATGGTAATTAACTTTTGTTTTCACCAAAATAATATCAATAAAAAAACATATTTAAACTTTATGCTTGCATCCGCCGTTTTTTTTTTTTTTAAATCAATATTAGTAAGAAATTGTTAAATTTATAGTTTTAGATTTTTCAAAATATATATTTCTTGTATTACAATCAAAATACTAAAAATACTATGACACAATTATTAATTTATACTCGTCTCTAAATATATTGAATAGAGTATTTTCAAGTAGTTAAAATTTATATGTGTTGAAAAAGCAAAATCCCCCGTCCTCCCAAAACGTATGTATGTAAATCCGAATTTTGACGACTATAGTACATCTCAATCAATGTAAGTACTTCACTCATATCGATATCTATAAAAAGCGACTTATACAAATACCCACCGCGATTTAACGGAACAGTTAACAATATAAACGATATAGGTAATAATATGTACATTATATTATATTATGTATATTATATGTTGGTAATTTAGATTTCAAAAATCATATATTATATGTGCTCCAAAGTATACAATAATGCTAATGTGTGTTTTAGCTATTATATGTATAAATAAAATATAATAATAGATTAGGTATAGAAAAAAAACGTGTATGTTTAAAAGGGACTGCGCTCTGATAACATGTTGTGCTACATTCAATGGAATACGTTCCGTGGAATCGTACAACTATTATTGTGCTGACTAATCCTATAAATTCATAATAATTTATAATATGTTTCATAAACGGTGCAAAATAGTATGCCGAGCAATTACCATTTGAAAAGCGATGCATTATAATTTTAAATAATGTATACCATTCACCCGCGTTCATAATGATTTAATACATCGTCGTTTATATTTCATAGGTATATTATATATTTTTATATACTTACTGTGTTCTCAACGTAAAAGCCGCGCTGGTGATGGAAGGCGGTAAGCCCAAACCTCGGATTATCTCTTGCCACAATTTTTTAGTAATGACCGCCACGATTCCTCCTCTTTGTACGACTAATTTGTACAGCGTGTACAGATCCAACACACGTTTAGCCATAATGGGTAGTCGGCTTATCGGAGTCCCTGAAAATCGCGATACACACAATTATTGATCGTTACACATGCAGCGTACATATAAATGCAGAATTCATATAATTTATTATAATATACAGTTTTACTCAAATGTTATAATGTTGTGTGTTTATGTCTGGGAGCGTGCGGTGAACGACGTTTTGTTTTAAGGCAGTTTATAAATTGTATTGGCCACGTTTACGTACAATATTATTCGGAAATAGGGAGTACGAGTATTTAATATAAACTCATTTGGCAGGTTTTCTTTGCATAATAATATCTTAACCCGATAAGTAATAATTACCTTTGTAATAGCATATACAACAGATATTATATCATCTCTTTTGAAAAGTACATTATCTTTAAACCACAACTATATTTTGATAAGTAAATTATATAGTAGGTAAGGTTAGGTTAATATAATAACAAAAAAAAATGCCTATATTATAAATGGTATACGCGAAGGAGATGATAATAATAATAATAATAATAACTGCATAAAATCAAATATATATCTATACTCCAGCAGTAACAGCAACAGCAACATATAAAATATATAATAAAATAGGTAATATTAATTTTTTTACGCATGTTTATCATCTAGATAGTAGGTACATAATAATATACATATATATTATTTTTAGAGAGATTATACACATACACGCACAGGACCAATATACATAATATAATGTTCACTATTACATAATATATAGACCGCAGCAATGCCTATATGGCTATATATTTTATATGGCTCTGCGTCCGTCGGCTTTTTTACGACTTATATAATTATTATAAGGACTGCGGAGTGCTACGTGCGTTTTTCTACACTATATTTTAATATGAATATAGTATATAATACCTAAATGTAAACTATATATATATATTATATCTATACATAATAACATACTTATAACATTTTATACATAAACTACGGCTGGACTTTCGGAATCGTTTACCATATGAAATAAGAGCTCTCAGCTCGTGCATTCACGTATTTCACGTATATCCCTGGTCGGTCGTCGGTATTGGCGCACCATCACGATATTATTATGTATTAAGATTTTAATTGCATTCACTGGTATACTATAATATATATATATATAATATTTACATCGTGCACATCATTATAATTATGTAGACGTATTATAATATACATATAAAACTGCACGCCACTATTTACAATAAAAACTAAAAGGGATAAATATAATTTACACAACGTATAGATGGTACATCGTATTACATTTTTTTTTCAATTTTAGAAAGAACATTGAACTAACCAGAAATCGAATCTTTTATGCGCACTTTTTAACTAAAATTATTTTTCTTTTATCATAAATAAAAGAAGTCTTTGAAAATAAGCTGTTAATTATGTTTATAAATAGTATGGAAATAGCCAAAATATAAATTTTTTTTTCTGGATAATTTTGAAAAGTATCGAGAATTTGTTTAAAAAGCATCTTCAGAGAATCAAAACAAAACGCATAACTGTAAAACCAATAAATTCATCGAATCGATTAATTCTAAAAAACATAAATATACTATTTTAGTAATTGCACATAATAGCAGCGAATACATAACAAATGGGCAAATATACGTTCAGCAAACACAATAACAATTAACAACTTATGATTTGAAAATCGAAATTTCACTTTGTCACTAATCAGCCGGTAATAGGGTCTTCGTAGAAAAATTAAAATTGAAATAAATATTTTCAATACGCCCTCAAACATTAGCAGTGGTCGTTCGAATTCTCCGAATATACAAAATTTTACGATTCTGTGTAACTCCATAACATATTTACAGGTACGGTTTTAATTTCACGTCTCTTGGAATTGTAGGAATAAGGCACATAAAATAATATTATCTACCCATATAATAATATAAATATGACAGTATAAACAGATAGTCAATTTATGTAATTTTTTTATTATGCGGCTATTACTTTAACCTAATATAATATATTTTACCATGTAGGATATAAAATAATAATTATTAGTAACTACCTATGCATCAGAGCAATATAGGTAAAACATAAAAACATACATAGTTAAACAATAATAGATGATGAATTTATATTTTATATTTATATTGATTCGACCATAGAATATATATTATATATAATGCATAATATTACATGTTAAAACCTTTAAGAATTAATCCATTAGCGAAATTGAAATTTGAACGATTTGGGAAGGAATGATTTTAGTCGTGTATAATAATTCAACTCTTCAATCTTAATACGAAATAAAGGGTCTCTCAGAAACCCGTGAATCATTGCAACTTTTTTATTTTACATATTTAATGCTAATTTAGTAAATGTACCATTATTGATAAAATTAAAAAACCAAAGCACAACTCTCGCAATCGTCATTCAGCTATCGCACCTCCTCCAACCTTTCACATTGACACTCAGGAAATATTCGACTGCTATTTCAAATACTTATTCGTGCTGTTTATCATTCAATTATATTTATACATATTCGTATATTAATATGATCGTTAAATAAATTATTTTATGTATGTTTGAACGTATAGGTACACACTAAACAAATCTCTAATTTTATATTTAAACTTATATACATATATACGTGCGCGTATAATATCATTGCGTTTAAACATACAACCAATTGGTACCTGTCAATTATAACATAATGTATAAATATATTATTACATTTTAATATTTTAATCCATTGTACTTAAATAAATCAACCGAACGCATATATTATAAAATATAATTCTCTCCATTGGACCGTTCCCATTGGCTCGTCGTCTGATCGAATTAAAACACGCCCGTTTTATATATTATCTACCTTACCTCATCCGGCCGCCAAGCAGCTGTGAAGGGGAATACTATGACGACATACCGCGATATTAACAACAATAATAATATAACTTACAAGATACAACAATAATCATTAATAGCATAGATAATAGGATACTTATGCAAATACGTAGATATATATTGTATTGTTATATATCCATACAAATCATAAACACGCATCCATACCCCTTAAATATTGATAAATGTATACATATATAGGTATAGGAGATGCTATTTACCCTAAAAGTTGGTATGTACTCGTGAACCTGCAATTTTCGCCGAAAGTTCTCATATAAACTGCATTCTACATCCGCACGTATTATAATATTATAAGATTCAAAAACAAAAAAAAAGTGTATATAAATTCAAAAAAATCCTTTTTAAATATTTAAAATTTAACTCATATACTTTTTTAATTATGCTTTCCTCATATTGTGATCTTAACTATAAGTCTTCAATAATAATTCACGTATCACACATATAACACGTTAACGCATAATTAGTTTTATCAAAATTATTTACTTATATTTATTCATATTTTATGCACGGAAAAAGTATAGAAATATAATTATTCTTATGTTTACCCTAGACAATTATTTTCAATAATAATATAATAACAATACCTATATTATGACATGTTTACTATACATAATATCGTTATTTTTTACACAGTTGGACATATTACCTATGTGTTTTAAGCACTAATAGTTGGTATAACCTTTTTGTATATTTTATTGGTATACCTATATAATATTAATGTTTTGATGCGTTATCTATAAGTACACATACAATACTTATAACGCGTTTTTACCTATAGGTATAAGAAAATCTTTAATCCTTCCTAGTAAATATAGAAATATTAAATAATATAATTGTTGTATAAATATATTGATTTTTAAATGAACCAAAAAAAAACACCTTTATAGAATATTTTTTCCTTCGATTTAACACGGACAATTTCCCTGTACATCCTTTTACGTCCTAATATTTAAAATTCTCATATTATATTATTTTAGATGTACCTATACTTACATAATTACATATATATATATATTAAGTTTGTATATAAATACGTGTCAACGCGTGAGGAGTTTTTTTTAGGGTTCACCTACCACTATTTTATTGTAACAGCGGTTGTCGGTAACGCTCCAAGCGACGATGACTATCCTGTAGGTATTCACAAACAATATACCTATATACACTACACCTCGTCTTATAAATTGATGGTGTTCTGTTAAAAAAATGATTATTAATTTTATCAGGAAAATAATATAAATTAAAAATAACTAGAAACATATAAAAATAAAAATTGTGTTAATAGTAGAGTACCTGTAATATTTTTTTATAGGTATACTCGTACAAAATCGTATGAATTTTAAAATGTTAATAAATTAAGTATTTACCTACTATAGCACTATATAATAATAGATTTCAGATCATCTCAGCCGCCAAATCATTCATAATTTGTTTAATTTTAATTTTTTGATCATTCGTGTAATTATTTAAAAAATATTGTTCGGTATATAAAGTATGTAAAAAATTTTAAAAAATCTGAATTTGAACAAATGTTTATAATTAAATGGGAAAACTGTGAGTGTGAATGTTTATAAATTATCTCGTACCTATATATATCATCATACTTATCGATTCGAAGACAGTACAAACATAGAACAGTAGAACTATATTATAAATTGCCACTGTAAAATAAATTATGTTAATTTTCCAGCGCAGCATTGTAATATTTTTGAAATGGTCACGCGGAGACGTGTATAAAACAATTTAAAAAATAAATAAGGAAATCAACGATTGTTCTGGATATACCTACCTACGGTCATTACGATACTATTGTTGTGTCACATTATTGTCCGTCACCTGTGGTTAATTGTACCTATATATACTCGAGTGTTTCAGCTGCAGTACCACGCGGAGACTGTATCAAACTATCAGAGGCAGAAATTAGATTATACATAATAAATAATAATGTATATATTATTTTATTTACTTACAAGTAATAGTATATTATAT
The DNA here is from genome assembly GCF_002803265.2 of Melanaphis sacchari. Taxonomy (NCBI): domain Eukaryota; kingdom Metazoa; phylum Arthropoda; class Insecta; order Hemiptera; family Aphididae; genus Melanaphis; species Melanaphis sacchari. The sequence continues at coordinate 1,958,383 of NW_020270976.1, read as the reverse complement.
ACGCGTCCTCGTCGATGTCACGAAGTATACAAAAAATATAATATTAAAATTTTCTACAAATATTCGATCCATAATACTTACGCAGCATACTATTTATATACCTACTCGTCAGTTTGATGATATACATTATAAAAAAAAAAAAAATCAATTGTAGAATATATTATTTTAGTTATTGAACACTAAACAAAAAACGAAAACTGGTAGTCATATTAGAAAATACCATTGGTAATTGCAAGAGAATGTTTATTTTTTTAAATTTATTTGGTTAGCTGTAAGTCGCATAAGCATGATTTCAAATGTTTTAGATTCCAAATGTTCACGCAATACTTATTCTAGTGAAATAAAAATGGGTGCTTTTATATTCATATCATCGTCTATCATAAATTATGTGAATCGCGGAGATAAAATAATTATATATTAATAAAACCGTTTGTCCGGATTATACGAATAATAGCTGCAGCGTAAAACAAGATTCTGGATAAGTTGATCATCATTCAATGCATTGCGTCACTATACCACTGCGTTTTACGTAGGTACATTTTATTTATGCAATAAATGTATACATCGCTATTTTCCGTTGGCTTAAATTTCCATAGAAAGCGCATAATATAATAGACGATCACGTCTATTATATCATACATACATATATATATATGTAATAGCTGCGCTTAAATATCTAATCGAGTTGAATCGGCGTTTAAGCCTTCTACAGTTCAATACGATAATAACATATAGTTATATTCCACACGACAATAGTGTATTTATACATTTGCACCTATACCGAGGACCAAGGGACGGGACCGGAGACATTCTACGTGCGGACGTGCAGCGGCGGTCTTGGCCGACGATAGTCATTGCGCGCGGTCGCCTCGTTTAATTATTATTAAAATTTAGTAAAAACACGATCGCTCGGCATTCCCGTTACCGCCCGCTCCGCACAAGACAAATATTTACCTGTACCTACCTCTCCATATTATAATATTCGTCTATATAAGGACGCCCCAGCCGAATGGGTGTGGTGCACATAATATTATGTGCAGGACGACGGTGACAGAGACGGAAGGTGACTCGATGTTTGCCCGCACACGCACGCACAAACAAACACATAATATTTCATATTATGCATTATACACAGGTATATAACATGCATCGCGGTCGTGGTGTTATTACACGCATTATCATTATTATCATTATTATTATTATTATTATTATTATTATTATTATTATTATATTATGTGTACACACACCGTGGGCATATAGTACGTATATTATTATATACACACACGCCCGATTTTTTTTTTTTTTTTTTTTTTTTATCGGAATGGCTTTTAGCGGCAAAATGTCCAATCAAAAGGACCGAGGGAGCAAATAATATATTACCGGCGCGACACGAGTGTATAGGTACACGCAGCATACGTTTTATATAATGCACGGACACTGTCTCGGTAAACAACGGGATATAAGTCCGACTGCACCATACATTTATAAAATATTTATATATATATACATTATGTACCCATGGAAACCGGTGTCTCGTGACGTTATAATATTGTTTAATGAACGCACGGATATTCAATACGCGACACAATCGTTATGACGTATTAAATCATTTCCCCGGCCGTGGTACTGTGCTGCAGTGTGTGTGTGTGTATACCGATGACAACGTGCGCCGTGGTGTTGTTTACTCGGTCGTCTGCAGCGATCCTTTTGATATCCCACATCGGCCACGGCTGTGTAATATTATATACATGTATATATGGATAATAACATATGTATGTATTCACACAACATTAAACGTAATATTTACGCGTTGGATATCTATATATACATATTATATATATATATATATATATATTTTTTTTTAAATCTTCTAATGATGATATGATTATTGATATATACGTATATATATATATATTATATAATATTATACAAGCACGATGATTGTATATAATATTATCGTGTTATTACTGTATTCTATTATTCTTATCGGTATCACGATGTTATTATAAACGCGCTCCCCTCTCCCATCACCTAAGCAAATAAATTGAGGGAGAAAATATTTTTTCCACATAGCTATATAACGCTTTATTTACGTATCTATATCTATATATATATATATATATATATATATATTATATTGTTATACAATTATTATTCAAACGTAAATAATAATAAACTCACACCAAAAACGAAATCCATTTTCAAGGCTAAATAAATAATAATCGACTACATTAAGATAATGATATAAAAACACGATATAGCCGCTATCTATCTATATTCCTATATATTATAAAAGTATTACCTAGTAACATTTATGTTACGGATCGCATGTACGTAAATCATCACATTTGTTGCGAGTTTCTGAAATTTTTTATTGACGCATATTATTAATACATTTTTCTTATCGAATAAACGTCCAAGTCATGAATTTGTTACATTAATATTATTAAGATATTATAACTTTTAAACGTATAATATAACTATAGCAATAAAAGAAAATAATATTTTTTTTTTTTTTTTTTTTTAATCAAAACATTTTCTTGTTCCTCAACTAAAGAGACAAATAATCTCAAAACATTTATAATAAACTACTGATTAACTATTACTTATTACTCGATGTGTAAACAATATATATTCATATTCTGAGGATTTGTGAATAAAAAAATAAGATGAAAAATGTACACAAATAACTAGTACGGTTTAGTAGTAGGTATTTCAAAAATATTGTTCAAAATATGATGAAATTCGCATTTTTATTAGGTATTATAATAATATTATTGAATAATATGCGCTGTGTTATATTATATATATTGTTCCTAGTTTATAAACCACTAGGCGAAAATTATTACTAAAAACCTTGGCCGTCTGGGTTTTGGCATTCACAAACACCACCGGTCTCGTTGCAACAGTGTAGTACAAAAAATGTGTTGGCCACGTGTTCTGTCGCACGAGACGGATACATTTGATTTTAATACACATTATCATTAGTCTGGTTCCGAGTTGACGATTACAGTGTAAGCTGGGTGTAAGCACGGCTAACACCATTAGTGATTTTTACGGAGTCATTTATGAAATAAAAATCGAATTTTTAAACACAGCAATATTTCATCATTTGTTGCCTTAATACTGTCTGTAACACTTCCGCATATGCAACTTATAATTAAATTAATTATTCAATAGAACTCTTTGTATTTAATTTATTAATAAACTATTTTGTATTTGTTATATTTTTAATAACGTCAATTTAACTGGCTTATCGGCGATTTAAACATGGATGAACGAGTCACGCATTACCATAAAACATAGATAATTTATTTATTATGATGATGAGGTGCGAAACTTGGGAAAATCTTACAATTTTATGTGTATGCTTAATGATTTTGGATTTTTGTGCTTAAATAAAAAAATATGTTTAAAAGCACTTTCACTGTTGCTATATGGAGTAAATAATAGGTATACTATAAAATATTACCTAGCTATTTCGTCGTTTTAAATATTAAAATGTCTAATGCAAAAAATTATTAAGTCAGGTTAGGTACCTATATGTTTAATTTATAAAACAATAACTTCTAAGGTGCGTTTAAAAATACTTCATCTAGGCCAAGATCGTGAACTTGTACTATTCGTTCGTGTTAAAAGTGATTGATGGCTGTATAAAATCAAATCAAATGAGGTCATCTCCAGTGTGAACACTATATGAATGACATTCGAAAGACCGCTATCTGTTGTAATCACTCCGTATACATATCAACTTTAAATCTATATTATAAAATAGTTACTACGTGTATAATGCCAGCGTGTCTTTGAATTATTATTTTTTTACATAAATTTTCGTTTCCATGTTCGGTAAATAATAGCTATTAACAATATTTCGGAAAAGTGACGGCCAATATTGTGATTTTTCAATTTATACAGATGGCAAGATGAAATATGTAAAATGTAGTAATGTGTTAACTATTTTTTACTTCTAATTCCAATATACGGTTCGAACGTTATTTTAATAATATCGCATTCGACATTGTAATTATTATTATATTAACTCGATACATTAAACGTTTAAAAACTCAATTCCTTGTGTATTTTATCACAATAAATTATAATCGTATTAAATGTAATTCTGTGTTTAATATTAAACACAGCAACGTTGACGCAGGTATCATATCGCATCATAAAGGAACCCTGGAGAGATCGTAATTGCCCGCATATCGAGAAAGATAAAAGGTTTTTGATTTATTGGCTAAACCGTGTTTTTATTATACCCGTGCGCATAATATTATTATAATATTATTATTATGTATAAAAGCGGATCGTTCTGAATTTTATTATTATTATGTTTTTAATCGAATCGAAAATATTTTGTACCGACGTTGGACTCGGACTCGGACTCTCTCTAACTGTAATATCATTACGTTTGGTGGTGTGCCGTCATATTATACACGTTTCTGTACGCGTCCTGCTCTGTCTCCCTCTCTTATTAGTTATTACTATTCTTTTATTTTTTATTCACCATTCGTATATCGACCGTACCGAATCACCAACAGCTTATAAATATATTATCATACGTATGTAGTCGTGTACTATATCATAGAGCCCGAGAAAATACTTACAACAATTATAATACTTATTTTAATCACTGTACAATAAACACTGAAGCAGTTTGTACACGTTTAAACCTATATATACGTACATAATATTTTATATAAACCTTTATACAAATAGGTATGCGGCGCAAACACACATAAAGATATTATAATATAAGTACGACATTGAAATATAAATAATAATGCAGGGATAATTATTTATTATTATTTCAAGGTCTTGAAGTTCATTGCTATTCATTATTAATATAGTTTTAGTTTTAAAGCAATTTATTATAACTACATGTTGTTTAAAAATTATAATCATAATATTATTACGAAATTTTACATTAAAATTTTAATATTATATTTTAGCTGTATATTAGAGGTACCTAACCTAGGTATACGTACACATTTTATTTTATTACTCATCATTCGTCGCTCGACAGTAATGTCATACCTACCCCAAATTATATTATTTACGTGTACCTATTACATTTAGTAGAATCATCTGTTTTTTTTTTTTTTATGATCTGAAACCAATTATTTTGTTGATTGCGCATTTTATATCTCGAGTTGAAAAATTTGAACAATTGTGCAAAAATATAATAATAATAACAAAAAAATAACTTAATGTCCAGTTAAAAATCTGAACCGTCAGTCGTCGTCGTGTAGCGCGGACGAATAATTTTATGACTTAGGAAATATCGTTTGCCGCGCTGCACTATATAGCAGCTGTATTACATGTTGAGAGGGCCACCGTGCACGCAGAGAGCCTCTCCGGTGATTTAAACGACATGTTTCTGATAATCGTATAATCTAAAAATATTATTAATCTACGACGTTTAATAGCAAACATAAAAAAATGAGTCTGACCGGGGGAGAGAGAGTATAAGCCGCCGACAAGCTATTAAAAACAGTTTTATTACCGGGGTTAAAAAATATATATATACATATGAGAAACACAAATTGTAATACAAGTATTATTAACGCCCAGCCATTGTGGTTTACTGCTGGACGAAAAAAAAAATTCGGTATTTACTCTCGAATATTGCGGATACGATGTTTTATGTTCTGCGAACGAGTTGTGTACGAAATCTTTTGTCGGCGAATTTTTAAATATTGCGATGCGATACGGAGGACGGAAAAATGCAATACACATATACAAACTGGAGAGGTTTGTTTTGTTTCGTGTAAAAAACTAAAAAATAATAATTTATCTGATATTACGTTTTCGCCATATAATTTGCACAACTACTAAACGAAAATTTTGCACAGGGGTGTTGTAGTTGTGCCCGACATATACGATCTACAGAATATTAAATAAAATATAACACGAGTTTTCTTCATATGGCCATACTAGTCACCCATCCAATAATGATTTTTAACCAACGTCAAAACTTTAAATGGAATGTACTTTTATCCATAAATCACTTACTTGACTTACTGCCACAATGTCAACACCTAAAAATACATCATCATTGATATCGATTTGTTATGTCCAATGCAGTTTTATGTAGGTTGATTGGCCGACATGTTATTACAAACATCCTATATAGTTTGATATACTTTATAATTTACATAAGCTATATATAACACTATTAACGACATAAAACTGTGCAAAAGTAATATTTTGTAAAATTTCGTATTTTTTAAATAATTGCTTTTTAATTTTTGCGTATTTCATATTATTATATGTATAAAACTACTTATTATAATGTATTTAAAAATAATAAATCTTATTGATTTGAAATTTAAAATAATTATGGTATTCCATAATTTACAAAAACAGAAATGAAAAAGAATCGAAAACAAATAGTGTCTTACGTTAACCTAACCTAACTTCAGATATAGCACTATTAATAATACGCAGTGACCATTTCTGTCACGATGGTAACTTTATATCAACTGCTCATATTTTCGTCGTTTTATTCAATTGAATTTAAATGTCAATTTCAACAAATATGAAATGAAATAAGTAATTTAAAATGAGAATGTTATGAAATTGGTGAAGGACGATAAAATGTATATTTATACATATTTTACTAAAGGAAATATTTTTTAAAAGAAGAAATATAATATTTTGTAAGTTCTGCAGATTAAAATAAAATAATAATTTGTCATTTTGAATTTATAATGATAAGTTCAATGGAAATACTTTACTTCATAAATCATAAGCAATACATTTTCACGGGGAAAAAAATGATGTATTATAGGTACCTACATATAAAACAATATTTCGGTTTTATTATGTTTGTAATTCACAAAACACTCCATTTTACCCCTACATCACGGACAAGATATTCGCATTCCTGTACGATACTAATACATATGTGATATGTAATATAATAATAAACTAAATAATATCAATCATTATATTATAGCAGGATACAGGTGGAAATGTTTTTTCGTCACATAAAAAACATGATAATACTCGTACATCAAAATAAGTATACTATAGTGCGACCGACGGGCTACATTGTGCGTTATATTATAAACGTAGCCATTGCATTTTATCGTGGATACTTGTAGTTATAATATTATTGTTTTTATAATAATATCGGGACTCGGCCGTAATAATTATTTCACAAGTTTTGTACTCGCAAAGAACAACAAAAAACCGTCTAACGTGCCAACCGCTAAACCACGCTATAACCATATATCGCCGACGACAACGTCGCTGTATACATAATAATAACAACAGTAAATAGTAATATAATATACAAAATACGAGTACATGCGCCAATTGTCATTAATTTATTTACAATACGGACACGTTTTATTATTTAGCTCTTAAAAAGTAAAATGTACACCTATACACCTTTTTGTCTACCTACTTATATACCTATAATAGGTACCTATATTATCATTGTTTGTTGGAATTTTTTTTATTGCTTTTGTACATGACTTTTTGATTTTGGACTCCATAATCCGAAATACGCACGTTTTTCTGATGCCAATATTATATAGTGAATTATGATGATATATTATATTTCAAGTATACCTAAACTGCAACTGCAATTGTGCGCAATAGTGTATAATATATATTATTGTGTAAAAGGTTAGATTAGATTATACCATATTATTATTTCTTGTATTAATAATATAATAATATATTGTATAGAGACAAAAGTTGTACGCATTCTTATATGTTATGTTAGAGGTGAAGTTCCGATGAACAAGATCTATTGTGATGTATATACAAAAGTAAATCCGAAATCGTATTATATTTTTCACACATCGTTATGAAACATTCTTTATTTTAAATTCAGGTTATTCTAAAGCAGTCACTGCTAAATCCCTTTTGCCACGATGATTTATAGATGAAGTGCGGCTATATAATATTGTCCAAGTGTATTATGTGCACATACTACATTGTCAATCCATTACAGTGGTATACAATATAAACTGTGTGTTTTATAACGTCATGTGACCATGGCATAGAGATTTCAACAATGGGATACAACAGTGCCGAAACACAATAACATACACATTATTTCCTAGGCGCTTAAGTCGATAAATAATATCACAGTTGAACGGTTGATAATAGGCGTTTTGATGCATTCTATTATTTATTATATTTTATTTTAAATGTTATATTTTAAGATAGAATGATAAATAACCACAACTACTCAGAATAATATTTGACCACGATGAATCGATAAATATTCATTTAAATACCAAAACCCCATTCGTCACAGTTAAATTATACCTATAGGTATATGTACTGAAATAAAAAAAAAATTTTTATTGAAATAATAGGTAGGTATATATACTCGTATTATATTTTAATTTAACTATTGAAAATTTAACATTATATGTCATTTTAATTTATTTAACTGAAATATTATATCTAATAAAAAAAATAATGCGGTAAAGAACTCTAAATGCAATTTTTCCTAACTATTAAAACAAGAAAATTTAACAAGAAAACTCATTAAGTTAAATTAAATTAAAATTTATATTAAAATTAAATTCTACAGTATAAACTATTTTTATTTTTTATTTAATTATTTGTTGAATCAACTAATTGCTGGCTATAAACAAAATTAATTAATAGATTTTCAGTTGATTTATTTCAACATATTAATATTATGGAACAATAATTTTAAAACTTTGATATAATTAATTATTTATACAAATTTAATAACTTAATTCGATACACAATTTTTAAAGGGTAAAATATACACTAAAGGGTAAAGCATTTAATTTATTGTATCCTTAATGATTCCTTTTATATGTTAGTTAATTAATGTGTTAAATGAGACAACAATTTTGTAACAAAAAAATAACAAATACAAAATAAATAATTTAGGTGGTGTAATTTTATTGATATAAGATATATTAAATTTGGGCAAATATAGGTAAATTTATGATAATTTAAATTTAAATAATTGTTTTACTTTATCAATATAATATATGTGATAGTATTCAGTAGATACACTAATATAATTTTTATGCAAGTTATAATATTAGGTATATTTTCGTATTTTGTATATACTAATATATATACAAAATAATATATATAGGTATATATACGCATTTATCTACTCAAACCTACAATTTACCTACCTACTTACACATATATTGTTTTTTAATAAATAATGTAGTAACAATTTATAAAAATTTATAAAAATTAAGTTATTTAATTAAAAATATTATAAACATTAAATACAATATTTTATATATTTTAATTTATGTAAATTAAAGTGATTTGACCATTATATAGAGCACTTGTGTCATAACAATTTTAAAAATACCTGCCAATTTCCTTATTTTTCAAATTCATAACTCATACCTGCATATTAAATGCATTATAACCGGTCACCAATCGACACATAATAATGACAGTGTGGTGTCATAATAAGTGTTTACGGCTCAGTCTTGGATCTTGAATGAAGAAAATAACTAAATTATTTACGACTTACACCTATTATGAATATACGCCCAGTGTCCCAGTTCTTACAATACTAACATATCTATCAAAATTATTCTATTATTCGTATTTTGATATACCTAATATATATTATAGGATACTATTGTAACGTAATATTTATACTTAATAATATGTTGTATGTAACATTACGACCTATCATATTACAAACAATACATAATACTATTGTATACTGTCACCGTTAAAATATTCTGTCAAAAAACGATCCATCATTAATTATACAGTTGAAAAATAATCAGCTTAAACAATATTGTAATTATTATTATTATAGCTTTTAATTTTATATATTGAAAACTTGTGAAAGAGTGATTTTATTCATACCCATATTTTCTTTTTCTTTATTCAGTTAGATTAGGTAGTGAGGGTTACATACGCACTCGCATACACACAACATACGAGCACGTGCACATACGTACACACATCGGATATAATACAGGTTGAATGCCTAATGCGGAGGATTGATGACGACGTCAGGGTAGATGAGAGTGATCGAATGGTCTGAAATCACGACCCTGCTGATTGATGGGAATAATATCCAAGAGCGGCGATAATTATTTTTGAAAAATAAAAATTCTACTATTGTAATTAATTATTCGAAATGTAATGCGCCACGAGCCTCCGGCCCTAATCGGATCACACTAAAGACTAACAATAATTCAAGCCACGGCCGGTCAGGCACAGGGTGTACTCAAAGTGTATGGATAATGTTATATAATTAATATATACGTGAATCGTATAAATGTGTTTAGGTATATAATAATATATTTTATTATGGCTCATATTATCGAAAGTTTATTGTGTTACTTATTCCTTTTCTCATAAGTGATATAAAAATATTGTGTCATAAAAACGTATTAATACATTATTATTTTAAATTTTTAATGAGGACCTTCCCTTCCTGTCATTCATCTATACATTATCGTGTAGCAATATTCATATTATATATATATATATAGTATATACACTTCACTGCAGCTGTGTACCGCGACAAAACATAAGAAAACATCACGCCGACACGCCACCATATACAACTGGCACTTTATGTACATAATAGTTACTAGTTGTAGCACCTATTTATAATAACAACTTATTAGTTCTGCTTAATTTTAGTATGGTTACTGTATATAGTGTATACTTTCAATTATTAAATACCTAGTTGCGAAATAATAATGTGTAATATAATATATTGGCGTCTAAAACTTTACAAAATATACGTACATATAAATAAATATTTTATAGAGGACACTGTTAGATATAACAGCATGATATCTTGAAAAAAATAAAAGTTTTATTATTTAATTTCAAAACAATAATAATTATTGGTTAATTTATTTTTGACGTGTATAATAAAAGTTTCAATGTTGATTTATTCTTTAATGCAATATATGACGATGATTAGAAAATATTATTTAAAAACACTATTATAACTCGCAACAACAACATTTACGATAATTATCATTGATAAAATATTATACATACTTAAATAGGTATACATAATATCAAAATGTACAGAAACATTATGAAGGAACACCCTGTACACTCGATGAAAAAAATCAAAAAAACCTCAACGCTATAGATGAATTATACAGCCGAAGGCCGATTCACAAGTATTAAACGCTATTCGTACAGATATATAATATTTTTATAATCGCGGTGTCTTTTGATATTGACTGGAAAACGCAATAAAAAATCGGCTGTGATGGAAAAATATTATTAATATAAACGACGTCACTGTATATTCATGTACACACAGCACACACGCACATTAATATATAATATACCTATGTATAATAAAAAATAATATTACTAATATTACTGATGATGTAATTACGAAGGTGGATGCCCATATCGGATTTAACAATGTATGCACATGGATGGTTGTTTCTTATCGTGGGGGAATATAATATAATATATACGTAAGAACTTAAGAGAAAAAAATAAAAAATTAAACCTTTAAAATAATAATAACGTCCATTTGCATTTGGAAATTAAAAATTATACATAATTATTTGGTTACGGTTCGGAATAATATTATGTAGGTATGTATAATAATATAATATATTATGTATTATTATAATGGTGAAGACCCAGTTAATATGCTCATCAATATATATTATAATATTGTATAGCGACGATCGATTTGGAACGAGAAATGAGAATATATATTATATATTATTAGAAAATGTAGTTTATAATATAGGTAGTATGTAAGTACGAGTATAACCATTATTATTGCAGCTACTGCCGCCGCTACTGCCGTTTTGGGACGACCACTATTTGAACTAATTACAATAATCGCTTATGACTTTTCTACTTGACGTATATATTATTATTATTAAGGAGCATGTTGTACTTATTATTATAATCGATTTCCATACAGACAATGGACACTCAGCATCAGTAAGTACTGCTTGTACGCGCCTATAAATATTATAAGACTGTATTTATTGACGGCAATCATTAGGTATTATACACTATTATCATAATATGTCACTAAATGCTTTGACTCCGAATATGGTTATACGTTTGTACGACTGTACGTACTTAACCAACTACCTATAAATTAATAGGTGTGTCAAACTAACAAGTTGAAAATAAAATATTACCTTTGTAAATACAATACATATAATAATAAACAGTTCAAAGTTATGACGAATTTATCGATTAATTAAGAATAAAATTTATTATATTGATTTATTTTGCATTAGTGAATTACTATAATATTTTGTATTCCAATCAATTAGATTTCTAGTTATATTTAATAAAATAAGAAAATGTAGGAATAAAAATATCTAACCATTTTAATATAAATTATAAAATTGATTAGTAATAAAAGAATACCCTTATATTTTACCCATACATTAGAATTTTAAAACATTTTACATTAATTAAATACTATAGTTATTAAATTATCTACTTGAAAAAGTCACATTTTCTAAAACACAATAAGACATTATAGGTATACAAAGTATGTATAGTAGTTAGAAAATATAATAATCACATACGTATTATTTGCTAACGGAATAAGTGTACAAATAAATGACCACAGAGTGTTTTTTTGTTATCATAAAACAATAAAGTTTGTACATGATATGAAGTATGTACAGCTAATTACACGCTTAATAAATATTGTTATCAGTTATCACTTATCAGCATTCATATTCAGAGTTAATAGTCATCCAATGCATATTATCAATAGTCTCAATAAATTTTACCGACCACCGTGTAGCTCACAATTTATTATTATTATCATTATTATTATTGTTATAACCAAAGAACGATTGCAACTGAATATTGATTATTATTACTATTTGTAATGGTTATGTAGGTATAAGTGTAAAATATAAACTTGAATATTAGTTTCAGCGTGTTGTACATTGTTGTGGTTTAAAAGCAATAAAATTTTACACTATAGTTCATAAAAAAATCTGATAAATATTAGTCATTGTTTAACTATATATCTAACTACCATTTCACATTCAAACCAAACATAAAATATATCTCTCTTCTTAGAAATAATTACAATGTGTTAATATTTTTATCATTATTTTTAACATAGTATAAAACTAAATATTAATATATATGGAAACACACATATTATATATTTATACATTATTTATACGTGAAAACGTACAAATGGTAAATTATTACTTATTAGGTATAATAAACTATTTAAGGTGAGTATCTTTTTCCAAGGTAAATTCAATACTTAAAAATGTTTTATCTATAGAACGTAATACCCTAAGTGTCAATTCATTATTATTATCACATTTAAATGAGATTATAATACAAATTTCAATCGTTATATACCATTATTATATTAAACTTTTCAGGTTCGATCATCTCAAGTCGCAGGGGTCTCCAACCGAATACACCCTGCATAATTCTATCTTATTACATTGAAGAAGTTAGGTAACACTTATTCAAAAACGAATACCAAAGTTATTAACTCTAATGGACTTACGATTAAAATAATGAAAATTTTTAAGTTATATTGTTTCCATATAAATATAACGATGCTACGTAGCAGGTGTTTCGTAGATAAGGCTACAAAAATAATGATATTATTTTTAAATAAAAAATTACCATTTTGCATATATCTATGTATAGTTGAAATACATATACATTTTGTTTAGAAAATAACACAACAGGTGAATAGTGTAAATTAATTTATTGTATTTGTGCTAATTACCCATTAACAATTGCCGTTTATTATTACACACCTATGAGATTGTTGCCGGCATTGTGTAGCGACACACATATTTTTTTAAATGAAAATCATTGTACGTATTATAATTTTTTTCTTCGGAATATTGCTTTCCCTATCATAAAACTAACATATTACTATTAATATTATAATGAACTGAAAATTAATATTTACATATGTATAGTTTACCAAATTGCAAAACATCATTAGACGGCATTTGTCGTTATTAGAGAATTCGGGTTTTTTCCCCATCGCACAGTGATCGGAATAATAAATTAACGAGTGTGCACGTTTATATTCGGTAATTATGATTTTTTTAATAATTATTGTTACGGACACACCAATGCTCTCGCGTGTTTGCTATATTAAAATGTTTACATTATGGGTAGGTTCAAGCCGTGTAGTACCTATAGTTTAGGACACCATATGGTAAACTATTGTCAACCTTCGATAATTCAATAGGTACGAACGAGAAATAAGTGTAAAAAAATCTATAACCCGTTACAAAGTCCCACAATTCAATATTAAACCATATAAAACCCACTGGTGTAATAAAATGTATTAACTGTTATACTTATACGTAGGTATATAAATTACTTTTGAAAAGTATATTCGAAGATGATAATATTATATAAGTACTAAGGCAAAACGTATCATTGGTATACTCCGCACCACGTAACCACGTAGGGATTAGAATATTTTGGTTACCTATCTAATATTATACTAGTTTAAATAATTTAAATGTTTTAATCGTAATAGGGTTTTAAATTATTAAAAAAAATGAAATAAACATAGAGACGAATTTTCAATTATTAAAAACATTTTAAAATATGCTACATTAAATATTTTCAATTTTATACAAATAAATTACTATAACTAATTTATTACTCTTCAATAAATATTACTATTAATTAATTGTGTGTTCTGTCGTAATTAATTAAAAAAAAAAAAATATGATCTACTATCGATAGTCATTAATAATATTTACTATGTGTACACTATACAGTATATAATTATCACTCATTAAGTATAGTATAGATATATCTGCATGTTTAGCTTAATTCGATTGTATTTTATAGTGTTTAACTATAGTGAAATATTTGGCTACAAAGATTAAATTGTTGACGTGATAATAAATATTGCAGGTATACTTAATTCTTGTCTACATCGTAAAATTTGCAATTAATTCTGAATTAGGTAATGTGGTAAGAGTATTTGATTTTTATATACGGGTATACGCCCTCTAATATAAAGTGAACAGATTAAAATATGTATTTCACAATAAACATTTTTAGCTCCGACTTCTGACCTGAGTTTGAAATAAAACCGTAAATTTTAAAGGCATTGTTATAATGGTAAAAAGAAGATCGAACGTAGGATGAAAAAAAAGGCAATAACACGGCCGCTCGATTATTATTACAGACTTGTCAGAAATTGGTATTGTGTTGAATATTTTATATTAGGTTGGCTACGCACAAACCTTATTCAGAGACCAAGTCCATTATTATTAAATGAAATAATAAAAATATAACCGATACTTTTTTATAGCCAAATAAAACAAAAACCGAAAAATATATATAATACATACAAGAGACGTGTTTTATTTGGAACAGACGTGGAAGCAACATATAACCGGGCGGCAGTAAATCTATACGTTTTGGTCGATTTTTTTAATATCTGATTTTAAACGTCACGTTTACGATTTCGGCAGGACTCTAGAAAATTCGCTTTACAAAGAATCAAGGGATATAAAATATGCACAAGATTGTAGATTTGAATTTATACAGTTTGTTTCTGCACGTGAAGTGTGCACATCCATTTTTATACAAGGCCGGCCAAGAATTGAATATTATAATGTTAAAGTTATAACATAATATATAATATTATGTTGTTCGTATCACCATAGACACCCCATAATAATATTATGTAAACAGTGTAATATTCTTAATAGGATATTAAAAAAAAAAAATGCTTTATATTTAATTATAAAACCATATTTTTAATAATAATATAATATCCATCATGCAATTAAAGGCCGTATACAAATTATATACGGAGTAAGTAATACTCCGGTTATGTAAATGCAAATTAAATAAAATATTAAAATTTTCATTTGTTAATGGTTAAGAATGTCGAAGTTTTATAGCTATATTTTACATGCTATAAATCATTACTCGCTCGTGTTTAGATCATTTGGAAATATATTTTAATTTTAATAATACATATCGGTTTTTATGGAAACTACGTGGTGTAGTACTCTCGCATACTACAGTGGACTATAGGTACCTTTTGTATTTTTATTTTTTCATTAAAGAACATTATACGAATGGAATTTTTATTTATATTTTTTGCGATAATATTATAGACTAGACTTATAGCATCGTAAAAACATCCATTATATTCCATTTAAGTTATTATGATTATTCATAACATTGTACGCAAACAAGTAGTGATATTATACCGATGCCAATTCAGAAACAAAATAATAATTATAAAAACTTGTAATTTCACATACCTTGTTCCTGCATGTAACTGAACAGTGAATCCAGGAAACTGCGTCTATCAGCTTCGTTGCCCGCAGTATAAAGCTAAAAAATATAAAAGTATAGATCAATATTGTGAATATAGCTTTACATTTTTAACATACATAAACTTTTTAAGGGTATGTACAAAAAATATAGGCTGTGAAATTATTTTCGTATTTTTGAGATTGATACCTTTTGGATTTTATTAGTTTTGTATAATTTATCAATTAAATGTAAAAATAAAAAAATAAGGTGAATGCACTAGTATTGCAAAAACCTGTGACACGCTTATACTAATGAGTAAAGAATAAGTTTTTGAAAGTATATCAAAATTGAGATTTGGTACCTACATCATATTATCATAAAATAATATAGTACCTATATAATATTAAACTCAGTTTTTAAAATGTTTATAGAGATCATGACGTGTGTTATGCAAATTGAAGCGTAACGAAATTTCGTGACACAATTTTTAAAACACCATCAAACCTTATTATATTCATTTTTTTTTTTAGTCATTTAGTGTTTTAGGCTATATGTGTCTGTGTTTACATAATATTATAAACATTTTTGTAGTATATACATACATAATATCATTAATCAAACATAAGTATATAAAAATTATATCTGATAAAATTATTTATAACTATATATTACTGAGTGATTAAGTATATGCTTCATAGTTTGTTAATAATAGCATATATTTGTAAACAAACATTTTAAGCACTGTTTTTACCAAGAATCACTAGGACATTTATTAAATATACTGCACGTATAGGTAAAAAGTATGTCTTATTTGTTTAGCAAACAAATATTATTAAAAATGCTATAATAAATATGTGAGTTTTTTTTTTTCATTACCTGGGTGACACCTTAATAACACGCTTACTTGGAACTTGGACAATATTGTTCCCACGGCAATTAAACGCTTAAGTATTCATCCGCGTGTAAATACCAATGAAGTGTACATAGTTTCTATTTTTCTATACAGATAAAATATATGATGGAATTTGTTTTCGGTCCGTATTAAAACACTCCACTCTACATACATTATTATACATATATCTCCGTAAACGAATCGCGCTAAACGAAATTAATGGTTTCCGTGTCATTGTTAAATTAATAATTATAATAATAATAAAAAAATTTTATTATAAGTAAAAAAAAAAAGAAATACGAGACGTAGGATTTTTTCACTGCGTACCCGAACACGGTCCGATCGGTGATCCTGCGGAGTTCAAGGGGTCTAATGCGCGTCTAATTAATTGGCTTTTCATGGCGTGGTAGTAAAAATAATATTAATTACCGGCCGTTTATCGTATCTGCAGCTATTCGCCTCTTCTATTGTTATTATTTATATTGTGATTATTGTTTAATGGCAGTGATCCCACTGTGATCGAGACTTAATCTCCCGGGCATTACATATTCGGGTAGACGACGGTGCGCTGTATGGTATAGGTAGGAAGGATGGGCTGTGGTGGTAATTCACCACGAATGATTGGAGGGTGTGGGGGGCACTCGAGCATTGTTTATTGGTATATTGTTTATAGTATATACATACATACACGTTTATTATTATTATTATTATTATTTAATTTAGTTACTCGATTTTACTATCACAATGTGTGTGTATATATATAAATATTAAATAATATATATACAATATATACATATTATAATATAGCCTATCGTAACCTATTAGCTTGCGCGATGTTTGATTCCTGTATAGATGCGATTCTCGGCCCACGCGCACACGACCGCCGCGCAGTCACGAACCACAGCAGCAGCAATCGGATGTAATTCGATAATATTATTATACGGCGGAATTATATAGGCGTTCGAATAATAATAATAGTTTTATAATCCTGCTGCAATAAACACGGTCATTCATCATTTACCCGAGTGCCCGAAACCCTGGCCCGTGGCTGTTCTTTAACATTCATAGAATACCGATTTATATACACGATAGATATATTGTATACATATCTACACAGCAAGAAAAGTATTACAATAATATCAAGCAAATTATATTTATAATATTTCAGTGCTATTGTCATAGTATGGATAAAACATATTTATTTTGTTAAACACTCGAAATGCGCGCTCCTAAATATATCGATTAATGCACAAGTATCATGAGGATTAAAAATTAATTAAAACCACGGTACCTATACTTAGGGCTATTTATATGCACATATTTAGTTGGGGCGCAAAAAAAAGATACGTCGATGAATGTAAAAAAATACATCATCATGAGATGAAATAAATGTGTAAACGGCACGTAATCACCGACATAGCGAGAAAAAAATATTGTTACGCCCACTGTGTATTTTTTAAATCAATTCAGACCGCAAAGTATTGAGATTTCAAATGGATTCTACTTTGTATAAAATAATAAATATATTTTACAATATAGGTGTTAAAAATTGAATAATCAAGGACGTGAGCCGCGAGGTAATGTAATAAAATACTTCAAATTTGACATAAATAAACTCATAATATTTTGTTGTTTGCTTTATCAATAAAATTTTGACGAATTAATTAACAATCTTAATAAATCTAATGACTAAAATAAAATATTTTATTGATGACAAAAGGCCTTAAAACACATATACTCATGATGATAGTTATTTATTATACCTGAAATATCTGTTTGTTTTATTTTTGCTAAATGTTTTAATAAAAAGAGAAATAATTATGTGTAATTTTTATTTAAAAAACTAGAAAATTATTGTTTATAATTCTCTTAAACAATTTAAAACAACAAAATTTTGTAACTTTAATACTCTATGTGTGTAATTAGTATTGTGTTGTCTCGTTGTTTACAAACTAGAAACGATCGATAAGTCTATTGCGATAAAATAAATATAGTATATTAATATATATTAATAATCTTTTTGATTTGTTTAAATCGATATAGTATTATTACATGTCTGTATCGTAAAAATTTGAAAGATTATCTTATCATTTATCGTTTTGTTGGAGATTGTGAGAATGAATTTAATGAAAGTTTCAGCCGCTCCCCCCCTTAAAAATATATATATAGGTTTTATCAATACATCGTATTGGTGTCAACATTTGGTTAACCATACACATATGCGAGCTCAATTTTTGTATTCATTGGGTTGCACAAACACCCGGTGGACAGGGTCTTAAGAGATGATGGTCTCGTGAACACGAATAAAAGAACTCGTCGCATAGGTGTAGATTAGTTCACGTATAACATGTTTTGGGCCCCTCGCTGAGCCTTATTTCGATAATCATTGAACGTATTTAAAAAAATTATTATTATATAAAAATAACAACAATACGTCACAGGAGGGAAAACGACGAAAAACGTCTCATTAGCGAGGATTTCAACATTATTATCATATTTCATCCTTTGTTGTTTCTATTATATTATATAGTAATAAAGATACGCATGAACTGTCTGTTTTCTATAATTTTGGTTTTACTGTCAAAAACCGTTCTACCATCAATAAAGAAGTGTGTCACATGAGCCAGTAATACATTTTAATTCCAATAGATGCGCTGTTCCAATCGTATACAATATACATATGTTAAAATTTTCTAAATAAACGATTTTGGACTTTTAACTTAGATTTAGATAGATAAATTTAAGTTCCAAAAAAGCATTATATACATTATATCGGTACCTACATTTAATGTACCTACATAGTAACTTGTAATACTAAATAGATTTATCATTTTTATAAGTTAATATAAAATACACTGAATAATATGCAGAAAAAAAATAATAATTTTAAAAAGTAAACAATATAGTTTTATTGTTAAAAATTAATAAGCAAACAATATAATCATTCGATTCATTAATATTTAATCACCGAGAAGTATGTAAATAACTACAATTATTAATTATCCTGTACGTTTATACGTACCTACAGTAATCAATAATCATGTATGATAATGATATTTAAAATCAAATTATCAGATCTATCTATATTTCTGTATCACATTTGAAATTATATACTTAGGTAAAGTGTTTATGTTAGATTAAACTGTAAAAAATGAACCATTATAAATTATATAGGTATTGATTTAAATTCAAATGTCCGTCTCATTTATACAATTATAATTAAAATATAGTAAAATTAATTTATTTTATGCTAAATTTATATCATGGTACGTAAATATGTACGAAACAATTAAGTAAACTGTTAGCAACTGTTGCTAAATTAATTCTTTTATGATATACGTGAACTGTAAACACTAGGGTTTACTACGATGTCACCGGTCAAAATTTCCCACAGAAAACAATTATAAACAACTTAATGCACACGCATACCCTTTAAAACTGAGACAGTATTGGGGTGGAAGAAAAATCGTTTGACCACCCTATATGATTCGACGATCAATTAAACTTGGTGTATAATATACTGTTGTAATAGCTGTTAACCACAGTAATTTATTTGTTTCAAAAATTGTATATTGCCATAATATATCGCTGTTTAGATAATAATTTAGTACATAACTCAAATTATATCTACTCTATAAAAATGTATGAAAGAATCCAAATAATAACCAAAAAATTTAATTTAAGATGATATAAAATAAAAAATACAAATATATTTTTTTTCAATATTTAAATTCAATTCACGACTCAATTAAAATTGAATGCATACCGATATAATAGTCGGGAACTAATATTGGTAACTATAAAAAAATTTAAATAAAAATATCTCTCTAATACATATAATATATGTATATATATATATATATATTATCATATATAAACTATAAAATAAAATACGATCATATAAAAATTAATTTACCTAGACTAATGTATGAAGTATTTATGTGTTATGACTATAATGATCATCATCGCATTCGTCGTACAAAACAATTTACAGTTTAATTATTTTTATCAATGCTAACCACCATATATCCGGTATGTCTTTTGTACGAGTAATAACCTCCATGTAGGATATCAGTACTAAAAATTAAATTTTCTAATTCTATCTTTTTGCAAAATATAGCCTATAATATATATATATATATATATATATATATATAATAATATATACTATAATATTACATTATAAATATATTGTATATATATATAATGTACATATTTATATACACCCTAAACGATTTTCAACAAGTTTTTAAGCATTCTAAACAATTGTTTCAACACGTTTTAAATACATCGTTGGTATAATATAATATTTATACACACATAGAGACTTCATTACTTCTAATTTATTTATATGGTTGAAAATACTAAAAATATACTAGTCATCATGTAATAGTTGCAGTAGAATTAAAGACTGGATATAGATACAGAAATAATATCATGCGTAATAACGGTTTCTCGCAATCTGGCGCGACGTGCAATGCAAAACACAATAACTGGCGTTTTCCCCATTTAATTGTCGACACATTTTCACGTTGTATTTTCTCACGTCTCTTTAACGCTTAACCAAAATGTAAGTAGGTAGGTGTATCTATTCGGTACCTACCTATTCAAGGACGCGAAGGAACGATCGATCCTAGTTTCGACTCTGGCACACGCAGGTCTACGTATGTCGGTGTTGTCGACGACGACGGTTACGTCTGTATCCCGGGCGTAGGTTTTGTGGCAAGATGAAATAATAAACGCATACAAATAATGATTAGCAGCCAAGTGGAGAGTGCACACACACACGCACACACACACAAACTGGCGTGCGCGCTGTTTACACGAAAATATGCACCGACAGAGAGAAGTTTAATGTTGATTGATAGTGCCGTCCACAGTATAAAGTATTTAGATAATAATAATATATAAATTATATTATTATATGTACATATTATGCGTATAAGTAAGTTCTCTCTACTCCGAATTTAATGCACCGTCTAAAGACGGAAGATCGTCAGAAGTCAGAAAGGAAATCAAACACGACAAGCGGGCGAAGAGTGAAATAAATACGCACTGTAGGTGTATAACATCATGTAATAATATTTTATACGCGCTTATTCGACCGCTGTACCATGTCTGCCGTCTGGCACACGTTATATAGCTACTCGTCAGTCGTGATTGACTCGTTAAAACGAGAAATAAAAAAAGTCTTAACGAATTTATGGCGCGACTTGACTTATAATATTCTATAGAATGTAGCACGTGTAAGAATAATAACACATATAAAACAGAGGGTTACGTTAGATATTCTCAGTGATAAACAAATTTAGTGATATGGGTACAGTCTTTACATTCGTAATCGACAAGATTTTATGCATCCAAACAATCTTTTCTAGTATCCCATAATTACCCATAAGTGTATTACATTAAATTTTTGACAAATTGGGAAATGGTAATTTTATATTTATAATCGGCAAGCATTTTATTGTACTTAATGTTGAACATTTTATGATTAATATACAATATAAAAAATTATATTATCTTCTTTAAATAATGTATCGCTGGAACTGTATTCAATTAAAAACGTTTTACAGAGTATATACACCATTTTACAGTTTTGCGGATAATATTCTATTTAAATATTTTTTTAATAATTCGTCACGCCGTATACTAAGTACCTTACCTACTGCTTATACTCTTCTAACTTCACTCCCTAAAAATATTTTTAAATAACATACAATACATTTGTCAAGCGTTTATCTTTTTCGTGGAATTTTTTAGATGGATTAATGTGGGAAGTTGTTATCAGTATTTTGAGTAAATAATATACCCATACATATACGTATTTTATCAAATTCAAATAACATGTTCATTTTGTACAAACTCCACATTATATTACTTTTCGAAAGCCTAACGACATTTTAAATATCGTATTATTATTATAATTATTATACCTATACCTACTTATTTTCTTAAACAAAATCTAAAATAAAAGACTGTGTTCAATAATTAATATTTTTGACGTTTAAGTGTTTAGAAAAATTAAACGAGGTTATTGTACTATTTTCTTTTAGTTTATTAAGTTTATAATATTAAGATTTTAAACTTAGTATTTAGCTTATAATATATGTACAGTATACAAATACTACCTATATACAACTATACAATATTTTAGGGTCTATTATACCAATGTGTTTTGAATTAATATTCATTGTTAAGTGTTGGGGAGTTATAAAAAGAAACCATAATAGTTCTTTTAGAATTAGTTTAAATGTGTTTGCATAAATTATGAACCAGAATGAATAGAACTAAATTAATAGGAGAACATAATTAAAAACACGTAAACACGTGTTGTAACTGCAGCAATACATATGAGATTGATTTCGGACAGTTTAATTTTGAATAGAAGTAAGATCTTTAAATCTTTTATAACTAAAATACACATATTATACAGAAGAAAGTATTTTAAATTATATAGAAACAAAACGACTGACTCAACTAATAGAGAATTATCTAATTGTTCAAGAGTCTATATATTCAACATAATATGATAAAAAATATAAAATATATGTATATAATGTATTATAATGATAAATTATGAAAAAAAAATGCAGTAGAAATATTTATTATAGTTATGTATAGGTATTTTTAAACAAAAATTCTAAAAAAAATAAACTTAACTTAATATTTATGAACAATTATCATTCAAAATAATTCACCAATTGGCGATTAAAATTTAATTGGTATAACTTAAGTCTTACATCACTACAATAACTTTTTGAAAATATTATATTATATGTTCTTTTTATTTATTTAATTGATTATATAGATCAAAGCGTATATTATAATGAATATATTTAACATACTTTCTACTTTACACATAACCATACTAAAATAATCATTTATCAAATTTCTAAGTTATTAGGTATATTAATTTAAAAGCAATCCAGTTTTCAAATTTAAAGTTGGGCCATCGTGTAATCGAATTAATTGCTTAATTAACCATTGGTAATACAATTATTATTGGAAAGGGATTGCACATTGTTCGAGTAATAGAAAACAATATTATACCCTCACCGCCTTTATTTATGAAGGAGTCCAAACAAAACTCGTATATACAATTCGTGTATATGGGAATCAAACACGCGATTAAGTCGATTAAGTTGTGAAACGATTAATGAAATAATTTTCTCCCCCAGTTATTAGTCACCCCCACGAATTAACTGACCCTCTTCAGGGATATCCTACAGTTGGCGATTCGAAACGACACGAATTTGACAAACGGCTGATAATTGGAAACGACACGAGAGTGTGTGGTATATAATCCTCTTTTAAAGCCGGATCATATTATCGACAAAAACGTCTGTATTATTGAACACTGTAGAAAGCAATTCAACTCCCTTCCCTTCCTTACCAAGTAAAAATAAATGTATTTCTAGTAGTTTTGTGGTATGTCAAATTTAGTTTTTCAAATGTAACATCCAATTTATACAATAGGTATACAAATATACATTTTCAAATAATATTTATTTTTTTCTTTTGAAATCATATCAACCACAACAAAACGTTCATGTATAAATGTTAAATATAATTTTAAACGATATTAACTAAGCTTAGTTTATATTAAATATAAAATTGATTTTATACTATTTTTTTTATACATCAATGATCTCAATCATAACTCACGGCGTTTTACTGCTTTCTTATTTATGGTAAAGAATTTAAGAAATATTCAAAATTAATGCATTATAGTATTATACTGTAAAATAGTGTAAACATTTTTACTATAAAAATTAAGTGATATTAATTTTTATAATATTAATTTTTACATTTATTGGTTTTATTAAATTAATACTCCTTACACCAGAATTTTTTTTTAATTTCACAACAATAATAAATTGTTTTTGTGTTATAGTCATCATAATGATTAGTTTTTATAAAGGAGATCAATTTTGAAATATTGAATTTTAAATTTCTACTCAAATAAAATTATATGTTTACAATCTGATGTGTAATAAATATACATATTTATTTATATAGGTACATATAAAAAATTTTGCGTGCGTGAGCTGGCTGCTACCGGATTAAATAAAGGAATTTATTCAAGGTACTATACGATTAATAGATCAGAAATTGCCGAGAGCGATTTAGTATAATATGTTTATCAATTATAGGTACATGCCAAATTAATACGTAACTAAAAAACAGTTGAATGTCTATCTAAAATTAAAACTGTATAAACATAGTATATATATTAAATGATGTCGATTCTTCATAAAAATTTTATTCTGAACTACAGCATTAATCATTATTAGAAAGTCTATAAAACACAATAATGTAGTTTACAGATAATTAATAAGTGAAGAATTAAAAATTAAATTTGTGAGTAAAAAAAAAAAAAAATATATATTTGAAATAATATTGATTTAATAGCATCATAAAATCTAAAAATATACAATGAATGTTTAAATTAATATTTAAAGTCTTATGTTTGAATTTCTTTATAAAATCAGAAAAATTGTTAAATAGCAATTTTTATAAAATCAAACTATATGTATTGAACAATTAATTTCAGTAAAAATATTTTTCTATTTAAGATTTTAATTAGGTTACGTAGATATTTAAAATTAATAAGCAATATATAAATAATTTAAAAATGAAGCATTTCTAATTTCATTAAATTCCTTTTTTTATTATTTAGCTGAAAAATCATACTTGTAATATCTTAAAATAATTTTTATTTTTACAATTATTTAACAATGGCTACTATAATTTTTCACAAAAAAATCACACGGCAAATGAACACATAGTTTTGATTTCGAGTGCGATTATTAATAGTTGTATATTATATATTTATGTCCCACCGAAACAGCCAAAAAACGACAGTCACGATTTTCAAAAATATAAAACATTAGACACTATTATTACTATCATCATCGATGCAATTACCAAACGTTGAAGTAGCCTACTGTACGATGGATGGATGACGAAGTATATGAAGGTGTCGAACGGTATTACCCCGTGAGCGATTGTCTGCCATTTATACGACCAGCCGAATCAAAAAACCGTTTGTGGTCAGTTAATCGGACGCGATTATTCATTGTCTATAATAATTGGGAAAAGCAAATAAATGTGATCGGTTTTCGAGGCGGACAAAGAGGAAAAAATACAAAGAGTAAAAGAGAGGGAGATGAAAAAATAAGGAATGAAAAATATATACATATATATATATATTATAATAATGACGAAAGATTCCCATGTACGGATAGCCTATCAATCAGCACATCTAAACCGTAATTAACATCAGGTAGGGCGTGTAATTTTTTTACTATTTTTCTCTCATACCTACTATATCTAATATCTGTGTTTCGTTTTATATACATATTATATCGCCTTTCTTCTTTATTTCTGATCAATCCGGAACAATATTTTATATACGACTTTACTCCGGTGGGCGTAACGTAGTCAATCAGTCAATACGGAAAACAACATTTATTCAGAACAAAGGATCGAGTAATCCTTATTGGCTAAAAGGAATCTTAATAGAAAACATTACTATACTATATGGTAATATACATTATTATATGGTAACCAAAATCGTTTTACAAGCATAAACGTGTATCTGGATTTCAAACATGCCCATCCCAATTATTTAATTTTTGATTGATTAATAACGCGCTAGGTATGCGTCATGCTTGAGTTAAAAAAAATTAAATCTGATCAATCTTATTTTCAATATTATAAAATATTGTAAATTTAAAGGTCAAACAACAAGTTTATAGTCCCGAGAAATATATACGAGTAAGACTATTTATTAAATAGATATTATTTATAAAATTATCAACAACAAAAAATATTTTTTGTAAAACCAAATTTAAATCATAGCATATTATATTAAACATCACTTCAAATATTAAGTCAGTTACTATATTCATTTTATGTATAATATATTTTATACTGGTGAACAATTTCAAATTTTCGAAAATAGGTAGGTAATAGTAAGTTGACATTATATTGATATAATAATGCTTTTAATACTATTCACTGTACCTATCCCTATACTATATATCTATATGTTCTTTTAAATCAATAGATTTCAATTTTTAAAGAATAAAACTTAATAATTAAATCTTTGAATTTTGATAGTAATCATCAGTTATGGATTTTTCACGAAACACATATATAATTATAAAATATACTCTCACTATAGGTGCTATGACGAGCGAGTTAAATACAAAGTTGAATTCGTCTGAGTATACACAGCTACATAGTTATAGAAAAAAAAAAGCTAAATAATTTTTTTCTTCACTTCTTATCTTTTTTCGTTACCCTATACAATATTACACGACATTGAGGAAGAGTTCTGGTTGTATCGTTTTATCACACCACATACCTATATAGTACACAGTATCTATCTATATATAAGCCGCAATTATTATAATTATTATTATGTTAACGCGTCAAATTAATGTGTGTTTTATAATTGCATAGATATATTTTCATCGAGTCTTCTATTTAATTTTTATTCTTTCAACGTCACAGCCTCCTTGTGCGCCCATATTGATGTACTATCCGTCACAAAGTCAGGTCATCTCGAGTTGGTATTATAGACAGTCGCATATGTCGCGCGATGAGAACTCGCAACAGTCCTGCATGGACCGGTCGTCGACGACGTGACTAGATAATACGGCGGCAGGTGTGTGGTTCTTATATAATATCGTATTATGCATATACCTATAACCTACCGTTGTCGCGTCGTCGTGAATATGACAAATCGGTTGACATGCGATCGAAATCCGTCTCTCACGGCATAAAATATTCTCACCCAGTAGTGGTATTGTCCACCGGCCGCCGTCGCCGCTCTTATTAATTTTGCCGTCTCTTGTGACCAATTCAACAGGTGTGCGTATGTATTTGTCTTTCATTCATTTCCCTTTTTTTTTCTCTCATCGTCTTTTTCGACTATTTGTTTCATTATACGTATCCCATACACATACATATCATAATAAACTGATTGTGCTCTTTTGTGTATGACCTAGTGTCGTCGACCTCCATGAGAAAGGACACTCGCGCATCAACCAGCGACAATGCAGTTGACGCGTATTCGATGAGAATTATATTAAGTACGTGTAATAAAAGATATTTATCCTTCCCCACTTAAGTAAAACTGTATCAATATAGTCCGTGTGAAATCATCATGAGTTGTTTTTAATTTGCATATTTTTGTTTTTAATTCTAATAAAATAAAATTAGCTTCATGGTTGCGTTTATTATTTATCGGACACCTACGCGTGTTCATCAAAGGTTGAAATCATGTTATAAACTTTTTATTGTAACAAAAAAAAAAAAAATGGTGATTTAAAATAGGTGTTTTACTCGTATTTTAAAGATTATATAACATAGATAAAAAATATGGCTTTTAAATATTATATCAAATTTAAAACAAAAAAGTGTAACGCAGACATTAAAATAGTCCGATAAGTATAGTATTCTATTTTTAAATTTACCCTTATCTATGCAAAAATAAAATTTAATATGCACCTAAAATGTTTTTTTTAATTCAAATTATGTTAGAATTTTTGAGTTCATACCTGTCTAAACTGTTCTTCAAAAGTCCACGATTGTGCTTCACCCTTTCTAGCTAACAGAGATGACTCGTTTTCTGATGTGTATTCGTGACCAAGAGGTGTATCACCTGATCGACTAGATCCTGGTGGTGATTCTATGTTGCCCGGTCGTCTAGAAGGTATTGGCATGACGATTTGATCGGATATAGGCATCCCATTAGGATGATGGTAAACCAAATGTTGTATCATAGATGCAGTGTGACCTCCCATCAGTCCATGTGACCCACTTGCCAAACGACGAGCTAACTGATTAAGGGTTTCACGTTCTTCCCTCTGAAAACAAGACATGTATATTAATAAAATATATTTGTTGCTCATAGGTATATAATATAAAGATATAAAGATATAAAGATATAAATAAAACAAACAGTCTAAAATCAATTGGGGTTGTTCAATTCAGGACTTATAGATTACGTCTAATAAATCATAATTTTAAACTTTCTAAAAATTTTAATTCCTAAATATAGGTATTGTTAAATAAACTATACAAGTACAATAGGAAACTAATTAATGAAATTATACCTGCATTTCCAGGATATCCGGTTCTTCTTCCGGCGAACAATCGTCATCCACTCTTCTACGGTCATCCTCGTCCTCATCATCAGTACCCTTAGGTGATTGAATCCAATGATATGATTGAGGTTGCACACTCAAATTCAAGTTTAAGCCAAGTCTTGCGCTATCTGTGGCATCCATTGTCATTTTCATACAGTCAATTGGCAAATCGGTACTTAACTAAATAACAATCAGTATAAAATTATAAAAACATTTTTAACAAACGTATAATATAGGTAATAATAAAACTAATATTATATCATTCAATATATTATGAGAAACTAAAAATAATCCAACCACCGCAAGTCAATCAGTATAATATTAACCTCTACTTAGAACACATTAAGGTATTCCATTAAATCGTTAGATGCTTCATTTTTGTTCTATAAATTTTATTATAGCTATTAGTTATTTCAGTATTAATTGATATGTTTATACCTCCAATTTTAATGTTAAAATGGAAAATTAGGTAACAAATATAATTTATATTCAACGTTTAAGACTTCTACGAATATAAATATTTCACATATTATATATTTTGTTTATAAACATAAGAAATATACAGTGAACAAAATACCTAATAGCATTGATTTTAGAATATATTCTAAATTCAATGACATTAATGACAAATAAAATTATCAAAATATTACTTTGAAATTATTTAGCATAAAATTTAATTTTTTAATATATTATTGTTTCTATAATAATTTAATAGAATGGGTCTAATCATAAATTATTGTAAACATTTTTCGAATCTATCAGAAGTATCAAAACAAAAAAAATTTAAAAAAAAATAAGGTGATTGATAATGAAGTTTAAGTAAATTAATAATAAAAAAAAATCACTTTTGTCTCTCAACAGACACAAAAAAATAAATATCAAGCACGTGTTTCATTAAAACTACATTAGTCCAATTGGCGCTCAGCCACACGTCATTTGGTCTTACACTGGTTTTGACATACACTAGCACGACGTCGAAGTGATTTAGTTTTTAAATGTTACTTAATAGATTAATTAACAATACAGTTTTAATCAATTCATGATAATTTAATCTGATAATTAAAGGTTGAATTAGTAATAATAATAATAATAATAATAATAATAATAATAGAGTATTAGAAATACAATAAACATAAAATCCTTAATTAATATTAAATTAGACATGAATTGTTTAGTATGATTAAACAATATAATAGGTTTTAAGCAAAATGTCATATTTAAATAGGTACCTACATAATAACAACTAAAAAACTGTATACACTAGTTATACGTTTTAATTGTTACTTATTAATTATAAATTTTTAATGTTAACTTTTAAAATACAGCTGCAATCATGATTATCCCGGAAGTTTAAACTAAAATTATTTAATTACCTATAACCAAATAACATCATGCAAATATATAGGTAATTTTATATATTATTGTTATTACGAACACAAAACAGTATAAGTAATTAAATACTCTATAGTATTAAAAAATATTTATTTTTTTCTTAATAACTTTTTCTAATATAATATATTTTTGTAAATACCTTAAGTAACTATAATTCAAAACTTAATGTAAGTGCTTATACCTTATAATATATTCTAAACTTGTAATCTTTAGAAATAATATAAATCAGTTAACATAACAAGTAACATAACATAATTAATATTTATACTTATAAAGGAAAAAAACTAAAAAGTTTTGTGTTTATATATTTTGTTTTATTATACTCAGTATATTTTATTAAGCTAAGTAATCTTTTTTGTTACCATGTGTGATTTTATATGTATATGTACAATTGACAACGAATTGCATTCATATAATATTAAGTACATTTACAAAATATATAACCTGATGGCTGATTGATATCATGAAAACATAACTATTGTTGTGTTAGGTATCGTAATAGATGTTTCAAACACACGTTTATTATTTAACAAATTTGATCGTAAAAAGAAAATCACCTCAATGAATATATATGTAAGATGACGGTGTCAAGTGATTTAACATGCATTTAAAGAAATACGTTTGTAAAAGCAATAAATTCATTAGTTACTACCAATGTGGTCGACCGGAAATACGGTGAACGTTATTGTTTGATGTAAAGACACGTGACTCTTATTATTTCTTCATTCCTCCGGGTAGTGATAGTGATATGTGTGACAGGTATTATGCACGGTCGTTGGACGTTATTTTATTAATGATAAGAACGTGCTAGAAGAAATCGCGAAAGTCTATATAGATATACATATTACATATATAAATGTCAAGGGTGTCTGTAAACTATAAGGATAATATTTCTCAAAGGAGCAGACTCGGGTTAAACGATACAACGGTATCGCCCAACACTTGCATATATTATGCGTGGTATTGGTAAATATTTTGGACTCGATCAATGAGTAAAATATATATTGCTCGTTATAATCATATAAACGTATACCTTTAACAGCTACATTACCATTTTTTAATGTAGATAGTTACATAAATCCTTTATAGAAATTCCTAATGATAAATGATATGTAGATACATTATACAAATATTAATCAGGTGCAGGTTATAATGTTATATTTTCTTATAATTTTGGGAATAATTATGTTAGCAAATGATGGAATCGAACACCTATTTTGCGTTTTTTGGAATTATTAAAAATATTTTTAATATCCACGATATCTATTTTATTCAGTTTTAAACAACAATAATAAATCAAGTACGAAATTTACCATTAAAAATCCCGCATTCGCAAATTCCTTAAAAAGACTTTTAATTCCATTCACTGATATTATGAGCCAAAGTATTCTTGAAGTTTGTAACAAACAAGAAATGGTCTGTACCTATATGATTTAACATTATGTTACAAAGTACAATAACTAAGAAGTCTTGGGTTTTTTTTGTTTGTTTGCTTTTTACTTCCATCCTTGTGCGAAGACGCTAGGTCTGCAGCACGCCATCATAGCAGCAGATGATTCGTTTAAAGTGCGCCTACTAATGATATAGGTGTGCTGTCATTATAAGTTCATTAATTACAGTGATAGATTCCCGTTTGCTACAGTTTAAAACAGTTTTTATTTTCGGTCGCCGCTGGTTGTTAAATAAATTCCAACTACATCATTAATATCATCGCAAGACTACTAACGTCACCCTTTGCATGCTTTCCGCCATCCCTTGAAGCCTACCCTTGCGCACCCTGCTATCCACGACCTAAACGGAAAACAAGATTAGTGAACATCCGAATGACGTGTGTTATTTTGTGTTTTTTCTCCTCTTTTTTTCTCCCTCCTTCCCCACGAAAATTTTCGCATTCCGATACAGATGCCCATCAATTTCAACTGTTATTACTATTCCATCGTAATATCGGGTACACAAGTAAACATCGTAGGTCGATGCGACGGTCGTTTATCAAATCCAAACAAAATGACGAAATAAACGTCTAAGAAAAACTAAAGTTTGTGGTTAAGAGAAAAATTAGTTAGGTACTAATAAAATGCGATTTTACAATGTGAACTATTACTATATTAGCATATTATAAATTTCCAATGAAATTATGAAATTATCGATTTAGGACATTAAATAGATTTTAAATATTGTAGCTATGTTACAATCCTTTGTAGTCTAAATGATTTTTGAAATACGAGTGTATTTTAATTATTTATCTGAAAATTTATTTAGATATACTTTAAAGGCACTTTAATATTATTACTTTATTTAATATTTTTTTATTAATTTTATAATACTGAATATTACCAATTCCCTTGTTTACTATATATTTTATACACACTTTTAACTTTAATAAACTCTTCGTATTCTAAAATGTAAATATTTTCAATAATATTTAGTAATATCGAATAAAAATTAAATATAACGCATATTTTATGTGATAAATATTTTTTTCAAATGTTCACACATCCATTTTCCTACTTATATAATTTTAAATTACCTCTACACTAAGGTCTTTAGCTGATAACTTGTTTTTAATTACTATATTTCACATTTAATATTCTACACTCTTATTATTTGGATTTCCATTTAACTTAAGTATTTTTATGACGTTACAATTGTTTTTTTAAATATTTTATCTTATTATTTTAATGAATAATAATACCTTTATATATCTATTAAAATAATAAATCTTTGCTTATTAAATATAGATTCCAAGATGTGCAGTACACTTTTCATTATCGATCATTTTTCATTTTTTTTTTTTTTTTTGTTTATACTTTTAATTTAATATATTTTAATAACAGAAATTGTAAATTATTTGATATTCCATAATATAGTATATTATTACTAATATAGAACATATTTTATTGGGTTTTCCAAAAATAATTATTTCTGCTAGCTATATATACACACGTAATATATTTACAATGGTAAATTTTTATTTCATAAAAATTTATTACTTAGATATTATTATTCTGATGTATTCGTTATAATCAAAAAGTGTCATTTACATACATGTGGGTAGTTAATTCAAAATATCGGCACAGTGGGCGCCATATATTTAATCAAAACCTGAAACGTATATTTTGATCTCAGATTAATTATATAGTATGATAATACTTTTTACATTAAATCTAACCACGCAAAATTATTTTGAATGTCATTAATAAGTAATAACTAATTATGTAAAAGAGAAACGGTAGGTGTTGAAAACACAAAAATATTGATGCACAATATGTAATTATTACAAAATACAAACCAATAAATTGTTATTTTATAATATTTCTTAATATACTTATTGAAATATATTAATATAAGTCTAAATATAAATATTGAGAATGATAATTTATATTCAAGACATTATGTATCGTAGTATCGTATTGTTGTAGACTATAATATTAAATAATTTTTAAAAGCAACGAGTAGATATCAATATGATTGTGTCTATAACACTATTAACTGTCAAATTTTAATTTATATCTGATCAGATTAAGTTCACTGTTTAAATATTCTAAATATTAACAAATAAGATATCTATAAAGGTTATAATATAGTTTAATAAAATAAACATTACTAAAAATATAAACTATAATAGTTATATTCATTTATATATTATATGAATTGATTCGATTAATAAAAAAAAAAAACTAAAATATACCTACCTATATCTACCTGTGTATACCCGTACAGTTCTACACCATACTCTGAATAACCCATTATGAATCGTCCGGTTTAGTTGTTTGCATGCATGTTTTGTTTTTAAAAAGACCTTCAAATGTGATTTATGGCCGTTAAAAATCGGTTTATTTATAATTTATATAATAAATAATTTAATGCTAGCTAATTTATCATTTCTATCAGTTTTATTGTAATAGATATTTAGATATTTTGTTTTTAATTAAATTTAATATCGCTTTTATAAAATAATTTAAATTTTGAATTATTATCAACCACATTATTTAATAAATATATTTCTTTGTATAATATTATATTATGTTTATCTGCGGTTAATTATTACATGTATAACGTTTATACATGTACACTTATAAATTAAGAGTAGCCAATGTAGATTGTAATTCTGTGTATAATCAGAAATTATCAATTTTTGAATCACTTTTTTAAATCTAATTATTCTTACGATATGCCTGTAATATTACAATATAACACACTTACACTCTTTAAGTACAGTAGTCACTCGATAATTCAAAATTTAGGGGACCAAGTTAAAAATTCGATTTATAGAGGTTTTCGATTTACCATTTTACGATTTTACAATTATTAATTGACATTTATTTATTATATTATTATATTTTACACATTAAAGAAATCTGTTATTATTTTTGTGATAAATTGCTAGCCACAATTTGGTTTATAGTATTGTCTAACTAACTGATAGCATTGACAATTGTATCGCATCTTTTTTCGTTCATTTCAGATTACTCAAAAATTGACGTAGGTAATCTTAACAAAAGTTTAGATTAGGTAGGTAAGATAGGATGACGTTTATCAACTACGATAATATTAAACCCCCGTCGTTATTAGTTTCATTACGAGTACATCAAATAGATTGTACGTAATCTTCATAGGTATGTACATTGTATTTACATATGAACTTATATATAATCGCGTTTAAAGAAATTCGAATTATAGAGTTTTATGGAATAAAAATTCGAACTGTAGAGTGTGTCCCACCGACAGACATTTCGAATTATCGAGGGGACTGGAATACATGTATTTTCTTCTAATTATAAAGGTTTTCTCAGAGAACTTAACGTTTAGTTCGATTTATGGAGTTTTTCGAATTATCGAGGTTTGAATTAACGAGTGACGGCTGTATTCATGATATACTGAGGTATATACAACAAAGTTCTATGTTCTGCGTGCCTGTCGAAACGTTAAGATCATTAATTCTGTATGCCTACAATATAATAATGTTTTGTAATTAATTGATGCAGAAAAACACAAATTAGCTAAAAGTAAAAATTTATACTTTCGAACAACACTTGTGCACTTTTTATATGACATTTAACTATACAACAAGACTACTATACGACCGACCATCAGTGTTTAATTACATAGGTATATTTTCGCGAGTAATTATGAGTATGGACCGGAATCCAAATAATTACGTTGTGTGTATATTTAAGTATTGAATATGTAAGTTGATAGCAGATCGTTCATATATCATTATATAGAATAATAATAAAATGTACCATGTACATATATATATATATATATAAATATATTTTAGTTTGTATCCGCATCTACATTATTATTAACGTCTGTATACTACATAATAATATGTAATATTATAATGCGCAGTGCTAGTACAATACGCACGAAGAGCGTCCACTAGTGTTAGCAAAAAATAGATTATAAATTTCCATTGAGACTTTGTGGGGTGATGATGAGAGAGGGTATAACAACGTAATATTATGTACTTGATCCTATTGTGGTGACGATAAAAAGTTCATATTATTCGATTTGATTTTTTTTTTTTATAATTATATAGCAATCGAAACAACATCACATATTATTACAATGGTCGTATAATATTATGTATAGTTAGATGCAAACGTATTTTAGTATATTTATTGTTTTCATCGTGTACACATTCTTTAATCCACGCGTGTATAACATATAGCTACAGTGGTGTACCTATATGGCTATATACTTTTACGTTTGCGGGATCTGCATATTATAACACAACCGTCCGTGGTAGTGCCTGCGGTGCGTGTTACTGCATTTGTATAATATAAGCTTTGACACGCCGTAACATAGCTCGGAGCACTTCGTTATCCCGAGCAAATTGCCGTGCAAATTTATAGCCTATATATACGTTACTGTAATATGCACAATATGCGCATTATATACGACCAGACCAACCATAACGTATGCACATACATAATACGCATGCATATAGAGTGATGTATAAACACAATCAGGTATAGTGTAGTATATGCAGTAGTCTGTCAAGGTGTTAGCTAGGAAGTGAATACTGTAGGTTGCAGCGGTCAGTTTGATAGACCGATAAAATCTGCACGTATAAATAATTTCAACAAGACAACAAATGTACATATTTTCAATGTGCGAGCTTATATTGTGTTACGTACAATATTATTATAACCAATAAATATTTTAAATAATAATTGTTTGTAGCATGTACCTACATTAATTTAATATTATTCTCTAATCACACGAATAAATTGCAGAGTTCGACTAAATTGAAAAAAAAAAATGAAAATACAAACGACTGTTAAACTGGTTAGATGGCTTAAAAATTAATATCTACAGCTTTAGTTCTTCAGTTTATTATATGTAATGTTTTTAAAAATCAAATTTAATTACTAAATAAATTATTTTGTGGAAAAATACCAAATCAAATATTTGTTATTATTATAAAATAAAAATAATTGGATTGTGTGCATGTGAATTTCAAGTTAATACCCCATATGGCCATACCTCGTGTGTTCTATCGAATCGAAGAAAATCGTAAAGAATATAAACGATTTATATTCATAGCCTGTTTTCTAAATAATAACATTTATGATTTGAAACTAAGTATATAAAAAGTATAAACAACATACGTATTACCTATGTATAATTGAATTACATATGCTATTAAATAATTTATCATCACTTATGTAGTAATTGCATGTATAACTTTGTATAACTTATACTAATACTAAATATTTGTAAGTTGCCTTTCTGAAAATATATTGTTTACAATTTGACCAATGTGTACCTATAATGATCGTTGAGGATGCAACAACGAATTCTTGTGACATTTTTAGCCAAAGGGTCTTATTATATTTTATATACAAAAAAAAAAGAAATAAAATAAAATAAGAAACAATAATTTTATTCACAAAAGAGGACAGTATCACGTGGGCGCACGTTGAATATGGCGGTTCTTTTATTGTATAGACGTGTAGACGCGGTTGATACGCCTTTTTAAATTGCACGGGCCCAATACATATACCGTTGATAATCGATTATGATGACGAATGTAAATAACGACTTAGTAATTGGCCGCCCACAGCCAGTGATTCCAAATATTATGAATGGCTATAATATAAACTCGATCATAAAATTTCGAATAAAATACCCTTTGTGTTTAAAATATATTTTTCAAATTTTAAACCATAATTGAATTACTCGCAACGCATATATTATAACTTTTAAGCCATAACAAATGTAATTTGTAATAAAACGTAGATACCTATATTAAACGTAATTGCATATTTTGTATGTAATACATAATATGTTAAAAATAAATTATATTTAATTTTTAACTCTGTAAAACAAATAATAAGCGAGCTTAAATTTCAAAAAAAATTATAAATATACATGTAAGCGCAATAGTATCTATTGTAGATAATCTATTAATATATATTATATAATGTATAGAATGCAGTATAATAATGTTATAAATTTAAATTAGGCAGCATGCTAAATTGTCGTAAGTATTTTATTAATGTCTATACTCTATAGTATAATATGATACTAATATGCGGTATGCACAAATAGTCACTATTCCTATCACGCTATACCACTATACCAATGTCATACATCAGATACCAGAGTGACGTTTTGATTAAGTTTTAATTAAAAACTATATAATACAAACACCGGTATAATTAGTAAATAAAATGTAGCATCTATAATAGTCAATACGTTACGTATTATGTTTATCTGTAATTGCATACAATCTAGTCACATCAGTCAGGCTATATTCAATTGAGTTTTGATTTCTGTATATAGATACCTACTATTGCTAGCTATTCGATTATACATAGTTATTACATTGCAGTGATTATAGACATCATGTGGAGTAAAATCTATACCTACGCATGTCGGTATAAATGTACAGTACCTACACACAAAATATCAGATCAAAATTAGATTACAGCTTACAAATGCAATTTCAAAATAACTAATTTCCGTTAAACGATGAATAAATGTTCAAACATAACATACTATGTGTACATCGATCCTTCAGACCACAATAATCCGCGTTTATGGTTAGTTTTTTTTTTCGGAGACATGCACGAATCGCTAGAAATATAGGTATATTCTACTAGGTAGAAATAGATATACTTTATAGTAAAAATACTGGTAATCACGAACAGATGATTAGTCCATAACTGCAGATCAACTTAAACACCAATTGACCTGCACCGGGGCTCGTGAATTCGTGAATGTCGTACTTGCATCACGGTCAGAGGACCGACACGCGAGATGTACTGACGTCCATACGAAATAATTCACGTCTACTATAATAAATAATAATATATAGCTTGAATTTCGAAGAGCTAAAATTACACGTCAACATTGTGTCTTTCTGCCAGTACTGTGTTTGCACTTGGCACGTTCCGGTGAATTTTAGCGAAATTTTAACGTCAGCCACCTTATTATAAATTAATATATATATAAACATATTCAAACAAAATGAAACGTAATTATGCCTATACATATAACTTTGTAAGAAATTTATTGTACTATTTATTTTTGTAACAGCCGTAACACCCGATGCACGCACTAACCGCTATGAGTGTACATTGCGTGGTACATCTTGAACACACAATGCGCAGCGTTAATACCTACGTGAAGGGGTAAATTGTGCATACATGGGTGGTTACTACAGTAGTGTTTTCACCGTCCAGATGTTAGACAAGCTAGCATAATATTACAATATACGATCGGTGGTAGGTATCCACGGATTTGTTATTGAAAGACACATCATTTATTATTATTTATTTTTTTTTTTCAATAAAAATGTTCAAACCGACACACGCGGTCGATTAAAAAAAAGGCCGGTTTCGATAAATAATAATATGTATTTAAAACATTGTATGATTTGTATGGTAATAATGGGCTAAAAAGAGATCAGACGGGTTGATAAGCGCGATGTAACCGTGGCTACTGAGCAAACGACAATCGACGTCCGCAGACTGGCTTCCGAGTATGCTATGCCACACATGGTATTTAATATTTATTTATACAAATATAGGTACTCTCATTATCAAACAATATTAGGTATGTGCTAAGGTATGTAACTATACAAAACATAATCATCGGTTTAATCATATTATTATGTATATTGTAGCTATATATCTATTTATACATAGGTATTATACTCGCATGTTGCGTATGACATGTAAAAATAAAATTTTAATAATATTCAAAGACAAGAACAGCCTCGAGAAATTGCATAATATTGAATAATACAATTACATGACGAACATTTTTAGGGCACAGAACCGCATTTTTATTTTTCACTATTGAATACAAGTACCATCTGTATATTATCTATGCGAAACATAATTTAATGATATAAATACAATTTTGGTGGATAACATCTTGATCTATAATGTCCATACTAATATTTTATGACTATTCTATTAACAATTGTTCATTGTCTATTTATCTAACCAAGTTTTAGTATTTTATTGCTTGGCCGTTAAAAAAAAAAAAAGAAAAAAATGTAAATACATGAAACACTAATAGTTTTATGAGATGGCGTTTATTTCCTTCCTTTTAAACGCAGAATAGTATTGTATTAACAATTTGTTTGTCTATTTCTGTTGAGAAAAAAATAATGTCCGCCTTACACACGTATGTGATAAATAAAAAACGGGGGTAAAATAAAAATAAAATAAAACTCTAGTTCATTAATCGGCGGCCTGCATTAATCGGAACCTATAAAATCGGTCATAAACATTTCTCAAACGACCGTTTTCTACGTAATAAGCCCTTCTATTATTGTATAGACACCCATTAAACTGGACGTTATTAAACGCTTCTGACATTTAACGATTGTTTTAAATATACTTGGCATACACACAGGATAGTTCAAAATGCATGAATTTACCGGTCAAAATTTGATATTAGGTATATGATATGCGCAAACATGAACTAATCAAATATGAGTAATATGAGTTATGGCATGATACTACACAAACTTTTCAAAATATATTTTTTGTTTTTACTCTTAAATTATATAAAATACTAGAATAATTATTTATTAATGAATTACTATTAGTTACAATGGAATTTTTTAAAAAGTTACCTCAGATTAAACAATACGACGTCTTAAAAACGTATATAAGAGATTATAAATTACTATAATAATATGGCAAATGACAATTTATCAACTGCTCTAAAATTTATTGATACACATATTAAACAAAATAGTGTTTTAAAATTATGATATAATATCAAGTGCAGATAGTAGATAGATATGAGCATATCTAATTACCCATTAAAATTATATTAACTGCGGCGTTACAAAATATTTTAAATATGTTACAAATTTAAAATTTTTACATTATCAAATACATAATTTAAAATAATTTTTAATATTCAAATCGAATGTATCTAGAAGTATTAAATTATATATTTATTTCCGCACATTTATTTCTAATGCGCAAATACCTTGCAACAGTTAAAACAAATAAACAAATATTTGTTTAAACTATGTTTTATTATATTAAATTTCAATGGTGATTCACGTTTTAAATAATACATTTAATTTAATTTTGCTTTGAACTATTTTAGAATATATTATTATCATTTCTTTCTTCGAAAGCCTATTTCCGTATAAGATTTCTTGTTTAAGTTTTCACTTAATTATGTTAAGTCAAAGCATAGCATCGAACCACATTTCCATGCGTTTCTGCTTCCATATACCTATATATATATATATATATAATATATTCAGTAATAGTATACCGTTTACACGGTTACGTGTTCTGTTTTGTTTAACACGTTTTTTTCACGCATCTGTTGATCGTTTCACATGTACGCACGATAAATAAAATAAAAAGAAAACATCAGGACAAGCGCATAAAAACCCCTCTCGACACCAGCTTTATTAATCGGCTCGTATCAATCGGAACGCATAAAATCGGCCATAAAAATTTTCTCGGCAACTGTTTCCCTATATGCAATATGCATATGCACGTATATAGTTTAGTGTATACTCATAGTAACCCATCTGCAGTTGTTGCATATAACAGACATCCGTATTGAAGTATATAACTCCCGTATTCCTATTATTTATGTTATAAACATCATACATTCACACAATAGCTATAATAATATCGAACAGTACTTATACTAATCTATCTCCTAATCATGGAATTAGGCAATTAAAGAAAGCTTAATACTCGTCGTTCTTGATTTTGTGGGTTATAAATCGTTAAAAATTATGTCATCAACAACTTGTAAATTTATAATGCAAAAATGAATAATAAAACAATAATACCTAATTCAAATTTAATCATTCCAGTTTATGAACTATTATTATGCGGTATATATAGTACTATGTACAATTTAAATTAAATACAACAATTTAATCGAATATTTATAATATTATGTAATGTATTATTTATATGTGTCAACGATATTATCAAGTGTGGGAATTATAAACATAGGTATAGGTACTTATAATTCACGGTTATTAATCTTGGGTAATGAGTGAATGACATAACATATATTTTTAAAAGTCATTGGAATAATTGTATCATATTTTCATAAGTGACAGTATATTCATAATTTATACAAATTTAAGAATGAAGGAGACATCCACGCAGAATATTAGACGAGTGAAAGACTTATGATATGAATAAAGTATTATGTAAGGAAGTATATACCTAATTTTACTCTATATTTTGGATATGAATAATTCTTTTGAGTGTCACTAAAAAAGTCCAACGAAAATCATCATTGCTCTGGTAATATTATTATGATCAAATATGTAATTATTATACATTAGATGCATAAGATAATCATTTTTCATTACCATAAATAAATAGCTATAGTGGCTATACAATTATACCAATGATTTCTAATCTATAAACTAGAGGACATTTATAGGTGACGTAAAAAAATATCAACGCGATATTTATTTTCTAACGCAAACCGACACACAACATAAATAAAATACATTTACGTAAAATATTTTTTGTAATTTTTAAGTAATATTAAAGTAAAATCATTTATTAAAAAAATTATTGAGAACAATATTTCCGAAGGTTTGATATATTAACTTAATATCTTATTATTATTTAACTTTGTACTAAACTTAAAAGTATTTTTTTTTTTAATTTAGATGAATCTT
Organism: Melanaphis sacchari; assembly: GCF_002803265.2. Lineage (NCBI taxonomy): Eukaryota > Metazoa > Arthropoda > Insecta > Hemiptera > Aphididae > Melanaphis > Melanaphis sacchari. Next base: position 1,915,533 of record NW_020270976.1, on the reverse strand, counting down.
AAATTATTTTGATTCAATATTTAAATAAATCAGTATTTCATATTCTCAACAATATTTTCTCTATAATTCTTGTAATGGTTTATTTCACTCTTAGATTAATCATAAATATAAAAAAATAATTTTGCATATATGTGTTTTGTCTATGTTACGCGTGGGCGAGAGAGAACACACCCAGTACACTGACATCTGCTTGATTAAAGGTAAAATTAAAATGACTAGTCTAATACTATATTTTCACCCAATAATGTGCTTTTATTTTAATCTCAAAATTAATGTAATTGCAATAATTAATGCAGTTAATTTTATTTAATTAGTTAAAATTGTGTGTAATATTGTAAACTGTTTTGATTGCCACAATATTTTTAACGATGATGAGGGGATGTAATCGTATAGGTATGAGTTTAAAGTAGACATAAAATTAAAAGTCGGGAACCTCTGTCTTATACATTGACGTATCAAAATAACTGTTTTTTATTTTAGTTAAGTTAAGTTAAGGTTAAGTTAAGTGCATAAGCATCACGCTTTATAATTAATTTATACAAAAAAAATTAAGTCAGCCATTCCCTCTTACGATAAACTAATATATTTAGTATTGAATTTTAGCCATAGGAAATCAATGTACAGTACGTTAGTAACAAATTTCAAGAATTTACGCCACACGCTTTCAAGTTGATGACTACCACTATAGTTGTACGAGGGTGCCAGATATATTTAAGAATAAAACAAACAATAAAACATTTTAAAAAGACGTATGTGCTGTCAATACGTTTTACAAACATAAAATTAAGTAAATTTGTATTTAGCAGTTTCAATTACGTTTAGTAACTTTTAATCATAGAGTGAATTGTGACTTATTATCAAAGTTAATGGTAAGAGTGTTATTTATGTTTTAACAAAAGTAAAATATTACAATTTGAAATTTTTTTTTACTCACTTCAAAATTAAAATATTATGAAAAACTTTAGTGAAAACATAAAAAACACCTTTAAATTTTTGTCGATGTAGTTCAATTCATTATAAATTATTAAAGGTTACTACATATGTCTAATAAATCAAAAAAATCGAACACGAGAGATCTAATAATACCTACTCAATTTTAGATTTTTGAAAACTTCTTTGAAAAATTTGTAAAAAAAAAAATGAAAGCTTAAATAAATTTTTTTGAAAATTAGTTAAATTATTCTTCCTTCAACTTAATTTTCTTCCCAAATAGTTCTAAAATATATACCACGTTCTTAGTTTTTTTTTTTTTTTTTTTGTGTATTTAAGAAACCACCCAATGTAATAATATCAATAATAATTAATAACATAATATAATTTTTTTTATAATCATTTTTATAGCCAAGATTTGTTTTTTATACATTTTATTTAATGTCTAATAATAATATAATATGAACAGCTCAAAACTCGTTAAGTTCTAATAAATGGCTTGATGCCAAATTTCACGGCTCATTAACAATAAGTTATTTCCTTTTTTTACGGATTTGTTTGCGTTCAATTTTACAACTATTTAATCTTATTAAAAATTATAACAATTTATATGTAAAAAAAGCTATATGTAAATATTTTTAAGTTTTAACAGTTTCTAAGGATAGAAACAGTTGGCTCATGACTTATTACACACACCCTCTTTAATAATATAATCTTGCGTCCATCTCTATATAATCCAAAACCCCATGAATCTTCAAACAAATGTAAACAAACACAAAAATGAATTTTTAAATACCCTTGACATTGGTTACTGGAATATATTTAAAATAAATACTAGGTATGTATACGTAACTGCAGCAATCGTATACATTAACAAATTTAAAAAAAAAAATGATAATTTATAATAATTTAGCTACCAAAACATCGAATTATTTTTTATATTAAACTATTTTTATTTTATGTTGGAGCACAATAAATATTTTAAACTTAGATTATTTTTTACCCGACATTTTTTTAGTCTGAAGAGTTAAAATAAAAAAAACCTATAAACATCACCTGCCAGTCAAAACATTACTTTTCAGCGCTTCAGTTTTTTTTTTCTTAAGGGGAAACTACTATTTTTAGTTTTTTTCAGTAAGAGAGTAAATAGTCTAAATAGTATATATGAATAATTTATTTTTATGAATTTTTTAAAAATATCAAATATTTCCATCTTTTAAATTTCTTCTAGTAGATTTAAAAAAAGCGGATTCATATAATCGTAATACACTCGAGAATATCAGGAATGCATTATTTAGTTTTGATGAAATATGCAATACATACAAGCATAGCACAGAATTATTACCAATTATATTCAAACTATTTTAAAGTAAAGGTAAAGTATATTCTAATTTTAAAATAAATTAAATGAAAAAATTGAAGTTACTTTTTTTGTAATTTTTATATTGTTTTTAAAGTCTTACTTTCAAATAAATCTATAACATTGAATTTTTTTTTTTTTTAAACAAAATACCTACTAAATTACTGATTGTAATTTAGAACTAAAATTATCATTGTAATATTATATAAATATGACACAGAATATAGCCATTACATTACTTTCATAAAATATATCACAAGAAATGCTTTTTTATAAAGTTTAAGTATGTAAAATAAGTAATAGATATTTTTTTTTTTATAAAGAGGTTATTCGTAGACCTTAGACAGGTAAAAACAAATTTATAAAATGACGTTATGAAAAGAAAAAATATTAAATACCGATGCATACAAATTCTAACCCCGATCATATAGTTTTTTATTATAACAATAAACTATGAAACAATTTTTAAATATTTATTATCAAAATTTTTCAAACCCCGGAATAGTTTATAGAAATATTATCAAAACGTTAAATCTGAGCTGGAATTCATATTGATCATTTTTATCACTTTTTGGTTATAATTTTAATTATTCACTAAACATTTTGCTTATTTCCATCAGAAACATTTTCAGTTTTTTTTATTATTCTACTTAGAAAAAAAAAAAAAATCGTTGGCGGAAAAGGTTATTATTAGCTACAATTTGTTCTCGTGACAGTGTTATTAAGATAATTTTGTACACAGCCATTTTATCATAATATATCGTACTATTTAAAATTTGTTGACATCAAAATTTAGAAAATATATATGTAACTATAACTGATGATATATTTTGCACATTTAATATAGCCATTGAGTATTGAAATCCTTACACCACATGTAGCCATGGTATATCGTTATAAAACGCGCACGTATATATATATATATATATATATGCCAGCAATCTAACAGTATTGTGCACGGGGTAGGTATGTTCGGGAGCATGTTGTATACATCTGGTCACCATTTAAGTACGTTCTACTAAAGGGATGAAAAATATAAAACAAGAAGGAGATTAAATAAAGAATACTGTAATATTCTCGAGAAATAACGTGGCAAGGTTTTTAAGATATATAGATGAATATAATTATTATAAATAAATATCTTAGGCATTAATATTATTTTTATTATTATATATCATTATTATTTGAAGAGATTGAACACTACATAGATAACTGAACAAATGCTATTATTTTAGACTTAATAGTTGAAAGTGTATAACAATTATTCAAAAATTAATATTGTAAATAAGTTCACTAGTTCAATAGTTAGCTACCCACTATAAAGTAATTAATTATATATATAACAATATATTATATAATTCAAAATGTAATTTTGTAGTACGTATATAATATGCAATACTTTTTATATATTATTTGATAACTAATTGTTATTCTACATGCATTTAATTGTTATTATATTTCAACTTGCATAAAGATAAACGAAAATACAATACAACAGTATTAATTATTTGTTAAAGCATAAGCTAATAAGTAATTACAAAGGAATTATAAAGTTGAGTTATTTATATTCTATTTTATTTAAATTAATAGACGGATCAATGATATACTCAAGGGCGTAAAATATATATTCATAAGCAATTTAACAATTTGTATTTTCACTGTCCAAATAAAATGTCTTTTAATTATTATACCTGGAACTAGTCCTATAAATAAAGTACTATACTTAGAGTTTATTAAAAGTTTTTAAATACATTCTGATGAAAAATTATAAAAGAAATCAAGCTTGACCCAAGGCTCTAGGGTAATAATTATATAGGCATTTTAGAATATATTAAAAATACGTTCATTTTTTATTATTAGGTGTTAATAATTTTTAAAAACCACTATATTTCAAAAATTATTTTAAATAAATAAACATGAATATATCTTAAGTGAGTACATAAGAAAAAGAAGTAATGGCTTAAAAAATGTTTACATTATTACTATTAAACAGGTAGGTAATGTAAAAACGATGATCATATGTTATACATATACACTTTGCGACCTTACAGATATGATAAAAATACTTGTTTCAAAATTATACAAGTAAGAAGTTCAGAGTATTTTTCAAGTATTTTTTTTTTTTTTTTTATAATAAAATGTATTATATTATAATATACCTATAATGCAATAAACACCAGGGTTCGTCGTGAAATTACTTAAATCATTATTCATTATGCATATTTTGTAAATAAAATCAAAGTTTTTAAATTTTATATACTAACGTTTTTAAAAATCTGATTATGGCTTGGACTTCGGGGTTAATACACGTCATGACTCATTATCATATATAATTACAACATTATGTTCCCCACGTGCAACTTGATTAACAAGTCAGACACATAATACAGGAATCGGAATTTATTTAAGAAAGCGGTCGAATGGTCTGTTATTACTTATTATTATTGCCTCCCAAAAAATGAATTGAAAACGTATACCTATAAAACAACATAATATGTACGTACATAATATAATATACGTGTATATACACAAATATAGTTGCATCATAATGACGATTGTCCGGGTCTTTTATAGTCCAATATACGCACACATAGGTACTATTACAAAGGACAATAATATAATGAATAAGTCACATACATATATCATTTACAAAACACAACATCCTTCGAACAATAATGATAATATTAAACAGAAAAAAACACAGTTTTTCCATAGAAGACGGAACGGAAACGCATACACATGTTAATGTATATTTATATAATGTCAAAACACTTCAATTATCGTTTATGCGTTGGCCGCGAGGGAGGAGGGCAGCTGTACACGTTATTTAAATTGACAGTCTACTTAATTCTAAGTGGTCAATTGTAAGAGACAAGGTTGATAATTTATTGTGTATTTCTGTTACGATTCTAATTTCAGAGGCGGGTGCATTCAAATATAAATAATATCCGTGCAGTTACGCTTGATATTGTTGGAAAATATGTAACCATATAGACTAAATATATTGACTTCATATTTGGAGCGTATTAATTAGCTGCTAGAAGTATAGTATCTTATCAACTCCGAAAGCAGAACAAAAATTTAATTACTTCTAAGTAATTTTTATTCAACTGCTTTTAATTGTATTGAGCAAATACTTAAAATTGAAACGATTAAATATTTTTAAAGCAATTAGGTATTGTTAATAATTTTTATTTATTCATCACTATTATAATAATTTTTACAACATTAAGTTACAATATAAATTAATTTTAATAGTTCAATCATTTCAGAATATTGTATAACAATACATTATTTAGCATGATAATTTGCTCTTCATTTGCTGACATGCATTTTTATACTATATATTTTATATATTATATTTTTTTTTATATATTTTTTTTATACTTGTATATTATTAATTTCTTAACCGAATGATATAATTAAAATCTAATGACCATAAATCGTATGTAAGTGCATTTTATATATATTCTTGAATACTTAAATAGCTAACCTACTATATATTTGTATTAACGTTGAGTTACCTAGTATAATATTATAATTCAATTATTGTATAATATTATACAATACTACGTCTGTAACTATTATGTCTTTATATAAAAATAATGTTTTAATTTTATTATAGTAAGTAAGTAACATTATTTAATATATTATTATTATTGTTATAATTTTATATTGTTACTTTTTATTTTGTTTTTTGTCCTCGAAAAAAAACTACCCTTGTAAAAATATCTGATCGGCTCTTTTGAACAACATCGATGACCGCGGTGACTAAATTCTCTTTAACCCTAACTAAATAAATGTTTGAATTGTACCGAAAGGTTTTACCCTAGCAATATGTTCAGCCCTATATGCACATCAATTTCTTTAACATAATGCAAGTCTATCATGAAGGTCCAAGGCCACTTTTTATCGTCACACATAGTTTCAAAATTTAATAGTCAAAATGTCAACATATACAAACACGTTTAATACCGTTAACGTAAGTATCTATACAATACATACATTTCAAATTTATGAAACTAAGACAATCAAGCTTGATACACATTTCACTCTAATAAATATATGTATGTACAATTTTTAATATGAAATAGATGATTGTAAATATAGGTATCATATTAACATTAAGTTTAAATTTTATTACATTTATTACTTTGATTAATTTTAAATTGTGTTAGTTTATTTTACTTACATAACATTATTTTTATGTTATTTCTGTGATGTGTAATTTATTTATCAAAATAATATTTTAATTATATACCTACAATAGGTGAATTTGTGTAATATTATAAGTCTTTAAAAGTTTTAATTATTATTTATTCTCATTTTCCGATTATTTATAAATATAAGTAAACCTTTAATAATATTTGATGATTTTTACAGAATACAATTTCTAAAAACATTTATTTAGTCACGTAGTAGTACTAATATTATTCTTTATATTTTAAATAAGAAACTAAAAGATTTAAAAACATTAAACAGTATAGTATATACATATTTAAATGGTGCATGATGAGTGATGACTATTAAATATTAGGTTGTCACTTGTTTTATATTCAAATTGCTTTTCAAATATTTTGTTGTATGACATACGAAAAATACAGGTTATTCACAGGTAATATTTTATTTATAATTATAGAATTAGTATATATTTTGCATCATAAATAAAGATACCAATCAATTTCATTGAACTTTTAAGTTACGTAATAATTGATTAATAATTATTTAATGGTTTTTTAATTATAATTTACATAATGGTTTTAAATAATTCTTTTAACTCAAGTTAAATAATTATTTTAATTATAGGGATAATTGTTTAAAATGCCTATAGCTTATGTTATATCTATTTACTAAATTTATTAAACTACATAAAATAATATAATTGACAGTAAAGTTATACAAATCAAATTATAGATATAGGTAATATTAGGGAATAATTATTATTATAAATGCTCTCTAGACAAAGTATCATAGATATAAAACAGTAATTTCTGTTAATATTTGTTATAAATAGAAAAAATGATAAATTTATCATTTTTTTTTTTTTTTTTTTTTTGAATAATATTGAATAATAAAATTATTAATGGATAACAATTGTCAATTGATTAATTTTAAAATATTAACCATTTATCAATAATCAATATTATAACATTTAGAACAAAAAATACCAAATTTTTAACAAATATAGTTGGTTGTATACAACCAAGCATATTTTAAATACCGTTTTGAGTAGGTATATTGTGATATGTGTACCTATTATTACCTATTCCAAGTTTCTAAAGTGCAAATTATTAATTTTTTTATAATTGTTAATTATTTTGTTGTTTTTATATATTTATTTTGTTTTAATATATAACAAATATAAATATACATTATATATATAAAAAAGTTTGGAGATCCAGATTTACTAAAGTGTTACATAAATAAGTTATTACGATATCTAAATTATTTTTTGCGGAATTATTGTTGTATAAACCATTGCTACCTATGTCGTTAAATCTACATTACTAGTTGCTAAGTGACAAATCACAAGGTCGTGATACCATATTATAATGTATTAAACTAGTTTAATTATTTGTTTACTACAATATTAGTTTAAAGTTAAACAACAAGATCAATTTAATATCGATGAAATCTTATTATATAGTTTTATTCGTAGTTATTGTGAATAGTTTTGCCTATGATGATAAATGGTCAGGTAAATAGTAGATAATTTCCATAGTAAAAAATAGGTAGGTATATTATAATATTAATTTAAAATACATTTTCATAAGATAAAGTAGAAGTTTCAAAACGTATTAAAAGAATTAAACAAAAGTTGGACAACTATAGACAATTGGCAATTTTGGCACGTAAAACATATATAGCACAAATGAATAACCATTATGACGAAACAAGTTAATATCTAAACTATATTTACGTTAATTTTAGTACCTATATCTATACAATCGAATTTTTATTTATATTTTCATAAAGATTTAGAAACTGGACTTTCGTTGCATAAAGAAGATAGATGTGAACAAACTGAGAAACCACCTAACATCTATTTTATTAGTTTTGTTGTTATATTACTTACTGTTATAACAATTTATATTCATATAAAGTGTCCACAATGTGTTAATGATGTATATTTATGATGAAATATATACTATTTTATACTATTTCTATTTCACATAACTATTTGGCTTCGAGATGATTTGTAAGTATATTTATATATAATATAAAATATTCAATTAATGGATCAAAAACTTCAAATAAAATCTAATGATCTATACATGATATTATTTTAATAACCTCTATAAAGAAGGATAAATATTTATAATGACATGATCACTGGCTAATCTAAATAAATATTAAAATATATATATAGGTAATAATTTATCATAATATACTTAAATCTATATAATGCATTATGTCAGTTTACATGTACAGTTTAGAAAACAACTATTTTCAAAAACCATTTAAATAATAAATACATTAAATTTAAACTATATTATAACAAAAATTTGTTCTAAACTGTATAATATATTGACATATTGTATAAAAAATTATCTATACATCCATATGTTATTTATTTTAAACATTTGTATTAAACTAAGAAGAACAAGCATTATTTTTTCGTTAATTTGTTAACAACAGAAATAGTACACTGCTGCACTATATTTTACTGTATATTTTATAATTGTTAGGATACTTTACGACTATAACTATATACAATAGGATATATTATAGGCATAACACACAAACACACACATAAATAGTATACATGTATATAAATATCATACAGAACGTAATGCAAGGATTTAATAATTTAACAATAAACCAGGTAGGTACACTTATAAATGTCAAACCCTCACTATAGACACCCGTATAATATGTACACGTATAAATCTATGTATATATTTACAACCCTTTATTAACCTAAGAATTATTATTTTATAACATTAACTATCAGCCGGGAGACAAAAGAAGACATAGTTTTTAACACGTATCGTGTAGGTATAATAGGTATACCTACAGAAAAATATCTACCTAGTACCTATACCTATATTGTGTAGGTATAAACGTAGTATTATCTCATTGTGAGTATTAATACATAAACTCGTATAAATAACAAAATAAAATATTTGTACAATAAGTACCTATATAATCATTTGGGCGCATTAAAGGTACATTTTATAATAATGACAAAAAAAAAATAAAATAAGTCAATACCTACATCTTTTAGTTTTATGTATTATAAATAAATATTTTGTTTAATATTTTTACTCTATATAGTCCCTTGAATTTAATATGAAAATTAAATTAGAAACTGATATTTTAAGAAATAAATTAGGTACCTAGATAAGTACGTATTACCTATATAAATACGACTATCGATAATGAGAACTTAAAAATTCAATAACCATGATCATATGTATAAATATTTAGGTATATTTATCCAATATTATATAATATATGTGTTAAATTATTTTATTTACGATATGATTTTTTTCAATCGACTGTTATAAACATTTAGGTACCTACTACCTACTAGGTATATTTTGTTTTCACCAAGCTCTGTTGTACTGATATATCGTATATTGCTTATGATAAATGATAATATTGTAATATCGTAATATTATTCGTATAATTATTATAATATAAACCATATAATATTCAGCGAAGTAGTCTAGGTACGTATAGATGGAATGTACGGGGCGCATATTTTTTCAAAATGTATTGCAGATGGCGCTCTCTAGGACAACAACACATGTTATGCGTAAGCATGTAAGTTGTCTGACAGACTAAAATCTCAAAGTAATAATACCTACGTATTGCATAGGCATAAATGAATTTAATAGAGTAATAGACGTATTGACACATCACACATGGTATTTCACAACACCATTTTTATTTTATGGATGCGTGTAAAAAAAAAATCAACCACAGGCGTAGGTATAGTAATAATAATATCATATTGGAAGTTAGTATAGATAAATAGACTTACCAAGTCGTGCGCAGCCGTTTCGCCAGTGGCTACACGAACCGGATTCTGCTTGATGCGGCCAATTTTGAACGAATAATATCGAACCTGGTCCGATAGAAGGCGGGAAAACTGTGTACAAAGCAAAAGTAAGTATAAAAACCAAAACGCACGCACAATTTAACAAAATGTCTACACGAAATTTCGTCGTAAATAATTAGCGATTTAAAAACGTCACGCGTATACCTGTGCTGTATAGGTATATAATATTATAATATATTTCGGGTGCACGAGCAATACAATACACGCGGGAGAATAAAACGTATGATTTTTTTTTTTCTTTTATTCAGAAACGGTTACAAAAATATAAAACAGTGTCTGTTCCGTATTACCTATGGCTGAATATCATTAATTGTATATTATAGCAAGTATAAAATATGAAAACGCACTCGACAATCGGTCTCGGAGAGTAGACGCGGTGTACACTGATTACGGAACGCAGCGGTGCGTCTGTGCACTGTGACGACTGTTGCGAGCGTATTGCGACCGGCCGGATCGGCATCGTCGGCGGCGGCGGCGAAAGGGGGCCAAACCCGACGGTGGCCAATGGCGTGGACACCGGTGCTACGACCACGCCTCCTCCTCCCCCTCCTCGTCGTCAAAAATCCGACGTAAACACAATATACGAAATCGAAATGCGGTAGTGGTGCATTTTATAATAAAATAATTGTCATCCCTATAAAGCGTCCTGTAGTTCCTGTATAATATCTATAATGTTTAACATAATAATATATAGGTACCTCTATTATATATTTATAATGTACCTAGGTACCAATACATAATATTAGGTATTAATATTATACTATAGTATAGTCATATATGACGTGTTGTATAGTATACACCTATTATCTCTATTTGTGTATATATTGCTTGCAATGTGGTACTACTGTTGGTAGGTATAGGCATATGGTGTACATATAGGTATACCGTTTTTACCAGCTATAATACATAAATTGGCAATAATAATAAAATAAAATAATATACGATTTACCATCGTGGTATAGGAAGATTAGGAAGAATAAAATATGAAAACTAGTATATATAGGTCTCTAGGTTAGGTTTAGTGTGTTTAGTATATGTATTATTATAGGTACCTGGTCATCGAGTATAATACACACCTAACAGCTGATCACTGTAAATCGTAACGGATGTGTTAAATTTGGATTTAATGATAAATCATTGAAGAACCTACTTATGCGAAAAACGATTTTGAACGAAGACTTCTAAAGATGATATTTTAAAATGATATATCCGCGCAGCTATTTCTTTTAGGTACCTTACTTATGCCTGCTATCGTTAACTTATTTTTTTTCGTTAATACCAATAATACTTATATTGGTTATATTACAGCAGTAGACTGAACTAATATTTTTGCCAAACACATTTCATCGATGAGTATAATAAAATAAATAATACTATTAATTATTATTATATTATATATTTTACTTAAGCCAGTTAAGCAATATGATAGGCGTATATATTATTGTTATCGGCTTATGAGTCATCAGACACCACCAAATGTGTTTTCTGGAACCTATATACTCGTATATTGTTACTGTGACAGTTTCAAACCTATATGAATTATGAGGTATTAATATTGATAAAGGGCTTATACATTTTTAAGTAGGTACTTACGAATACATTTTCAAAGCATTGTGATTTTGACCAATTTCTTGTGTAGAAATATGCATAAAATACAAAAAGAGACAAAATTTGAAAATTGTATAACGTATTGATAAAATGCTTATACAGTGAAACCTCGGTATCTTAAAGTCCAAAAGACCAAAAAAAAAAATTCAGAATATAGAAACCTCGAATTACCGATAAGGAATTTAAAACATAAATAAAATTTGGTATAAAAATGTTTAATTATTAAGGAAAATGTGTATTTATATATCTTATACATATTATTAGTATTTGTCATTTGGGTAAGTACTATTTATATATTATTTTCTATGGAAGTAGAATTCTGTCATTTATCTTATATTTTATAATCTGGGCATTTTATTCTTTATCTTATCTGTCATTTATTCGAGTTAGTGAATCGTAATAGGCGGTGGGTACCAAATAATGACTTCGACTTATAGAAAAATGTAGACCGAAATAACTTAACTCGTAAGTTCACGACTAAAAATCAACGGACTGAAAAAAAAATTCGACATACAGAAACTTTAAAATACCGAAGTTCGAAATAACAAGGTTCCACTGTAATATAAATGTTTAGTGAACATTTTAAGTTCCTACAGTACCTATAGGTATAGTCGTATAATGGTGAAAGGTTTACAATTTATAATTAACTTCTTCTCAGCCTGACATTTATTTTATAATACATAAAACAATTTAAATTAAGTTATTATTTCATACTTGAACGTCTGTCTTTTTCTGCAAAAATATTGAGTAGGTATACCTACATTTTATGATTCTAATGCATGTGATAAATTTCTTTCAGTATGAAGTTTATTTTAATTCATCAAATTTTAGTAGTTTTACTTGGTATTTACGTTTAGTATAAATTAAATCGGTTCTATTTCTTAGTTTTGCTAAAATTAATCATTTAATGCGATTTCAGAATGCTCAGGTTAAGATCATCGTGATTATTGACGAATTATTAATTTTAAATTTTCTATTAATTGAACTTAGATCATCCACATGCCACCGCAAAGTATTCGCTGTCTCTAGTTGGTGATAATATTTTTTTCTCGAGTATTTTCTCAGTATTAATTATAGGTACTGAACATTTTTTCAAGAAATAAGAAAAATGAAACAAAGAAAGTAAAATTAACTATAAATTTATAAAATAGGTTTTCGAGAAAAATAAAAGACAAATGTATATATAATTCGCAGTATCTAAAGGAGTAAACAACATATATAGACCAATTCCGAGAGAAATACTGAAATAAATAATAATAGAATGCAAATGTATATATTCTAATGCCCATATAATAATTATTGTACGTCATCGTCAAAATATTATCATAATTCATAGACCAATGCAACAATGTTATGCACGACCCGAAAACCACACAGGGTAAATCCAAAAATTATTAAGCTATAAAAATAAACATGTTGATATTATTATGATAGAAATAAATAATATATGTAAAATGTATGTATGTAGTAAATAATATTATACTCTGCTATTATTTGAATCCTCGATGAAATTCAAGGAAAATAATAAAAATAATTAAACTATAATCTTGAATAAAATGCTTTAAAATGAAAGTATAAACACCGCGACGGGGCTAGAAAAATTTCTGCAGAGCTGTAGCCTATATTATAGACTAATAGCATACTGCGCTCGTCGCCAATGTAGATTTATTACCTATTATGTATAATTTATGATAAAAGTATTTATATTGCTATTAAAGTAATTGATTTTAGTATTATAGCAATACGCCATACACTATATACAGTAATAGTAGGTATAGTAATAGTTGAATAATTAATTTTTGACAAAAATATTGAATTTGAAAATAATTTTTATGTATAAAATATAACAATATTCGTCAAAAGTCTCGAGTACTTATAAATAACATTTTTTATTTGCAATAAAAAAAAAAAAATCGCTACCAAATCAAAAAATCTAATTTTGACAAAATGTTACCTTAAAATGTCTATAAAAAAAAAGTTTATTTTTGTTACGATGTTTTGGTTATCCAAAAGAAAATTATCATTATTATTATTTATTAGGTAATGAAAAACATAATTTATAATAAATCCTTTTATATAAAAATTGAATATTTTATACATTTTTAACTAAAAAATTTTTTTTTAAATGTTCGTAATTTAGATAACGGTATCGAAATTTGAACTAAATGTTTATAGAAATCGGGCTAATAGGTACATTTTTTAAATTAAGCTTCATTAAATATGCAATAATATTTTGAAATATCTTAATTGTAATAAGAAAAACTTATGAGGAACTTTATGTATTACCTACATTTTTAAATTTTTTAACCTAACGAAGTTTTTTTTTAATTTAAATTTTCTATACATAATGACATTCAAAAAATACTCGTATTTATACTAAGCTATCTATAGGTATTTAAAATTTTTAAAAGAAGATCCCATATAAGTAAAAGTGTTCTTAATTCTTATAGAAATTTAAATTTTAAATTAGATAGGTATTATACAAAAAAGATGATTTTTTTGTTTTTGTTCAAAAATATTGTCTACGTAGACTTAAAATTTTTATGAACATATTATAGTATTTCACCTTATTAGATATGTAATGCCATTTAAAAAATAATCATAAGTCTATGACGGGAGTCGTAGTTTAGCTATCCCTGGTATATTGTATATATTCTATAAACCTATCGCTCCGTTTCATAGTAATTTATTGATATTTAATGAAAAATAAATAAAATAAAATAATAATAATATGTATGATATGTACCTATATATACGAATAAATATATTTAAAGATGTATCAAAGAAAATTATTTTTCTTCTAACACGTACGCATATAATATAAAACGCAATCCTACAAGTAGAATGTGTCTGAGAGTAAAAAAGCACAAGTGTTCGTATTATGTAATTAAAACCAGGTAATTTACACAAGAATAAGCTAGGTACCTTAAACAGATCAATATCGTTTTTTAAGCATGTAAAAGCTCTTCAAAAAATTTCTTAAAAGTCGTTTAAAACCATTTATAGAAAAATTAAGATACCTAGCTCATAACATATACCACCAGTTGGCAGTTTGGATTATGAAATAAACTTTAACCATCAACTAAGTTCATTGTCTTACAAATATTATATAGCAAAATGCAGTAAGAAAAAAAAAGTATTGCTATGGAATATTTTAGACGTCACCCTGCAAGCTTTTGATAAGGTTTGGCATACAGGACTCCTAAAATTCTCCTATCATACACCAGGCATGCACTCCTAGAATCATACCTGACTGAACGAAAGTTTGGAGTTATGCATGAAGAAGCGATAATAAATTTGAAAAATACATCATCTGGAGTACTACAAGTCCATAAAGTAAAGGATTAGAAATTAGAGCTTATTATTTATCTATATACTCGGTATAGCTAATACCCCAACTAATGGTGACTGCTAAATATTTTCCGACGACATATAACAATGTTAAGAACAAGTAGGTATTAATGATCAATGGACTACGATTGAAAACTATACAGACCTCATCCAACCACTACATTTCTTATTGGACGATATAGGAGTTGGAAAACCAAAATTTATTGAGATGAATTGGTGAACATAACCTATACTCTACGTAAACTTAAAATTTACAAATTTTTCTGAACTACACCCACACGAGAATATACTATGAACAAAAATCCAGTTAAATTCGGGTATGCACCTTGATTCTTGCCTAAATTGGAACAACCATATCCGCCAGAAAAAATTTCAAATAAAAAATAAATTGCGCAATAGGTATATATTCAATAGTTGGGAGACATTCCATACTAAACCTGGCAAACAAATGGCTTCTATATATAGCTATCATCAAACCGATTTGGATTTATGGCATACAATTGTGAGGTTGTGCCAGAAAATCCAACATCGAAGTTATTCAACGTTGTCAAAATATTGCTCTTAGTATCATTACTGCAAACATACCGGTAGCACAGGAATGAAGTCATGCATCGAGATTTAAAGATTTCACCTATCCAGGAATAAATCAAAAATTTTGTCAATAAATATGCAACGAAGAACTAAAGCACACTATACCTACGTTATAATGCAACTGTTATAACCGACTTTTCGACAACTCGCAAGACTTTATATACCTACAAATATATTTAAGTAGCTATCATATTACATATTATTTATTATTATAATATAGGTAAACATCGATTATTCATTGTATTTATAAGAATCTCTGGTCATTTAAATAAATATCTTTCGAGGCAATAAAAAAATATAGGTTGGTACCTATATTGTAATAAAGTATTGTTAGGTACTTATTAGTTTATGTTTAATAGGTAAGATTGACGTTAAAGTTTTTACGCCAACATTTTTTTTGTACGTTCCAGTCAGAAAAAATTGTAAGAAATCTTGCATTACCTACATTTTCAAATATTAAGTGTTAAAATAAAAATATTATATAATTTGAACTGCAAAATAATATTTTGTAGATATTTATCAAATTATCAAAATTATTATTAATACTTCAAATACGTAAAGCCATTTATAGATCTTTGAAAAATTTAAGAAATTAATTTTATAAAATCATTACAATTTACAAATATTATTCTGTAGTTAAAATTAATACACAATGTTCAATTTTAACATATAGGTACTTTAGACTTGAAAATTAAAAAATATAATATTTTTATTACCGGAAATTAAGAAGAAAATTTTTATTATAAATCCAAATAAAATAAATATTCTTTAAACGATCGACGTTCAAATTTGGACGATATTGAATATTCAAACGTAAGTATTCCTAATAACGATTAATTCACAAACGAATTTTGTTGTTCTGTTATTATTCAAAAAATATTATTCCGTAGGTAGCAACTTACCTAACCTAGCTATTATTTAATTTATCATTTTCAATAGTTATCACTCATTTTATTATTTATTGTTACATGTAAATAGGTATACCTAAGGTACCTCGTACTATACTTAATTTCTTATTTTTCTAGTTGCACGCACAGAAATTTGAAACAATTGCAACAAGAACTTATCTATTAATATCATATTATAAACAAAGGACTGAGATAACATGGATCAATCTTTGAATTTAAACTTAACACATATTATCTGCTTCACTGCTACAGCAACTTACTCAATGAAGTTGATTTAGTTTTTTTTTTCTTTAATTTTAAATATAATACATAAACATTACATTATCTAAAGACTAAAATGGTCATAAATTGACATTATTAGACAGAGAGCGGTGAAAAAACAATAAATATGTTGGTCCGTAGGTCGAAGACAAAATTTATATTTTATACAAGTATGTAGCAAGCGCGAATCCAGGGGGGCATAGGTGGCAAGTGCCACCCCCGTTGGAAAAAAAATAAAAATTTTAGTATCGAAATTTATTTTTGTGGGGGGGGGGGATATATCTATATTATAAAATATTTCCTATAAAGTGCTCCAACCGTAAATACATGCTGGATTGCTGGATCCGCCCTTGGTATGTAGGTATCTACATAATAATACTATAATAATTTAATTACCAATAGGCTATAACGTTTGATGTAGCACTGATTAATATACAGTAAATTATAATATTATATGTATAGTATACTATACTACAAGTATAGAATAATAAAAGGTGGTAAATATCATTAATATCAAAATATTATTCATATTGTAGATCATAATATAATATAAACTACCTTTATCAATTAGTGGAAACGATCAATAACAATCATAATTCATGATTATAATGCATCGATAACATTCAGAATTTATTACCATATCGTCGTTGATACGAAAAAACCGGTGATACCCATAAATGCAAATCATATATGTTTTTTTTGGTAGGTAGTTCAAAATGATCAAAACGAATTTGCGCTTTTGTAGGTGCATTGGCCATAAAAAGACAAAAATAAATTATATTACCTGATACAATGTTGTACTTATATTATTTACTATTATTTTTCTTTTATTTAGTTCTTAAGTATTTTTTTTTTATATTTTAAAAACAACAATGATTAAGTTTAGTTGAACAGTTGAAGTTTAGTGTTATTGTATTGTATTTTATCATAGACAATTACGATGACGGTTGTCGGTTAATAATTTTATTATTCAAAATTACTATACAGTATAACCTTACATCAAATGAGATTTTTGATAACTTTAGCTTTAAAACTACCATATGAATTATGAAATGATTTTAATATTGTTTATTAGTCGTTTTATTTTTAATTGAAACATGTTTGAAATTCTAGTGAAAAAATAATTGTAAGTCAAAAATCAAGATTCAGTTTTTTTAAAGTACTGTATAAATTATCAATATTTTGTCAAATTGCAAGCTTTATTAGTTTGCTTAAACCAAACGTATAGAGATTTCATGAATATTAGTTGATGTCATATTATTAATTTTTAATTACATAAAAGATATTTAAAAAACGATTTATAGTATAAGGTCACCATGTAAGGATATAAGAAATACGTTATTATTTTTAATTAATTGTACGATGAAGGTTGGTGATAACTGATAACACATATGAGATATTATGTTCAAATGATCCCTTATTTTCTTAATTCTTTTGAAAGCAGAGATCTAAACTTCTCAACATTTTAAATTTAGCACAGGTTTTTTAGTGTGAATGGTATACTATATTAGTCTACATTAGTGGTTTCTAAAATGTGGTTTTAGGTTGATGTTAGAAGCCTAGGGGGTCTGATTATGTTTAACCAAACAACTATTTAAGAGGTACAAGTGAGACAGTCTCTTGTTCATGATGCTGACAATAAACATGACATGAATGCATTTTTGCTCCATTTTCATGTTTTTAACAACATTTAAATTTATATACATACAAAAAGTAAGATAGGTACATTAAAAAAATAGATATGAGCCCATTTTAATTCAAATTATGGGTTTATGAGATAATAACTCTCAAACATATTTTAGATTTTGAGCGAAACTAGGAACATACATATTGCAGGTTTTACAATATTATATTTTTAATTTTTTACGAATAATATTCATTGCAAGTAGTCCATGATGTTTCAATAGTTTTATATAACACCTTCATTGATAAAAAATATATTGTTATTTAAATGATTTCTAAATTATGTACTTCATAAATTTACTAAAATATTTTAATTTACACTAAACAAAATACATTTTTGAAAATTTTGATGTTATCGTTTATATTCCTAATTTTAAATTTAATGTTTATAAAAATGTAAAGTTCAGTAAAATGTTGTAACAATTAAAAATACTCATGTATTTTGTTTATATATCATCATAATATCATTAAAGATTCTACTACATAGCTTTGAAATATAAAATAATTTATAGTTAAATTAAAAGCGGTTTTCATATGCATATGTAATAGATTATAAAAATAATTTATGTAGAATGTGCATTTACCAAACAAGTCAAATATTTTAATACTAGTATCTAATTAACTTGCTTTTTTTAATCATATCAAATATTATGTAGTTAACTTTAATAATTATATTCAATAATATGTAACTATCAAATAAGAAAAGCTCAATATAAAGAAGAAAACATTATGCTCTTCCAAAATGGTATTCACTAATTTTGATTTAAAAACGCTTAATTGTTTTCATTTTTTATTATGACAATATATGTTAATGCATAATTACATTTCCATAAAAATCAATTGTATAGAAAATTCTATCCTACTTAAATATTAACAAGAAACAAAGAATATATATTTTTACAATGGTGCACATCTAGCCATTAATTCAGCAGGTAGTTTTGAAGTTAAGAATTCTAGCTCTTTTCTACCATTAGTTTTTTGTAACCATCTTTTTTCTTCATAATAATCTAACATGTTATTAAATTCTGCAGTAGAAAGTTCTGGAACCATCACTGGAATAAATGGATCAATATGTTCAAATCCCTGAAAAAATATAGTAAAATAATTATAAGTAATAATAAATAGTATAGTTAAGAATAAATATACTTTGATTAATAGTATTTTACATTTAAACAAACAATATGTATTTCAGTAATTGAAAAAAATAAAAAAATGTATTGGTGTTATTTACTTTTTAATGTAATAATTTATTATTGTATTATAATCTAAAATAACAATAAAAATGTTGAAATGTGTATCATTTCTAATTTCTGTTTCAGTACTATATTATAATTAAATAAAATAACAAACTATCATAACTTTTTTCATAGACATTATTTTATCAATATAATTGCTTAATTTAATAAAATAATATTAAAAAAAAAAAAAAAATGACAAGATTTTGTCTTACTTGTCGTCCAATGAGGTAAATAGGTAAATGAGACTCTCTTTTTGTATTTAAAGCAGCTCTAGGTGAGGTGACCATAACTATAGCACCATTATTCTAGAATAAAAAATAGCAAAATTAACTATTTAGTATTTAACATAATATATAACAAATTTATGTTATAATTTGTTTTTTATAATCAGTATAGTATATATTACCCAATCAGAAAGTACAGCTGATAATCCCGTTTGAACCATAGTGATTTGTTGAGGAGTTACTTTAACCCTGTCTTCTGTTTTTAAATCGGTTTTTTCATTGAAGAATGCATTAAATCCATCTATTGCTACTAACATTTTGCATCTAAAATTAAAATAATTATGTATTTATATATCCATTAAACATGATTATTTAATAAATTGCATTTAAAGAAGATAAATTTTTTTAAACTAATATATTTTTAATATGAGCGAGTATATTTTATAAATGTATTTAAAATCAAAAATATTAAGTATAATGTATATATATTTAGTTAACCAAATTATAGTGGAAAAGCAATATTTTTTACCAGTTTCCCAAATTGTGCAATAACTAAAATATTTTGAGAATTGATATTCAATATTTTTTGTTACACTGTCTTTTAAAGATATTCTGCTAAATAAAAGAAACACTACTTATTAAAATAAGCCAAGAAATGATAGATTTAATTTGTGTAAAAAAATCGATTTTAATAAAGTAAGTTAAAACAATTAAATTGATGATTGAAATTTTTGCTATTTGACAACGAGTATTTAATCACATATTAACAAATTTGAATTTGACATTAATAACTTTTATTTTAATAATTTTTAATTATCACTGATTAGAAATGATAAAATAATATTGTGCATTGTATTGTTTTTTATTTTATTGAACATGAATTCAATGATTTTCTATGAAACTAATAAGTAATAACTATATTACAATAATTCTGTAAGCTTCCAGAAGTCAATGTACATTATTGTACAATGTATGTACTAAGTAGTGTTGTGAAAAAATTAAAAATAATTTCAATGAATAATTAATTTTATTTAAAATGAAGTTTAATATTGATCCTTTTTTAGTCATCAAGTAATAACAAGACCTCGGTAATATATTACATGAGTGTTTAAAGAATACAATTAATAGTAAAATACATTTTAATATTGCTAATAATGAATTTGTGACTAATTTAAACATAATACTTTTTAAAAATAACTTATTTCATACTTAATTTTTACCATAATTGTATAGTATAATATATTAAAAGAACTACAAGAACTATAAATTTATATATGCAAATAAAATGGAATTTTGGAAATACTAAGTCTCTATAAATTTATTTGTATATTTTAAACTTGTGTAGCAAAAGTAATTAAAAAAAATTACTAAATTTTCAGACTCAACTTCTATTTATAACTATTTATTTGTCACATGTATTAACCGTTAAAATTTACTTATTTACTATAATTTGTTAAAAGAATTATCAACAATTAAATCATAATATTAATAATGAAGTAAACTTACTTATTGTTTGAACAGTGAGCTTTTAACTCATTCAGAAGTATATCCATGCAATCACATGCATATTTAGCTCTATTTATGCCATGTGTAATTAATTCATTGAGTGTAGTTCCTTTGGGCGTAGTTTCTCGCTGACTCCAAACATAATCTTGACTTGTAGTAAGCTAATGAAACAAAAAAAACAAAAAAAACAAAACAGATCAATAAAATGATACAATTATAATTCCTTGATTAAATAGTTACATTCAATTCATCTAATAAAGCACTATTTTGATGCATAAAATGTTTTAACCATTGAGCTGCTATTAACGGTATGTCAGCCATACCATTTTTGGAAGATGACCAATTAACTTCTTTACGATCATATTTAAGCCATATTGGAACTAAAAAAAAAAAATTGTTTTGTTAAAAAAATCTTAAAAATGATGAAGTATTGAATATAAACATACCATAAGGGATGTGATATAAAATGAATTTTGAGCTATAAGCATAATGGAGTATATGAGCAAGACTGAGTGATTTACCGCTACCCGTTTGTCCGTCTATACATTAATAATATAAGGACAATTTGTTTCGACTATGTATTAACAATAAATTCAATAATAGAAACATTATTTTAAAAGGATACATAATAAATATCGAACAGCTGGTTTTTGAAAATCAGTCGATTTCAAACTGTTAATAATTTCCAACGCTGGCTCTCGTATCATCAAGGCAGTTTCAGCAAACATTTTAGTTTGTTCGGTAAAAGGTTTTGGTATACCACCAGTTTGAAATATATTACTAACAGTTTTTGGATCTATGGTATAAAATTTTGATACATCACGGCTGTCATGGTCTCCCTAGAAATTACAGTATTGATTAACAGTAATACAATGATAAAATATAAAATGTGTAAATGTTAAGTAACAAACCGGATTTTTCTTTTCCGTGCGTGCGGCTTTTGGAATCTGATATTGTGTTTCTTGTTTTACTGCCGCTGTAGCATAATTACAAAGCCGTCTGTAAGCTTTCATTTTGACCAAAGAAGAAGCCGGCTTTCTGCCTTCTGGTGAGAGTCAAGAATTTCTATTTGATTTTCTTGTGGTTTAAGGTTTTCACAATGATAACATGACGACAGGAAATGATAATAAATTTGATAAACAATGATTTTTATCATGGTGGATAGGACAGGTATCAATCCGCTTTAGTTTTTGTTTTTATATTTTTTGATGACAAAATAAGATTTTTTAATGAGAGATTGATAATGTTCTTAGAAACCACATTTACACGTAACTAACAAATAATATAGATATTATTAATTAATATTTTTTGTAATATTTTTTTTTTCAATGTAAATTTGTGAGTAGGATATATTATTATAAAGTCATAAATCATAATCATAAGTTGGCCATCTTGGCAAGGATATCAATATTACTCTGCCCCTCCTAATTCTAATTTTTGTAACTATACTAACTATAGTAGTGATTATTTTAACTTGGGTGTTTTAAGTTTTTTTGAACGTTTGTTTTAAAACGTTCTTGCTTGGGTAGTGTTATATTGAATTAATAATGTAAAATATTGTGTATTTTCTTTTCTGTAAGTTGTTACATAGACATAAACCAAAAATGTAAGTACTATCTTTTGTTACTATTGTTAATAACTATTATATTAATAATAATATGAAAATTATTAAATGTACACTATCTAAAATTAAAATTAAAAACATATAACCTGTTATTAAGGTTTGCATTAGTTAATTAATTTTTTTTATTAAATAAACTATAAAAAGTAAAATTATAGGTAATTGTAGAAAGGTATTTGTGTTTCAGCGACTTTGAAAAATAATAGTGGTATTTTAGCAGGTATACAAGATACACTTAAATCTATTGGATTTATGGTATTTTTACACAATATATCCACATTTAGGTTGATTAGATTTATATTAAAATTCTGTATTTAAATATCTATATTATGATTTGATTTATACTATTATACTATGATTCTATGATTCTTGTAATTGTAAAATATGATAGGTTAGGTAGGTACTTAGGTACTTTTAATTTTAATTAATAAATTAATTATTTAACACTAATTTTTTCAAAATGTATTTAAACCTAATTATAATACCTACTTATTATTTATTGTCTTACTAATATATTAATATTTGTTTTAAATTATGGATGTAACATTTCTCATTATTTTAAATACTAATTTAAATTGCTCACAAATATTTTAAATTCCTATATCTTCTGTTAATTATTTAATCTCATCTTACAGGATAATATTTGAATAATTAGATTAAAAGTACCGAGTACCATCTATAAATATTATTTTATTTTCCTGTTTCTTGCAGGACATTTTCTGTGATATATAATCAAAAAAAAAAATACCATTAATTTAAGTCAAAAATTATAATAATATGTTGAATAATGAATGCTAAAGAACGTGCACGTAATAGATGGAAATTATTGGCAAATACAGTCAGTAAAAAATGTCAAGACCAAATATTTGCATCACAAATAAGCTATGATCTCTTTAATATTGAATGCATCAATACTGAATGGTCTAAATATTCTTCATGTGTTCAAAACAATAATTTCTCAGCAATTGTATGTCGATCTCCTATAATTGTTACGCCTGAGGAACTTATGGGCTTTAACAATACTGGAAATGTTCGTATATGGCCATCTGAAGAAGTACTAGCTTATTATGTACTATCAAATCTGGATTTATTCAGAGATAAGACTGTACTTGAGCTGGGCGGTGGTATGAGCTGTTTGGCAGGTATAATGGCTGCTTTATATGGTTTTTGTAGTGATGTTCATTTGACTGATGGAAATCCGAATTCTGTGTACAATGTTGAGCGTATACTTGAGAAAAATGTGTTCACAACCAAAGTTACTTGTTCGGTTAGTTATAATGAACATTGCATATTGTTATTAAAGTAATGACACCAATACATGTAGACTCGTTTGTTGTTCTTTTATTACTACGTGTATTAATCTTATTTTTTTTCTATTATTATTATTATTATTTCCATTTTTTGTTATTAACCTGGCATATTTATTCATTGTTTGTAATTATTAGTACCTATTTTAATTTAATTTGATTGGATTTGGGTTAAATAAATCTAATCATTTGTTTTTATCCATTTTTTTTTATTTAATTTTGATCTCACTGTTTGTTTGTGTTAATCAAATACCTAGTTGTAGTGGAACAATCTGAACTCTTTCTCATTTATAAGCATGCTTTTGAAGAAGTTTAGTAGCCTGAAATGAACCAGTCAATAATTGAATTTTCAATTTATTCTGGAACTAATGGTAACATTCGCTGATTAGGTGTTGAAATGGGACCAAAGACCTGCAAACATTTGTCATTACGATGTGGTATTAGCCGCTGATTGCCTGTTTTTTGATGAAGCTCGTGACGATTTGGTGCATACTATTGCTGCATCATTATCATTTGATGGAGTTGCATTGGTTGCAGCACCAAAACGAGGAACTACTTTGTACGAGTTCATAAACATGGCACAGCAAGAGGGTTTGATATGCACCATACAACAAAACTACAACTCTCTGGTATGGGAACGTCACTCTAAACAAATTCTCTACAATCCATCGTATGATGCAGATTCACATTATCCATTGTTGATAAGTATTACCAAAGCGACCAAAATTATTGATTGCCAATTTCAATAAATTATTTAAGATAAAAATTATATACATCAGTTAAAATTAAAATATTGAAGCTGACAATCCAATAGTGTCAGTAAATAAGTACTTGACTTTTCAATACTAAAAAAATCAAAATAATAATCAACTTCTAAAAATCCATATTTTTTTAATTGATATTTACAATAGTAAATCCATAGGAGGGCACAATTAGATCAATCATCTCCCTATTGTTTTTGAATTTATTTATTTTTCATTTTGTAGTAAAACAATTGTTATAAAATTTACATATAGAAGTGTGTTTTAAAAAATTCTATTTCAAAATATATTAATTTATAGCAAATTTTCTCTCATCATCCCTCTATATTAAATGGTGTTATAATGGTTTATAAGTAGTGTAGTTTCAAAATTTTGTTTGTTAAATGATTATAAAGTTTCCACTCCCATTTTATGGGGCTGGATCCATCCATAGATTCTTATATTTATAATCCAGTAATTACATTTCAGTATTTATTTATAGATTTTATTGTTAATATTTTTTAAAACTACTACCTACCTACATATAATGCATTATACCTTATAAACTTTAATTTCTAAAAAAATTATTGTGGGTATGGCATGAATTGATTGTGAATCAAATTAAACTCGAAGTTAGTTTTATTTATAGTATTGTAGACAGTTGAAATAGTATTTTCTTTTTTTTTTTTTTGTAGTTCCATTACTTTTTAGTTACATTTAATAGGTTTGTATCCTAGACACAAATGTTTAATAACAAATAGAGTTCCTAGAGCTTACTGACAAATTTTTTTAAACAGGGTGTTGGTGTATTCAAATTTTCTACAAAATAAATTAATGATATTTAAAATACTCGTTAATCTGAAAGTCGCCAATAATTAAAATTTAATTTCATATCTTATTATAAATTGTTTTTAAATTATTTATTTCCATTATTCCTCAACTATAGTTTCTTAATTCATATTAATATCTATTACATTAAAGTATTTTATTTTGAATATTATATTGTTTTAGTCTTATTTGCAATATTATGCATGTAATAAAAAATTACAACCACAATGAAAATATTTATAATTTATAAATAACAACATATTAAGTAATTTACTTCTACACATATTTCTCACACATTTATTACTATTTGTTTATTTAATAATTCTTTATTGAAATTTAAAAAAAAATTTTAGATACCTATTATATATTTAAAGCAAGGAAAATAATTTGTTGGAATTATTTTTTTCTCAAATACATTCTAGTTTATTTGTTTTCAATATTTTATTACTGAACAGTAAATATTATGTATTATATTGTATTGGTACTAAACTTGTATGCTACTTACTACGATACCATTAGTTTTGAAACCAAACATAGTTGTACTGCATGTTAATTTTTAATTTAAAATTAATTTTGTCTGTAAAGTAAAAGATACAAATGATAAGTAAATAAAATTTATAGAACAGACTCAAATGTTTTAATTTTCATGGAGACACATTAAATTGATTATATAATAAAAACACTTGGATCAACATATATATTAGATTGCTTGATTTTAAGATGGATAATTGCAGTCATTATTAATTCATTAAAATAAAATGTTAGAAGTTTTTTAAAACAACATAAAAATTCTTAAGAAAATAAAAATCACAATAATATTTAACAATTATAAATATCTTACGACTTATTTGGAGGCTTAGGGACTTCTAGCTCTAAAAAAACATGCAATTATGTAATTTTTTTATCTACCAATAAAAAATTTATTTATAACTATTTATGATTATTATTATTTAAATTATAAATGATACTTGCGTAAAAAAATACGTTTTGATTATTTGAGAGTTATTGATCAAATTTAATACTTGATTGTGTGCCTAAAATACAAAACAGAGTAATGGTTTATAATATTTTTATTTTTTAAATTGTTCACTACAAATTGTTTACCTTGAGAATTGCACTGTACTATTAGACATTTTTATGTTTTCAAACATAAACCTGTAGCAGTTATTATTATTTTTTTTTTTGAAAAGGTTCGTTCCACACATTTACGGAACAAAGTGGTGCATAGTTAAAGAATACTAGATTATCATTTGTTAGATTTTCGTAAATTTTATCTATGTCCTCAAGTTTCCTAAATCTTGATTAAAAGAACTCTTCTTTTCCTTATTTTACAAAACTTACGGCTACTTTTTGATTGTTGTATCTTCAGCATTTTAACAACACAACCGTAAACAAGAAATCACGATAAACAATGGTCGACCAATACAATTTTATAAAATAATAGAACGTGGTTTATATTATAGAATATAGACTATAAAATTAATTTATCATTTTATCTAATCACTGGTAAATTCGGGTCCTATCAAAGAAAATACGATAAATTAACTATTTTACAATAATTGCTTAATATACTACGTTGACTATAGTCTATAGTTATATACTCAACACGTATGCATTTGAACTATGTAAATCGTCTTTATAAATAAATACTTTCAATGCTTTCAAAGTGCTTAAAAGTTACATACTTCTAAATTATGCTTTAATAAGAAAAACCATTAAGATATGCAAAATATGCACTATCAAATTTTGGATTAGATTCTATATAACATGATCAGGATTTATTTTTGACTCTGCTACTTTTTATACGATTTAGAAAAAAAAATGCAAATGTTAGAAGCCTCTAAGCCTACTTATCATGCAGCAATAAAAATGTAAGTTATAATTAAATAACCTTACAATTAGCATATAGCATGCATCAAATTTCAGTAAGTAGCATACAAGGTTTTAGGTTGATACCATAGTATTCAAAACAATATTATTATAAATTTATTACATACCTTCACTTTTAAATTTTAATTATATTTAAATTTATGTTCCTATCTGTAATGTTTTTTTCTGCTTTATATTTATTATAGATTGTGTGTTATTATTATTGTAAACAACTTTTAAATCTCTTAACGTAGGTAAAAATCCTATGAATATAATTTCATTACTATAGTAATTATAAACACCAATACATTAAACATATTGAATTTAATTATTATACAATACTATAATATGGGTATATCATATATATTTATATAATGTTAGCGCTATTATAAAAACCTAGGGTCCAATCTAGAAATTATTATAACTTGACATACGTTTTAATATATTAATATTGTATTCATTAGCTTTATATGATATATAAAATATGTAATAGGTTAGGTATATAATGTTGTATATTTATCTATATTATTGTTGTAGATAATTTTAAAAGACAATTATTTTTTACACTGTTACCGTTTGATAAGTTTATTCAACATTTTTTCTAGTCTTGTTTAGTCATTATTGATATCGATTATGTATTACTTTTCAAAATAGAAGTGATTTATTTATTAGGTATATTATTATTGATACATTTCATTACTTAGTTAATAAATAAATATGTGATAATTAAAACACTAAAAATCTCTTATCTAATTGGTAAATTTGTTCAATAATATACCTATATTCAATAAATATCATGAATATGTATTGTGTGTATTATTCAACTTACGTTTTACATAATTTAATTTTAATAAAATTGTATGAATAATGGATATTCATTCCAATTACTTTTCCATGTTACTCAATATTATCTTGAATTATGTAATTTTGTTACTATATTATATTATATTTATTGGTTACCTATATAAAATGTAATTGTTTTAGATTTTAGATTTTAAAAAATAGACACAAATACACAATGTTATATACTCTATTCACGTTTAAAAGCGAGCCAGGCGGTCGATTTCTGCACATGGGTCTAGCATCGTTTTGTATTAATTATTGATGGTTGATTAAGTGGGGCAAACGTTATGTTTGTGATTTGCGTGCTACCGATAAAAACTGAATGCCGCCCTAGTCGCTTCTAAACGTAGAGTATAGTTTTTGGTAATATTAACGATTTTGAGTTATTTTTAATGTATATGTAATACAAGTAGTTAATGAGAAAATCATGGTTGCCGTTTTATTTAAAATAAATAGTAGTAATATTAAAAACTGCGTTGGTAATCTGCCAATTTACGTCGATCTCCTCTCAATGATTGACAACAACAGACCGTGGGTGTGTTGTACGCATCGTGAATTTCAATATAATATGAGTGTTATATTCGTTAACTATATTTTGACGTGAGTGTAAAATTAATCAAAGGAAGACCATCTCGAAGTGGTAGTTCGCTGACATACGTCTGTGTTTAAATACCCATTGCCAATGGCTATGGTTTAAATACCGTATAAAATACAGATTACATGTACAGGTACTTTTCTACAATATGCTATGTTTACATCCTTACCTTATGTTAGACTATAATTTACTTAACCTATTGATAAGTATCATTGTAGTATATCGTATTATAAAAATCTTCAGACCACCCACTGATGTAAATGCTATACAGTATACGCTGATGCATTTACGCTTATTTTGTTATTAATTCGAAGTCGCTAAAACAGTAAATACATTTTAACGAGAGTTAAAATCTCACAAATGATAATATAAAAATTTTCTATTAATAATTAATTTAGCATGTAAGAACATCATAATTATACATCGTTCTTTTTAAGACAAATAAAATAAATGCCTATATATAAACGTTAATGCATAAAAGTGTATGATAATTATGCACTTTCTAGTGGCACAATCTGGAATTTTTAGTGCAGTAAAAGAAGAATTCAATGTATTATCATAATATTAACGTAGGTACTTAGATATAATATAAACTAAGGTGAAAAATCATTTATCATTATATTAATAGATATTAATTATTATGTATTACTTGGGTTATACTCCTTTGGTGTGTTGTTACTTTGTACAGAATACATTTTACATGTCAGAGTAAGTTAAGCTATAGTATATATATACTCTGGAGAGGGAGGATTAGATGTAGTTTCAAAATAAATAAACAAAAAATAAATTTGTATAAATAATTTCCTAGTAAGTTATCAAAACTTTTCAAAAGTCCTATGAGCTCTTTGGCTTTCATTCATTTTGTTAATGAGCGAAGGTGCCTTTATAAATTTAAACGTCCCTACTTTGTGTCTTTATTATAGGTATTTACTTAAATCTGTAAATTCAACAAACTTATATTGACTTGACATTTTTGAAACGGCTTATAAAATTATCAATTATTACTTAAAAATGAGTATGAGGTTTGTGTTAGAGATTGTCATTCACTTGTTAGGTGTTTGTTTTAGTGATAAATCATTGAATATTTATAAATTATTATAATTTATGTATTTATTTTCCAAATTTTTTAAAATTACTAAAATATAAAGGATATTTAAATATTTTTTTATTATTCTTTTATTGTAAATAATATAAAACATATCAATCTATAATCTACTCGATTGTTATAATCTATTATTTTAAATTTCTAAAACGTGCACAGACAGTTATAAATATAAAGTATGTTAATAAATAGTATGTATATCGGTATAGTGATTTTTCCGTGGTATTCATATAGAGAAAAAAAATCAATTTTAAAATCTGAATAATAAACAAAAATCTCAGTTTACAAAATCCTTATTATTCACATTCCTTTAACACAAATTATTCAGATTAATTCCATAATACCTACCTACCTTCAATAAGTTTACAATATACATTGTAGTATTATGCACTACGTAGAATAGATACATTTTATAGTATATCATATTATCGTAAGGTTTTACGTCGTCATCTGCGTGTTGGCATTTCGTCGTCAACTATAGGACGAGGCCGAAGTATACGTGATGTTGCCTATAAATATTAATGGCTATAATAAAATATATATTGTAATTAAAAAAGATCCTACGTCCGTAGTTGGTGATCAGAGATCTAAAGATATTTGTTTATATTTTTTATGTTTTTGGCAACGTTAAAAAAAAAGTACAAACCATTGCGGTCATCCGTTTTTCCGGCCACTTTTTTACAGTTAAAAATTTTGGGTATAATTTACTTGATTTTCGACGCAAAGCAGCATAAATAGTAGGTACCTTCGTTATTCCTATACGACTATTTCAATAATAATTAAATGTACCTATAATATGATATTATAATAGTAATAATATAGCATATATTATACATCGTATTGTATAAAAAAGATTTATTCATTTTTTCTCTTTTGTTTGTGTTTGTGTTTTTTTTTTCTTAAATTTTATTTTATATAGTCTGGACTTGTGTTTAATGTTCTATTAATATTATGCTCCTAAACGGCTTTTCTTGTTTTCTTTTTGGAACGATCACAAAATGGTTAGTCTCGGAGATTGCCAATCGCCGCGTATTAGACTAGATTCCTGATTTAGATCATCCGTGGTGCCCCCATAGGCTAAATGCCCTCTATTAGCAACGACGTCGGCCAAATCGTATGTAGGATACGTATCGATTGCTCAACTGCTGCCGGATCGTTAATTTTAGTCGAACGCCTATCCCTTCTTTCCCGCCATCCCGCAGTATGATATAGTCATTGTAATTTTAGTTCAAAATAGATGCATTAATAAATAATAAGTATAAGGTAAATCTATGCGTCATTTTTGTCTATATAATACACATAGGTACTCTCATTGTAATTACTAATTACATAATATATATATATATATATATTTATACTTTTTATACAAAATAAACGTGTACACGCTTAACTCTTCTCTATAGGATAGGTTTTTTTTTTTTATTATTTGTTTTACCCAAAACCTTTGTCATTTGTAAAAGTTTACCAGTGTACAAAACTATTTTTTTTATAATGTTATTTTTAACGTAACCGTTTTAATATTTTTCAAACACCAAAGTAAACATTCGTATTTAGTGCAATAAAAGTTATATGTGTTTTTAAAAACGAATTTAACACACACGCATACATGTGTGTTGGGAGAAGGAGACCAACAAAGATTAACTATTGTCAAGTTGATAGAACTTCATTATGTATAATTTTCATTGCATAAAAATCACGTGCAGCTTTAAATTTGATTAAAAATCCGCAGACGACAAATTATTTATTTATTAATATAGATATCATATAGTTCTAAACATATTATTGAAGTATTAAACATAACTTAGATATATGATCAAGTTTATGATCTTAAGTTTATTGATCAACATTCAACAAGTAAACACAATCCGAAAATGTAAGAGGAAGAAGGTGTGCGTTTTATATTTCAAGTAGTTGTTAGGCACGACTTTTTACAACTTCTCAGGGCTGCCCAAACTTCTACAACTCTCGTCGTAAGATGGTGCTTCGATTTTTGCGAATTATTGATTGTTACATATACATATATTTGTATTGTGTATATTTTAGACATGCGATTAAAGCTCTTATAACAATACAGTTGAGTCGCGATAACTCGAAGAACTCGACAACTCGTTCTTTTTTTAATTCCCCTAGAAATTATAATAACATTAAATGTATTAAAAGTCTTGTTAACTCAAATATAAAATTGTGATAAATAACTTAGTTGAAGTATATTTTTATATTTGGATATTCTGGGTATATCGTGATTATTTTGTTAATTATTATGTATCATGTTTCATCTACTCTAGTACTGTATAATAAAGATTAAACGAGTAGATAGAAACTGATTATTAGCGCAAACACAATAATAATAAGTATGTATTGGTTAGTATGTGTCTACACTCTGTCTACTAACTCTGTAACTAACCTGTCGTGTTTGTCGTGCGTATTTTCAAATGTTTTTAAACATGTCTCAAAAACGAAAATTAAACCATTTAACTTTAGCTGAAAAAGTTCATGTGATACAATTGGTGGATAAAGGTAACCGGAAAAAACAAGATATCGCAAAAGAATTTAATATTCTTCCAAATACACTGTCAACATTTTTAAAAAATAAGGCGGATATTTAAAAAAAAAATTTAAAAACAATAAAGGCGACTGTAAAAGATCAAAACCAGCAGAATATCCAAATGTATAGAGGTATGTTTATTCAAATGGTTTACACAATGCAGAGATAAAAATATACTTATAAGTGGACCAATACCAAAAGAAAAAGCAGAATATTTCGCAACTCAATTTGGTTATTCTAATTTTAAAGCAACTCGAGGTTGGTTAGGAAATTGGAAAAATCGTCATGACATAATTTTTCGTAAAATATGTGGGGAAAGTGCTACTGTAAATGACTCTTGATGTAGTGAATGGTTAAGAAAGATATCAAACATCATAAAATAATATTTTCCCGATGATGTATTCAATGTGAATGAGACAGCATTGTTTTTTAAATACCTACCCGACCGCACTTCTATTTTGAAAGGGGAAACTTGTTCAGGTGGTAAACAAAGCAAGGAACTGATAACAATTTTTTTAGGATCAAATATGTCAGGTTCCGAAAAAATTAAACCACTTTTAATCGAATTAAAATCAGCTAAACCACGATGTTTTAAAGGAGTTAAGAGTTTACCATTAGGTTATGAGTCAAACAAAAAGACATGGATGACTGGTGATTTATTTAAAAATTGGTTTATAAAATTTGATCAAAAAATGCGACTAAATCAAAGAAATGTTTTATTACTTATTGATAACTGTAGGTACAGCTCATTGTAATATCAATTTAAAATCTGTAAAAATCGAATTTTTACCTCCAAATACTACATCTATACTACAACCAATGGATCAGGGAATAATACAACATTTCAAAACATTATACCGCAAAGAAATTATTCGAAAAATTGTTTACGATATTGATGAAGGCAGACCATGTTCAATAAATCTATTACAACCCATGCGTATGCGTGAAAAAGCATGGCGTAATGTACAACCAAATATAATTGTCAATCGTTTCAAAAAAGCTGGATTCTATTTTAATGATGAGCAGTGTGATGGTGATGGTTTAGAAAACAATGGCGACGACGATGGTGGATATGATTGGCAAATCGTAGCAGATAAACTTAATATCGATCAATAGATTACATTACAATCATAATATGCTACAGTCGATGAAAATATTGTAGTCAGTGGACTGTTAACTGATAACGAAATCATGGGTATAAATATAATATCAAATAGTGATTCCGAAAATAATGAAAATGATGAGCCCGAAATAACTTTAAATATGATTACGGCGAACCGAGCAATGTCATCATTACAAACTGTTAGGCAATTTGTTGAATCTGTCGAAGTCGTGGATACTTCTATTTTCGAATCCATAGGCAAATTAGAAGATTTTTTTCAATAAACAGCCAAAAAACTAAAAATTAATAGCAAATTATTTTTTTACCGTATCTCATAAATAATACATATTAGGTATGTACATATTATAATTTTATTGTATTTATTTTTTAAATTTTATTTAGTTTTTCTATAGCGTTTATGTATATACATAAATGTATTGTATTTGTCATAACGTTTTTATCGTAAAATTTTAAAACTATATTTCATAACATGGGTAACTCGAAGTTTTGATTTTATTTTGATGAGTTCGAGTTGGGTATCTCGAATAATACATATCTCGAGGTGAATTTTTATCCCCCTTAAACTTCGAGTTATCGCGACTCGATTGTATTTTACAATATATTGTTTATATACCCGCAGCTGTACATAATATATATTATGATTATGAATAATATACCTATCCATTATAATTTGTATGGATTTTTTTTTGTCCAAACGCACGCGATAGGACCGCGTCGACTGTTCGAACGAACGTAATCAAATATTTATACGTTATTTATACAACACGATAGTACGATACTATACATTAGTTATAGGCTAGGTACTTTCTTGTAGGTATACGATAAATTTTATTATATATAAGATACAATATATACAATAAATAGTTCGTGTGCGTGCCCGTTAGTATAATAATCGGGAATCGAGATAAACGTGTTCGTTGCGAGTCAAGACGACAAATCATTTAGCTCGTTACTGAATATAATACGCTTATTTTTATTATTTCAATCATATATATATATATGTATAAAACAATACATATATGATATACTTTTGCGATCATGAAACCTATATAATCTATACGTATACACACACATATGTATATACATTGTATAGAATTAGCTATTATTATTACGATACTGATGAAAACAAAACTTACGCTGTAGTGCTGTACATATAATGTGTATTAAGGACGAAAGCTTCTATAGACCTTTTTATATGTATATATATATATATATATATATATATATATATATATATCCGGTATATGTGAAGGGTAATGCACGCCGTATACCTACGCATCTCGTAATAATCTCCTCGCGGATTTTACACCCGTTTTGAATATTGGCGCAATTACCATATTATATTCAACGCCTGCTGTTTTATTGTATACCCGTACCTTTTTTTAATTTAATTTTACTTAAATACTGTAATACTAAAATAGGTACATTATATATTTATAATTCCAAAAATACAGCTTGCCGAGTGATTTTAGAACAAAAAACCTTAAATAAAAGTTGTAGAGAACAACTTTAGCTAGGGCGATATAGGACTAGATTTTTGTTTTTTGTTTTCAAAGCTGAATATTTCAGTTAATCTAAGAATGTTTTTGTTTTTTACATTTTATATCGAGACAATTAACCTAAACTGCCCTAGAAAAATTTGTTATCTACAAGTTTTAAAAAAGGTTTTTTTCTCTGAAACCTTTCAGTAAACTTCATTATTGGAA
This sequence comes from Melanaphis sacchari, assembly GCF_002803265.2. NCBI lineage: Eukaryota > Metazoa > Arthropoda > Insecta > Hemiptera > Aphididae > Melanaphis > Melanaphis sacchari. The sequence goes on along the minus strand of NW_020270976.1, from coordinate 1,879,526 downwards.
CTCGTGAAAACATTTTTGTGTCGTATTTTTTTCCGGTGTGGTCTACTTTTAATAACAAATGGACATAATGATATTATATAATTATGTACGAGTATAATATTAATTTTATATTAAAATTCGGGATATTTAAGTTTACGACCATTGTCGATAATTAATAATTATGTTATGTGACTTAAACATAACAACGGCTGAATTTTCAGCAAATTATTTTTAATTTGAAGTAATTGAATTGCGCAATATAAAATAAAATAATGAAACATTTAAATGATCCGATAATAGTATTATTAGTATAACCATAGTTAGCAGGTACTTATTTACATGTTAGTAGTTAGTATCTACAATATTTGCGTAATAAATTATTCTATTCTTTAATTATTGGCAACACAATTAATTTTATAAATAATTATCAAAGTTGAAAGTATGTATAATAAATAAAATGTATAAATCGCTTATTTCATTTAAGTTCAAAATAAATAACGACAGAATATTGTGTTATTAATGAGAATTAAATTAAAACAGATTATTAAATTTATCATTTTATACTTATTTAAGATCAAAGTAGATATGTGTTTTGTTTACGTTAACATGAAGACAATTTATGATGCTGTAGGATTATTTGTAAAGGTAGTCGATTACAGGTCTTGTATGTATATTAAATGAGCTTGGAATAAAATTGTCTCTAATACGCATTATGGTTACATCAACCTGTACTCATGGAATAAGTACATTCTATCTCAGTTATTGAGTTTTTGCTTAAGATGGTTGTTATAAATTATTCACATGTTCTTAGGCTTACCTAACATGTAAATATATGATATTTATTAACTACTTGCTTTTAATTATCTGTAACATTTTCTGTATATTATTATTAATATATAAATATATAGTTGGGCATATTTATAAGAGTATAAAAAATATCATGTTATTATATCATAATAAAAGTAATAAATAATTTGTTTCGTTACCGATAAGTCTCAGATTATTTTATTGTATTTTAAATGTTATGTTAACTGTTAAGGATTTCATCACTGGAGGATGAATTTCCTCGTGTGTTATTTTTTTTTATGTATATTTATTATTGTATTATCAGCGAATTTGTGTACTGTATTTAAGAAATGCCTATAGATCGTAAATTTTTCTACAAATAAAAAAAGAATATCATGTTTCTGACAAAAAATTTAGAGTAGTTCAAAATATAAAATGTCATCTATAAATCATTAAAATATAAAAATGAAGAATAGATAAAAAATTATGATGCAAAGTAATAAACTTATTTAAATATTAAAAAACAAAACTATTTTTCCGTATGTTTAATTATACTTTGTAGTCTTCTAAATGTTTAAATTCAAAAACAGACAACTGCAGTATCTTAATTATTCTTTAATCTGAAAATAGTATATGACTGTTGACTGTAACTATGTGTAATAAAATGTGATGTATTAAAAATAAATCGTAAAATATATTAAATTTTACGACGTGTTATTAATGAAAACATATTTTTCTGCAGGACAGAGTATTGGAAATCTACTGGCAAAAAATTTTGCGACTTTTGTAAATGTTGGATTGCAGATAACAAACCTGTGAGTATATGTTTTACTATTCCATTCACAATCGTAGTATGTCTTATTATATTATTTATTGTATTTTATTCACATCGATATGAATTTTTAGTGGCAGCCACAAAACATTTTCAGATATGCTATAAGCAATAACGATGTTGTCATAAAAATTTAATTTTAAAGTAATATTATGTCGATATATTAAACATGTTTAGACTGTAAAATATTCTTAAGGATATAACACTCACCAGCATTATCCTGTATCTGCTACTGAGATTCGTCTATTATTATAATATACCTAAATTTTTGTAAATCTTTGTGCTTGACAGAGTATTCAATTTCATGAAAATGGTAAACGGCACCAAAGCAGCGTGGCCAAACGGTTGGTGGACATTAAAAAAAATAGTGCCATCGAACGGAAAGAAGAACAAAAATTGGAAATGGACATGAAACGGATGGAACAGGTATTTATTATTGTATAATTATTAATTAACCTATACTATGACCCTTATTCTATTTTACATTGAAAATATATTATGGATATTTTATTCGTGTATTATGTTGAGTAATTAATATAATTGTGATATGTGTTATCCCTTATTAACGGGTTGTAGTTATGGTATTGGAATGACTTCGTAAATATAGAAATAACTATGAAATGCGTCGTTATTATTCAAAATTTTTTTAATATTATTTTTTGTACCTACAATTTTATTTCAAACACAGAACGCAATGAAAGCGTACTACAATGACATACAGAACAATCCTGATTATTCGTCACAAGTACTTATCAAAGAGAAAGGCTTATCTATACGTCCTACGCCTTACATAATGACTTCGCAGCCGGCAGGACCACACGTAAACATCAGCTATTCGAAAAACAACATGCCCGTGTCCATCAAACCAGTGGCGGCGCCTAAACCCGAGTTCATCTGGCACCAGTCTAGGACCGAAGACGGTTCCGATCTAATGTATTACTGGAACACCGTGACCGGAGGTCAGTACTACGAGTTAGATATATAAAAATTGTCTTGCCGTGTTGGTATTTTTTTCGCTGAATATATTATACACTGTAATCTTGGCTCCTGTATGCGTATACCTTTCTCAACAGCCTTAATTTTAAATTGTATAATTCAATTATTAGAACACCGTTTAGTACGCCACGCATTTAAAATATTTACATAAGTCAGATATCTGTCAGTGGTAAAGTATACCTGGTGATTTTTAAAGAAGTGTTTAATATATTTTTATTTTCTTAAGTATTTTGTATAATAACTGGGCATTTAAAAAAATTACAAGTAACAAATTGTCAAACTGCAGAATAGAAAAATCTATTTCCCTTTATCATAATTGTACTAAACCAGAGACAATACATTTTATTAGTACACGAAAAAATATTTATTACAACGTACCAATTTCATATTACGGAATATAATGCATTCATAAAAACGAAAAAAAAATATGTATAGTATTACACAGTTATTAATTATTATTAATACTCGTATTATATTATTCTGGAAAATACAAAAATGTATATGTAGAACGTAGATATTTATAAGAGGAAAATACAATTCATTTTTTTAATTATTTTAAATTTCGTTGAGACTAAATAAATATTATGAAAAATATTCTATTGTTACAAAAAAAATAAATACGTTTAATGAGTTAAGGTTAACAGAGAATAGTTAAGTTTATTTATTATAGCACTGTAAACTAGGATGATATTTTAAATTTTTATTTATTTAAATTTTTTAAGCACTTACTTCGGCTAATTTGACATTTTGTTGAACATGTTTTATTTCCTTAATATTAAAATCCATCTTCTGTAACTTTCAAAATACATGCCAAAACATGAGTTTTAATTCGTTCTAGATCAATATCTGAAATTGGCACTCTTGCCGTGTTTCCAACTAGTACCGTAAAATTTTTTTATTTGACTTAGTCTTAACTTTGATCACTTATAATTCCAAATTGATGTGTGCTTCTTTTTGTTGGTTTTTTTTTTATAGTTTAGTTGTGTTAAAAAATTTACATAAAAAATGTACTTTATTCTCTTTCTCTGCATATATTTTGTAACTTTCATGCATTTTGCAATCATATGCTGAACATTGAACCTTTTTTTCATCGTTTTCTTCTGAAACATTATCCTTTATTTATATTAATATCAACTGTATACATATTTTTGTTGACCTTAGTAATATTATCTTCGCTATTTGTAGTAATAGTTTTGAAAGTAATATGTTCTTTGAAACATTTACGTCGATCGTATTTTTTGAATTGTCTATTGTTAATATTTCTTGATTAGTTGGGCCAATGAAATTGTGATCTCGATCTTTTAAAATACCTGATGATAGAAATTATATCTCTAAACCAACTTACATATTTTTTTAATCAAAAAGTGTTTAGTAAACGCGGTTTTTCATCAGTTGAATAAATCTTGGATTATCACTCTACTTCATTATCCCTGATCCGTGTCATCAACATATTCTGAATGTTTTGGTTTGCCCCTTAATTTGGGAATATCAAGGATTTCTATAAACGACTTTTAAATTGGGTCAATAATTTTTCAAATTAGAACAATTTGATCAGAAAATTTACGGTCGTTGTGGAATTGTAATATGGAAGATGTTTCAAGTAAAGTGAAAATATCAATTAAATTATAAGTAACGTCTGCAGTTTTTGTCTTTAACGGTTTTATGACGATAAACTTAGTTAAATGCCATTATTAATTAAAAAAGTTCATCAGCATTCAACTAAAAATTAATCACATTAACTTGACAGTGACCAATAAATTCATTAGAAATAATGGGCTTCAAATTAATCTTTTTCTAATATTTTTTGTGTTTTAATTGACGTAGTTCATATGATGACTAATAAAGATCTATTTCAAAGTGCTTGATATTTTTAAACTTACTGTTAAGTTCATACAATATTTAATCTCGTCCTCTATGTCCTGACAATTGGAGAGCATCATGTAACACATCAAAAACATCACTTTCTTTTGTATAGTATAAAATATTATTATTATTTTTTACAGGATCAATTATAGATTGCTATTGTTATTTTAACGACCAAAACATACTATTTTTTATGTCACATTGCTGCTTTGATAACTTGAAACGATCTTTCATATCGCACATTCGATTCTTTACGTACGACATTTTGTCAAAAACTGAAAAGTAAAAAGACTAGTTTGATACATCACTATGATAACGAAAAAATTATTATTGCATTATCTCTCGACAGTCGATACTATACTACATTAAACTTATCGATCTACAGATAACTAATGGATTTATTAAAGCAATATTGTCTGATATGAATACTGATAAGATGCAATTAATAAATTACTCATACATTGTTTGGTATTTCATTTAATGCTTAGTTAATTTAAACAATTTCATAAAATACCAATATACACATTGCCACTAAAAAATATATATTTATATAATTTATTTACGCGGCGAGATACTGTGTATAATACAAGATAATTTATTTACCAAATTTACTCAATTTCTTTTTTAATCTTAAAGTATGTATGTATTCCAACTCTGAATCGTCTTGTGTATAATAGCCGGGAGTGATTCAGCTTATTTATTTCAATAGTGTGTCAACAAATGTGTTTTAGAGTCAGTTTGGGAACCACCAGAAGAGGGTTTCTTGAGCGTAGCCGAACAGGAAGCGGACGAAAGCGCCAAGGGAAAGGACAACAAAGGCAAGGATAAGGCAGCGAACAAAAAGAAAGCGCCTGCGACCGGATCGAAAGCTAAACGGAAAAAGACTACGGACAAGAAAGCCGGCGACGACGTCGATGACGATGACGATGGTGACGAAAACGCTGCGGAAGATCCTCAGCCTCCGGTACGCGGTGAATTCGAACCGTTTATGGCGGAAACGACGCGTATCGGGTCTTGGAAAACGGTGGAAAAGATGTGAGTCTACAGAAAACTATAATTTTTTCGTATTGGTGATCGAATTGATTATGTATTTTTTGTTTTGCAAACTATAATTTATACGCGATTTGATTATACATATACATATACACACATATATATATATATATATATATATATATATATACTAAAGTAAGATGCACTTATTTTAGTCGAATTGCACTCAGAAAAAAACAGGTAATGGTCAAACTGTACTCGGAGTCAAAAAAGGTATTTTGACAAAAAATATCATGCATTTCAAGGGATTAAACGTTTAGGCAACATTCATTTCCCTTCCCACGTACAGGATTAGGACACACAATAATTTTCACCATCGGCGTGGTTTAAAAATGAATTTTGTTATATTTATAATTATATATATGTAAATGTGACATAATTTTTTTTCAAGTGTTTTTAAATTTATTAATTATTTTTTATAGTAATTATTATAAAAAACTTAATTCAAAAACTGTAATCTGGTAATTAATTTTTGAGTAAATAAGTTTGTACATTTTCCAATTATGTTATTTTTTTCTGGCACAGTGTGACTGAAGGTTTTATGTCAATATTCTGCATTAAAAATATAGAAGTTGTTATTTTTTATTGCGTTAGGACATTAATAAATACGAATATATTTGGATAATAATGTCACATATATCACTAAGAGATTTTGGTAAAATCAATTAGTTGTTTCGATGTCCATGATATTATATATGTTTTCATTTTCGATTTATATCGTTATAAATTTTATTAATTCGATAGGAGCATTGATAAATCGTTTTTTAATAACTTTTAGTAGTTTATAAAAATTTCGATCAGTTTCTTTTCTCTTTGGTGAGTTTAAAATAATTTTTCGAGATAAATGAAGTGGTTCTTCATGATTATGTGATAACTCACGTCTAAAAATTATCCACATCATCTAAATGCTATTCACGAACCCATATAATGCAATATAATATATTAAATACACCATTATTACGTTTGTAAACAAGATTCCTAACATTTTTAAAGTTTATAAATTTATTCTTCAAATTATTTTGTTGAAACCTTTTTTTTTTTGTATTATTACAGTTCGACAATTACCTGCTATTTACCCAAATACAGTTTGACCATTACCTTTTTTGACCCAAGTGCTGTTTGATCATTTATTCTAGGTAAAAGTGTAATCAATATATTATTATATTGAATCGAATTTTGAACGCACCATGCCACGGTCCATTTTTTTTATTGATATAAATGTCATTGTTATTATTTATATATATTTATACACGACCTTCAACAGTTATATATATATACACAGATTAGCACGTACATAGCTTGGAAACAGAGCTATTTTTCATTGTTTGGGGTAAGCCATTTTGGCAGACAAAAAACGTTATTCGTTTTGATCATTAAATATATATATATATATACAATTTACGTTACAAATAATCGGCTGACTAAGTCCAACGACTAATGCGAAACATGTCCGCTAATGTGTATGTGTCTTGGGCTTCATAATAAATGTCATTATTACAACATATATCATGCTCCGTACGATGCATTTACGTCATATTTCTTATATTTTATTATACAATATATAGTACATATTATATATGTTTCTTGTATAGAAATTAAATCTCAAACCTCTATATAATACGGTAGATATAGACTATTAAAACGTATAGGTGATTTTTTTTCAAATTAAAATGGGCATGGTTATTAAGGGTTTAAAATCAAAATAAATCCCAGAAAATAATTTTTTTATGATGATTTAAAAATAATAATAAAAGTACCTAAAATATATTTCTTAGAGCTAAAACAGTTAAATAATATATTTAAGTAGATATCTATTTTTTATTTTGAGTTTTTTAAATAACACTTCAATATTAAGTTAACAGTTAAGGCTCATAACTTTCTTTATAAAGAATATTGATAATATAACTTTATCATAGTTAATAATTATATTGAGTCATACCAAGTTAATGTTTCTATCTCTAAACAATTATTTGCTTAAACTATAAATTTAATTTTGAAGTATTTGGATAATATGTAATTTTACTAAACAATATAATATTTGATTATGTTTTTTTTTAGATTTATAATTTGTTATAACCATTTATTGTTCAGTTGTGTAAAGTGGGAAATATATTTCGTAAAATAATGTCATACTAATAGGCTTACTTAAACTTAATAAAACTTAACATATACATATTAAAAAAAAAAAAAAAAATTATATCATAGCTACTGAACATAATAAATTAAAGTTTTATACATTGAAACTTTACATATTTTGACTGATAGTCGAGTTTTCATTATATATATAAAAAAAAAAAAAAAACATACTTCTAAAACCTAATTAAATTATTATAATATTCATAAAAAATGAATTTATTAAAATTTTTATAAAATTGTATTATCCAACTGTTCTATTATACTGAAAATTGCATAAACTTTTTTTTTTTTTTTTAAGCACTACCTAACGTTTATTGAGAAAATATGTTACTTATTTTGTGTTTTATCTTGAACGTACATTATATTTATTTATAACATAATGCGAGTATCATACTTACAATCGTAAGCGGTTTATAAATTGTTGCCCTAATACAAATACAAATGTAAACGCTCATTAACAGCAATACCAATTCGTTCTGCACATAATTTTGTAGTTTTAAAAAAAATGCATTCACCGATTCGTTCGGAATCTAAAAGTACTTATTGTTCTATATATAACAACGCATCTATTCCAAACACCGGATGTTTTTATTTCAATTGACCTTTTATCTTTAATATAAAACAAAAAAGTATTTTATTAGTTATTCGTAACTAGTATATATATATATTAAATAGTATACAATCATATAAAATATGTGTAGTTTTTTTGGTTCACTAAAATGACCCCTACAATAAATTATATTTTAATTCAAATTAAAAACAATAATACGTATGTGTGTGAAAAATCGTATCTTACGATTGATCTAATTGATTTGTAAATATTTATTTAGCTTCTGAAACGTTAACTTAAATTTTCATCAAAAAATATTAATACCTAGTAATTAAGTTCTGATTAAATAAGAATTAAACGCACTAGTAAAAATTATCACCGAATATATCATATGATGACTCAAGCACTTAAAAAGAAAAAAATATATTATTAATATTTATGTTTCATTTTTTTTTATAAACAAGATGGCGTCTTTAAGCTTTTTTCCCATTAAATAATATTAAATAGCAAAAAACTAAATAGTTATGACAAAAATATATATCTAGAGTCTATGGTGTATGTATCTTTTACAAATTGCACAGTTTAATGATTTAAAATATAAAATGAATTGCGTGATTTTTATGTTGATGAAATTCATATTTTATTATTTTCCGGTTTATTCATTAGTAAAATTTACTTTGAAAACGTTAATCGAATTTATTAAACAATATGTTTCAAAAATCGCAATAATAATTTACGAATTTCAAGCAGTTTTTGATGACGACTACAATAGTGAATATGCTGATAAAAATATGTCATATTATATTAAGTTAACAAATAATAAAAATGGTATTATTATTATGACATTTCATATCCTTATGATTTTTATTTTCAAAAGCGAGTTTGTTTATATTGATTTTGAAGTTTCTCTGTGAAAATATGTAAATATGTATAAACTCTACCGAGTGGAAACTTTATTTGAACAACGATTTTTATATGAACTAAATGTTTTAGCTTGTACTTCTTCGTGAAAATGATTTTGTAAATATAAATTAAAAATTAAAAATGTTCATTTTAAAGGTTATTCGTATTTGATTCAACTGCGTTCTGTTTCCCCCTCGAAATTTACTAATAACTGTAATGAAATCATTATTATTGTTTATTATTTACGTTTAATAATATACTTGTATTAATTGTTTGCAGCGAACAGCCGGTGATCGATCTTCAGTTACCAGTTCAGGAATTTGTGGCGATTAAGGTGCCGAATACCAAAGAAAAAGAACATACGTTCAAGGAAAAGATAGTAGGAAGTGTGAGTGCTTTGACAAAGAAAGAATCAACCGAATCAATTTCATTCAAGAAGTCCAAGTTTAAAAAATCGAATTGCAGAAAACGTTTAGACGACGACTGAAGGAGGACGACTTTATTTCCATTATACAATATACTAAATCGTCGTCAAAACCTCCAAAGTCCTTCACTGTACATGCATTTATTATTCCCAATGTTAGTATTTAAGAACAATAAATTTTTTTTTTTATTTATAACGTGCGTGTTGTATTTTATAAACATGTCTTGAGGGTTGGTCGTAAGACTACTGAGACTTTTCGAAATCGAATTACTTAATAGTGCGAGTGTTATGTCCAATATTAACGCCTCTCAAGGAAGTATAGAAATCATTTTTTTTTCGCTAGTGTTGGAAGGATGTCTATAAAAGTTTTCTCTATAGACATAAACGTTAATTATTTTATTATATCTTTGATTACGTTTTTAAATTTGTTGTCATTTTTTCTACTGAATTCTAAGATTTTCTGAGATAATTTAACGTATCGTCGATAAACATTAATCAATGGTTCAAGTAACTTAATATGCATTACATAAGTTTTTATCAGTTTTGAATTGTTCAGTCGTTCAAAAAAAAAAAATCCTGTCTATTTGATTAACTAGCTACTTTCTGCAATGGCGTAAAATCTCCGCAACTTTAATAATCACGTATTGCATTGGTTTTTCAAATACGTTCGTTTTGACAAGTATGCAAACGTTTATTTAGAGTTTTGAATTTAAAATAGGACAATAACATTATTTATTATGATCGTCACGACTCAGCTGATGTGTGTATTATGGGAAACGCGTTCTGAAGGGTGTGTGCGAGATTTTCAAGGCGGCAACGGCGGCTTACCAATAGTGGCGTATTCAATCTTAATACTTGCGTACGCTGCATGATTATTTTGCAATCTCGATTATATCATATTTCTCATTTGCATTAAACAGGGATTTCGCGTTCACTGACGTAATGTGATGTGCACCAAATTAAGAAATTTCCAAATTTTAAACGTAACGTTACGGCGGTCTGTGTATGAATTTAATGGGCAACAAACAAGCGGTTCCGGAACGCATGTGATTCACTTAACTAGCAATGAAATTGTTTATAAAATATGGGAAAAATAAAATAAAAACTCATTCAAAACAACTTAATGGAATTTATAGTATTCATTCTTTATATACGACCTACGTTACGCGATTTTTATATAAGATATTTATAACTTGGTAAAAAAAAAAAAAAATGAATCCTTATAGTATACGCTTTGTATCTTCTGTTTTACACTCTTCAGCAAGTACTCTGGAATGTTATTAAATATGTACCTCGATGGTTTTAATATAATTAATTCCAAAATTATTAAATTGAAGAAGGATTTCGAATAACGCAATATCCAACGAAAACCCCGCCAATGCGTAAAAAGTTATATTTGATGGATTAAACTTTGAAGAACAAAATCATAATAACACTGTGGTTTTTATATATATGATTCAAATTTTATAATTGAATTTATGCTCATTTATAAAAATAAAGTCGGTGGAATATTTTATTATTATATTTTTTAATTTTAATTGCAGTAATTATCATTAAAGGTTTTGGTCATTATACGTATTTGTATGTTTCTATTATTAATATCGAATTGTAATATTGATTAAAATGATTTTGAATTTATTTTTTATTTGTTCAAATTTAGATGGTTAACAGCGTTTATGCGCTCGTTCGTTATTGATGACAACACAATATTAATAATTAATTTGTATTATTATTGAATCAGCGGATAAACGCCATATAAGTGTTGTACATTATGTAATATGAACCTGATACGTGTATATACCGATGTCGGGCGTTTTTTCTGTATGCTATTTACAATTTAATATTGTTTTATTAAATTACCGATTCCCTTGCTATTCACCTATGGTCAATTATTTAAATTATTCAAATTAACACTTTTATTGCGTATGTTATATAATTTGGTAAATCGGTAATATTAACATATTGTTAATAATACATAACAACTAAATAATCAAAAATACTTATACTAATCACATATTCATTTAATCCTGGATCTATCAGAAGTTCATTAGTCACGTGATAATCAAAGCAACAGTCCATAACCTTCACTTTCCGTTGAAAAGGCTCCAGACAGTCTATCACTTGTAAGTCCGTCTGTATTATTTCTATCCATAAATTTTGTCACGCACATCACTAATCATTTTTACATATTCATTTACAATTAAATTTTTCGTGACAATTTTTTTTTATTTTTTTTTTTTATAAAAATAAATTTAAAATAATTAAAACAAAATAATATTTTTATGTTTTCTCTACATCTACCACAAAAACGCACGGAAAACATCTCAACACAGGTGAGCATAAAATAAATAGTTATCTCTTTAGAATAAAACCATCAAACTCTCTCACGTTATATAATTAATGATATTATGTTCTGTTTTTTATTATTATTACATCGTTATTAACATTTATTTAAAACTTCTTAATTTACTTATGTATTAAATTCAGCGCATTATCATCATATAATTCAAATTATATTGAAGCAATACAAGTAAAAAAGTAGTATTATCGCTTATCGAATTTATTTGCCTATTTAAACTTAATAATATAACGAATACAATATTTAAAACCGTGGACAAAAATAGGGAGAGAAGCCTAAGAGAGTTTCTTAAAATATTTAATACTATACATTTTAATGTAGGATATAGGTAGGTAATCCTTATTACAATAAATTATATAATTTATAACCAATGGAAATAGTCATTATTAATCTTTAATAGTAATAATAATATGTTGGTAGGTTTTCATTGATTTTCGTTTTAACGTTTTACAAATAAATAATGGTCTGTTATAATTTATAAGTAGTTAGTAGTCATAAAAACAATTTTTCACACCGAGTGTTGCTGCTTTGGGATGAAATGTATTGTCCGAGTATTTAACTAACACGTATATGAGCAGGGAATACATGCGTGTGCGGATACAATTAACCAAGTCGTCCAAACATAAACATAAATGATAATTAAAACAAATAATAAACAAAATTGTGTGTATGAAGTGGGTGGGAGATAAAATCTCACGCTTTATTTCGTCCTTGAAACTTTTTGGGCTCAAGCTCTCTGCATTTAAAGCCCCTATTTACGCGCATGCTTAAAATAGTATAGTAGGATATAAGGAATATTAATACTATTCGTGTGTATACCTCGACTTAAACATATTTAGCTCTTCTTAATGTTTTTAATTAAATTTTCACATTTTTATTTCTTATTCTGAATACACGTGGCACGTTCATTGTTCGTCATTCGTCGGACAAATATAGTACATTAAATTTATCATTTAGGTCAGTTAGGTAGGTACTTATTATTATGCAGATTGTCTTTTTCGACGCGTGATGTAAAATATATTAAACTGGTATTTTATACATTTGTGCTACGTCTTATCCTATTGCTATGTTGACAGAGGGATCAGAAATAAAAATAAAAATAAACAAATAACAATAGTATGATATTTAATTTTAGCTTAATATAAAATATCTAATAGTCTTATAAGTTAGAATTAAATTTATATTTTATAATTAAATAGACAATACAGAGATTATAAATTAATAAATATATTTTCTTATCAAAAATGTTTTTTAAATATATATACATGTACATATATTTTTTATTATTATTACAAGAACAAAATTAGTAACATTCATGTTTTATTATATTTCAAAAATGTTTGAAATTTTATCAAACCATAATTATTTTCTTTTCTTTTCACGATTGAAAACAATTTTAAAAATCTAATTTATCGTAAGCATTTTATGTCATCAAAACACGTTATAAAATTGAAAATCATCATAACTATGTACTTTGACACTTCAAAGCCATATTGAATCTATATATTTACATTGAAAATCTGCAAACAACATTTGAAAATATGTATATTAGTTTTTGGTTATTGTACACTATTTTTTTAACATTTACAAATTTAAAGCAAATATTTAATTGAGCATATTGGAAAATTTAATGAAAATTGCACATATGTACAACTAGGTCAGAACGTTTAATATACTCATTAGCATTTCCATTCAACGATCGCACAATAGTTTCAATGGTAAAATTTGAAAATTTGATCAATAATAATGTTCTACTTAGAGGCTTAGAGCACATAAATTAAAATAAAATACAATATGTATTTACATGGCGTACATTAATTATTAAATTAACATGTAAAAAATGTAGTACTAAGGTCGAATAACAGTAGGTAGTAGTAAGTTAGGTATTTTGTAAATCCAATTTGGCGGCATGGCACCTACAAATTTCTCATCACGTACGTTCATTACGTTACTGAGATTACCGTTATTCTAGTTGTTTAGGATACTGTCCAAAACACTCAAAGGTAAACCCTTTTCTGAACTTCAAAAACAGATCTCATTGCACATTAATATAAGTTTCCAAAGTTTGGCAAGCTAGGGATATGACACTTCATAAATTTCCATTTAATGCTTATTCCGTTAAGATATGAAGCTGATAGTGTTGGTGTTGACACATCAGTAGCTTTAATAAGTTGTAATTATTCGACTAGGTTGCCAACTTCCTCACTCTTTTGGATTATAGGAAAAGCAATACAGTAGAAGCCGCTTATTAGGTACACGGGGATAACTGATACAATCGCGTTATTGAAACAAAATGTCTCGGGACGGATCGGACCGGACGTATATTAGAACATTGAAAATAAATCGGATTATTGAAACATCACATCGGTTATCTGAAACAATTAAGCGGAGGTCAGTTGACATATACAACTGAATAACAATCTCATCTTTGCTGTCGTTACGTTTATTTTTACTGTACTTATCGTAAGGATGCTCTTTCTGTACGTACCGGTCGTACCGTTTGTAGTTTAGCCTCGGCGTGCGTACCGTAAAGATCATTAGTGTTTCGTTTTTCTAAAAATCTAAAAATGTCTAAACGCTAAGATTTAAGCCGATTTGCGTGCGGCCAATCGTGGTTTGAAACTCATTAGACCGATTTGCTAGCCCAATACTCACCCTCTGATATTTTCAATGCGGACGAGACTGGGCTTTATTTTAGAGCTCTCTACCTGAACACACATACGCACTCAAAATAAGCGACAAAGCCAAAGGGGCAATATTACTCATATGAAAATATGGTCATGGAGTTACTTAACGCAAAAAACAAATTACGATTGATAAATATTTTAAATAACAATATCGTAAAATATATACATTATTGTACATACTTTTTTAAATTATACAATATAGGTACACACACACATATTTCTTTCGTGTATTATTCATTTTTATTTTCAATCAATCATTAGAAACAATCGGTTAATCAACACATTTCACCTTGGTCCCAAAGTGTTCCTAATAAGCGGCTCTTACTGTACATGTATAATTGGTCGATTTTTGTATTTTTTTTTTTTTAATGCTTATATTTATTATGTTATATAATTTTATTATATTTTTTATTAAAAATAAATTTGCTTTGGTTTTTAACTTCGATGATGGTTTATGTAACAATTTTAATGTATTAAAAATTGAATATAGTTGGAACCTTTATTTTTATTTATTTTTTGGAGGGTAAAGGGTATAAACATGAAAGTTCCATAAGAATATATTTACAATACTAATTTTTAATAAAATTAAATCAGTTATAATTATGATTTATAAGTATCTTATTGTAATTTGATTACGAATAATTATAAATATTTACTACTTACTTATAGTTCCTATCAAATTTTGTAATCATAATATAAATTTCAGTGGCTTACTACAATATTAATCTGGACAATATTTGCTACGAGTATTATCGATATACTTAAATTAAACATATTTAGTAAATCTTTGTTTTATATAGAGTTATTTTTGTATACTTTAAATATATTATACACAAACTATAGTGATTTTTAAAAAATTATATCACGTTAGGTAATACACTAATACACTAATTTAATATTATAAATTATAATAGTTACAATAAACTTCTACCAGCGTGTTTAAAATGAGTTTCAAAAAGCTATTTGATAATACTTTACTTTGTAAATAATAAAAATATGCGAATCATCAAAAAGCTATTCCACGTATAATACTTGACATCTAATTTAAAAAATAATATTTTTTATTTTTTTAGTATTCAGTTTTTGAACATAGTCATGAAAATCATTACGAAATTAAACTGGAATATATGTTCGCGTCAAGCATCAGATATTAAGACTAGGTTAGTATCTACAACTTAGGCTTAATAATATAATTATAAAATTAAATTTCAATAATTTATTCACTCGTGATTGCATATAGCATTGTAAATTATTGTATACCTGTCCAATATAAGCTAAGGTCTATAATTATGGAACTGTGAAACAACGTATATTTTAACGATATGAGCAATTAAATATGAAATTGTGGTGCAATTATGGTATTTATTTTTAAATTTAACATAATAATTTAAAATTATCTATGGAATAATATTTGTCTTTATTATATATTTTTAGCGACGATGGCAAACATTTCAAAAGCGGTTACAATTCGATGATAAAATTGAAATCATAATCGTAATTTTCAACTAGCTTATTTTTGTATCTATTAAAAAATTAAATTAATATTGAACATACTTACTCTTACAAAAAATAAATTGAAAGAGACTAAACACTATTTAATATACCTCTTCTAAAATTAAAATTGTTCTTAACAGACGTATGTACAAAGAGATGTATTTATATATAAGTAATCCGAGTCAAATCCAATAAAAATAACAATATTTATAACCTTCATAAATATTAGGTATATCAAACAAACGAAAAATAATGTTTAGTTCAATATTTGGTACATTTATATTAAATAAAATCGATAAAATTTCTGTTAGTTGTTATACATATTATTCATATTACCCACTGATTAAAATTCTAAAAGAAAAAAAGTTTTGACTGTAGTTACTTGGAAATGTTTAAATACACAGCCAATCTGCAATCTTCCTATAATTGGCATGGCATGATAAACAAATGAAAAATAATTGTTTTTGTTACTTTTTATTTGGTTTTTATGTACTAACACAATTAATACCAACATAAAATTATCTGCATTGAAAATTGAAAATTATAATAATATTATTAATGTTGTTCAACATTCAAATTGTATTTCTCAAACATAAATTATAAGAATCATAATTTTCGAATAAAATTTAAAGACATTGAAAGTACTAATTTTCTAAAAGATACCTCGAAATTAAATTTTAATACTAAAAATATCATATTTTTCAGTACTAACATGAAAATAAATTGTTTTATTTAAGTAAACCGTGAATTACCAAATACATATGTGGCCATAGTTAAAAAAAATAAAGGAGAAACACACCTAACCTAGTAGTCAACAGCTATATTATATACTTTTCAAACTTTAACGGACTTTAAATATCTAAGAATTAATATGAATAATTAAAATAACACGCTTACATGCATGGTTAGATAAAACTAAACATTTTAGTAGCTAATAAAGGATACTTCATCCTGGAAAAATTATTTAAGTTCAAATTACTATCTATGATCAATACTATACACAAGTTATCTCCATTCCTAGAAATGTGAAACATAATCAGTCACAAAAAGTGACGTGGAGAAATTGATGAATTTTGAAAGGAAAAACCTACGTTGTATCAATGACCCTCCTACCTATCATAGAAAATGATGAATACAGTGTTAGAACAATAAGGAAATTTACTAGCGTATATAAGACCCAAACGTTTAAAATAGGCCAGACATGTCTAAATATCCAATGAGGTAATACAAAATTAGAAACAATAAATAAGAAAAAACCTAGAAGACGAACTAGACAGAGATGGATGAATACAGTCAAATCAAACCTACAAAGTTGTGCACTAGAATCAAGACTAGAGAAAAGTAAAGATGGAGAAATCTGTCGGGAAATAATTTAAGCAGTGAAGTTCTTAAATGGGCTATAAAAATTAAAATAACAAGAATAAAAAGTGAATTGCTTAAATTAGAGCTACTGATAACTATAATACGATACTATAGTTTATACTTTAGTCTTTAAACCAAGTCTAATAGTTTTAAACGTAGATTACAACATAATAAACGCAGTGATTAAAACTTTAATTTTTAAAATTTTGACTATAATTAGTTTTTTGATACATTTTACAATTATTTAAAATTTAAAGCTTCAATAGTTTTTATGGTAGTGCTGAGTTTAAACAACGTAGTACTATACCCACATAGCAATTTAAACATAATCAATATTTAACACATATGTTGCTTACAATATTACTAAATTACATATTGGTGCAATATGTTTTTTACATGAATGAGCAAAATATTGTTCAAAAATATTCATATCACATTTTGAAAATATGTTTTTAGAATTATTTTGACAACATGTTGGTTCAATTATTAGTACAATGTATTTTTATTATGCAATAAAAATATTTTTATAAAAAAACATAATTAAAACATATTGAAAATATTTGTTTAAAAGATTATGTCAATATTATAGAGAGTTATACGTTACAATATTTCTTTAAGATAGTTGTAACAATATTATAAAGTAATATTTTAACAATGTTTAAAATAAATTACTTATAGCAAAATATTCAGTTAAAACTTATAACTCATCATTTAAAAACTAAAATATAAAAAAACTCAACGCAACGCTCAAAGCCTTAAACTCGGATTTTTAGGACCAGTTTTTCAATTGACTTTAACTAACAGTTAATAGGACTTGACTGTCAGTTAATACTATGTCCCAGTTAAACTGTTTTAAAAATCCAGTTAAGTTAACCATCAGGTTCAACCGATAGTTAAATTAACCATTACTATTTCTTCAGATTAACTTTTTAGCTATAGGTTAAGAGGACGTCACAGATTCACACCTGCAATTATGTTGTCTTTGTCTTACAAATATACGTTAGGTACATAGCAAATTTACGCTCGGCAAATAACGTTTAGCTCTGTGAGTTTAAAAATTAGAGCGAATTAACTTATCATGAAACTTTATGGTAAGAACATTATCTGTTTTGGTATGTTGGTTAATATTTATAAAATTCAAACATTCCAATCAATTTCTCTACGTATGATTACATGTGCTCCTCCGTATGTCTTAAAAATACTCACTGTTTAAGAAGAAGCCAAAAATTCTTATAAACTCTTCCGTGCCCGTCTTACAAACCACTCTAGCCCTCTAATAATTACTCTAAACTTTAAATCCATTTCCGGAAACCCACCTAGAAGTTAATGTGTAATTGGAACCGTGACCTGAAATAACTCTAACTCTCTAGCCAGTAAGTGTTACCGCTGGGTGATTACTTCATCATGTCAATCATGCCAATATACGTACAGTGGTCGCCGCTTATTATAATCACGGTTAATGTTATCAATCGTTTATTGTTATCGAAAAGTATAGGTACGGGCCGGATCTATACTTATATGTGTAAATTATGTCGGTTTTTGTAATCAATACGCCGCATAATATTATCAGTTTGAGTTCATAAAATCAATGTCTCATAATAAAGATATAAATGTTAGTGGTGTACATACATATTATACATATTTATTTATTTACATTTAATTTTTTATTTTTTAAATTTTAAATTTCCAATTTATACCTACATATGTACTTTAATTATAAATAAATAATAATAAATAAAAAAATTATATTTTTATTAACTATGTATTTAACGTAGATTTTATTATTTTTTATAACTTTTTTAACTTTCGTTTAATGTTATCAACCGGATTATGTTATCAGTTATGTCCCGTACCAAAGTGATTACATTAAACGGCGACCACTGTATATGTAAATCCTCAAACATGCTTATTGTAAAATTTATTTATAGATTGTATGTATTGAAAATAAAAGTTAAAAAAAAAAAAAAAATAATAATAATATAGCGTAAATTAAAAATGCTCATAATTCACTTAAAAACTGAAGAATTGTAAAAAACCAACATACAAACACAGATAATGTTCTTACCATCAAATTTCATAATAGATCAATTCACTTTAATTTTTAAACTAACGAAGCTAAACGTGATTTACTGAGTGTAAATTTGCGCTATGTTGCGCACTTGTAAGACGGAGACAAAACATGCGGGTATTGCATTCTCTTAATTCAATAATTATCATTAGTCGCATATTTTTATTTGAATTTTGAATCCCAATGAACCAAATGCATCCACTGCCCGCTATTCGACAGCTCATAATCGCTCGGCGTTATCGACTGTCGCCTATCGGTTGCAATGTCGCAAGAACACAATTGATGCCATGGATGTCCATGGTGTCGCGGAGGATGGTGGTCTTCTCCAACGGTCGTCACTCATTCTCCGTCATACTTTGTATACTGTCTAAACTTTAAAGTGAAAAGTCTTTGATTACACTTTGCTACTTCCTATGCCCGCGATCGCGCTGTCAGTGATTATTATAATAATTTATATTTTATAAATTTTAAGTTTGGACTTTTTAAACTGTTATTGGTTTAATGTTTACGTTTTTACGTCCAACGATTCCAACGGTCATCGCTTAACACGTGTTCGCTATCGAAATTTGTTTCTATGTGTCAAAGTGTTATACTGTCTATGGCCGCCGGTTGTCGTCATTAGTAATTAATAATTATTATATTCTATTCATTTCAAAATAGCTTTACGGGTTTACTTAGTGATTATTATATATTCTGGTAAGTACCTATTTCTTATTATAAAAATAATTAATGTTACTATATTAATCAGTTATGAAACCAGGAATTTGAATTGGGTTAAAGAGAATTTTTATCGAGTCAATAAACTTAAAAAAATGTTTTTTTTTTACATGATTATGTCAAAATTGTAGAAATTTGCAGATATATTTTATATTTATTTCTCAATTTTTATGATTAAAACATGACAACTGAATATTTTTATCATGTACTTAAATTGAATCATATAATATAGATTATATGGGGTGTATAATCCCTTCGGCCCTCCTTGCGGCTACGTTACTACTACCAGTTGTAGGTAAATATAATTATTTCATGTAATTTTAATAAATCTTTTATTTAGATATATATTTTTATAAATGTATTAAACTTGGTTATTTAAATGTAAAATGATTTTAATTATAACCATTGTAATTAAAGTCTTTAACTGATTTAATAATATCATCATCAATTTTAATAATGGTATAAGATAATTTATTTCATACTATTCGTAAAATCTATTTATTTATTTATTTTTTTTTTTTAATATTCTTAATTATGTATCATTTAAGTCATGCGACATCATATTTTTTTTAAAACAATCACAGATCACAAATATTATTATAAAATTACAATATATTTTACCGAATCAAAAAAGATAATATATTTTTTCACAATTTGATGTACTTATAAACACTATCCAGCTTGAAAACACCGATTCAATTGGAATTATTGGTTTCAGTATCAGAGTATCGCGTTCGAATGCGTAGAGCTAATTTTTGTTGGGCCATGGAGTAAATGAACAGAGTATATTACACGCAAACTGCTTTTAAATTAAATTTTGTACAGCACGCATCGCGAAATAATTTTATTTATTGATATAGAAACTTTTGTAGAGTAGTTCATGTTTAAAAAGATTAAAATATATATTAGTTATTTAAAAATCTAATTTGCACACAATAAGGAGAAAATAAAATAAAATAGGAGTTAAAATCATAAAATATAAATAAATTTAAAATGGCATATCCCACAATAGCTAAAATTATACATATAATTTTACAATTTACAATGGTACATATTTTATTATTTAAATATTATTGCTTAATTTCACATGCTACAAAGCAGTATACATTTCAAAAATTTTACTGGCATGCTATCAATTGACCATTACCAATTTATTGTAGCTGCAGATTGTTATTCATTTAAGGTATACAGTTTTGGTTTTTAACATAAAAAAAATTGTCAGGAACCGATTTATATATTGTAAATATATAAATTCAATATTAAAATTATAAATTAAATATTTAAATATTTAAAATATTTTTCCAATATTTTAAGCTTGTTTTAAAATTAAATACTAAATTTTTCGTATTATTATGTAAATTAATTTACAATTTCATTAAAATCTAATAAACATAATTTAAATGAAAATATGATTTTCGTTTATTAAAAAAATGTATATGGACAACACTTTATGTAGGTATTAGAAAATGTACTTACAAAATTAATATGAAACGACAATACAATAATATTTTATTACTTCTTTTTACTTGTTCACTCTCACATGTTTTTTTATGAAATATAAATTAAAGTGCAAACCATACCATTACAATATACGAGTATGTACCTCAGTGTTATTTTTTGCTATTTCGAAATGCATTTATCGAAATTTCACAAAAAAATATAAACAAGCACAATTTTATTTTAAAATAACAATAGGAATTCTTTAAAATTTAATTTTAGTCACCATTAGGTACAATTTACAACAATGGTCACGCTTTAGTGCACAAAAAGAAAATCTCATTTTATTTTAAATGCAATGTGTGTACAATTTTAATTTGAAGTTTCAACAAGAAAAAACTCTAAATTATAGTTCAGTTGAAAACTTGTGGTATGACATAATAAGAACACGATAAAACTTTAACTTGTAAAATGAAAAAAAAAATCTCATAGAATTAAAACATTTCAAATGTTGGCACCATAATTCCAATCAAAAAAGTTTTGTGATACATTTCCTAATAAGATCTTTAAATTTCTCCCTATTTTAATTATTAAAAAATAAAAATGTAATTCTGAAAAATGTAGTTTTTATAGAATTAATTTTTTTTTTGCGTGTAAATTTAAAACAAAATAATAAGTTAGCAAAAATATACATAATATTTTTATCGTATTTAGAATGGCAATACAATTTAAATCAGCATAATACTAGTTGCTGCAATTGTTTTTATTTTTCTACTAATATTATTTCTTAAATATTATTCGAAGATGTAGCTTTTTTTCTTTCCAAACACTACCACATAACCGACATTTATTAACCAAATGATTTTTTTCTTTTGTCACGTACACAAAAGAATAAATGATTTTTGTGAAACAAAAATTGAACATATGTAAAAACAATAAAATACGAGTTTTTGTGAATTACAAACTTTCCATTTCGTTTATTTTATGGTCTGATTTTATTCTATGTTTTGATCTACAAAACGCTATATACCCACGATTTACTTATTGTTGATATTTTTTGTATTATAAGTGAATGTTAAAATCAATGTCATAAAAATTGTGTTCAGTACAATGATTCAAAAAATATATAATTTGTTTTTTGTTTTTTGTTGTTTATGTTTTTTTACTATACTTTAAAAATAGCAAATAAATTCTTTGTAGAATTTATTTTAGAAGTTTTATTTTCAATCATCTCGAATTGTGTATACTTTGTTAAAAATTTCAACTTTTATCAAGTCAATGATGAATACATTATTTATAAATATTATGTACGTTTTTGATTGAAACAAAGAAACAATTGGTTTTAAAATAATGTGTATATTATGTTATTTCTTTATTTACTACTACATTTTTCAGAGAAAAAAGTGCGGTAAAAGTTTTGAATTTATCTAAATTCCAAAAAACGAATATATATATATATATATAGCATCACAGATGTTTGTTTTGTATATTAATTATTTTTTAATAAAACTTAGTAAATATCAGTCCGTAATTACGCATTTTGTTTGTTTTGATGGTAATTCAATATGTTGTGGAATAAACTTATGTAAATTATTTCAAATTTTTGGCTTTTTATTATTATTATTACGACTAATATAATGCAATTTAATTATTACAATATTAAATTAATAAACAGACTATAAGATACCATGAGATGATCATACACAAGTTCCACATATACAATTATTCAAATTATAAATAGTTAAACATTTGATGTTTTATATTAATCGTATTAAATATATATATATATATATAAATAGAAGACACAAAATTAAAATACCAATTATATTTCATTATTATTAAAATATAACTATTTTTTTCATTAAATTTTATTTTTTTAGGCGTTTTAATTTTAATTTAAACTAATAGTACGATAAATTGTAAAAATGATCTATTTCGTGGATTACACAGAAATACCACCGTGTTTCATATTTTTATGTGATGGTAAATAAAAAAATACAAAATAAAAAGAGAAATCACCACAGTACATCATCCTATACATTTTTGACAGTTGGTTAATGATTAAGTTTATTATTTTATCTGTCATAATTATTTTTTTTTAGAAAGAGTATTTTAAAATATTTTGGATCTTCATAAATGATTACAAAGCACCAACATTTTGAATTAAGTTTTAAATATACCTTCGAGTTTGTATTAGAAATTAAAAATAATTAAAAACACTTAAGAAACGTAAAATAATAATTACATGATACTCATACTTATATATACTTATACTTATTAATAGTTTATTTTCAAAAGTATATGTAGTAAACAACAGGCACATATACAGGGGGGGGGGGGGTACCCCAGAAATAATTTCTTTGAAAATTAAGTCAAATTATACACCTATTATTATAAAATATTTTTATTACTAGCTATTGGTTAGTTTTCTTTTATTTATATTAGTCGGGTATGAAATACAAGTTTATAATCTAGTATTATAGTCGAATGAAGTGATAACTGATTACTGAGAATTACGCATTTGTGAGAACTGAACATTACGATATAAGCCTTTATATACCTAGAAAACTCACATTTTGTCAATAATCTTTTCTTATATCTCAATCGATGACCAAAAACTCCTATTAAATTGCTAATTTATGTATTATCAAATCAATACTGTTAAGGTACATTTTGGCCACATTATCTGTTACAACTGTTACTGCAAACGGTCATTCTCAACTCTACGGAGACTTAAAACGTACTTATGAAACAATATAAGAAAAATTATACTTACTGGATTGGCACTACTAAATATATATCGAAATTTTGATTTAAATGTGGTAGAAGTTATAGATATATTTGCTAAGTTACCACAAAAATGGGATTTTATAATTTAATTTTTAATTTTTTAATGTATTATATAAAAATCGTTTGATTTTTTTCTTCTATTTAGGTACTTCATAGTAATACTTAGATAATTTTATGTGCATAGGTACTAATAAAATAAATGTCTGTTCTGTTCATAACATTTAAAGTTTTATATATTATTATTTTAATTTTTCTTATAAACTTACTTCTGAACAAATGACATATATAAAATTTGGATACTTAGCATAATAATTGTCATATTAAAAAATAATGAGTAACGAGGAAGAAATTGTTTTATTATGTTGCGGTACAATTTGTATTACTATATTTTGTAAGCCTCCCCCCCCCCCCCCCGAAATCGTATTTTGTATACGTGCCCGGTAAACAATAATAATAATAATAATAATAATAATAATTTTATTATTTTAATAGATCTTGTACCAAACACACACACAAATAAAAATCAATACTCAATTAATTTATCATTTCACTATTATGAAAAATAGATCAAGGATTTGAATATTGTTGATAAAAATATCGATTTCAATAACATGTTTTTAATAGAACAGTAAAACAATATTAGCCTTGTTTTCTTGTGATTAAATTATCCAATAACTCTTCATGAAGATAATCATTGATTTCAAATTCTTCTATTAGCTGAATTATTTGTATATTTTTTTGGTTGATGATATTCTGAAATCGAACTAAATTTTCCTTTAAGTATTTCAAAACTAAATCAATATATGATTTCTTTAATAAGTCGTAGTGTTGAACATCTTCTGTTTGTAAGTTTTGAATAACTCTTTTTAAAATAACTGTAGCCCTCTCGGTATTATTGGTGTTGTTCAAGTGTGTCGTGAAGTTTAATGTGACTTGTAGTAAGTATGGGTCTGTTGATTTAAAATTCCATTGACATATACCCATAGCTTCATTGTATGCTTTAGTTGCTTCTTTGCAAATTTCATCGCTGTTATTTACTTCCCATATATACCTAAAATGTAAATATATTTTAATATGGAATTACATATTGTGTAACATTTGTGTATACGTTTAAAACCGAATGAGTATTATACTGTATACGTATACTTTAAGTATAAATACTTTTTAACCATTCGAGAACGACTTTCTAAACTTTAAATGATGATAAAATATTAAAATAACTAACAAATAACACGTCTGTTATAAAACGAATTGTTTTACATTACCTATATAATTTTAGTAACATAACTCTAAAAGCTAGATTATATCAACAATAGGTTTGAGATTATCTTTAAATGATATTACACAATATAAATATATTATATAATGCTAATGCAATCGGTTAATATAATTTTAATTTTAAAAACGCTTCTCTATTATTTAATATATATATTTATGCATTTCTGTTTTAAACAATTATTGTCTCTGTAGGATTTAGTAAGTAATTAAATGTAAAACATAATCGATTCAAAATCATACTTATTATTGAATATATAAATTATTAAATTGCTGCAAATCCTATAATTATCATAGAATATAAAGAGAATAAAAAAACTACCAAATTTACCGACAATAATCTCCTTTCATGTTATAAATTAACACTTTTTCTCGTATTTCTACAACGTTTTTGAGCAAATTGTTATTTATTATATTAACGACTTCGGTACAAATGACAATTAAATCTTTTCTAGTTTCATCCAACAATGAAGTGATGGCTACGATGCGTTCCTGATCGCTGTCTCTGAGTGATTCCAAATACGCTTCTAGTTCACGTATATAATTACGATTATAATTTGTCAATTTATTGTAGGCTTTCGATAAGAGTTTAAATGCTTCTTTGCTTAATGGAATATTTGGTTCTTCGTTCATATATGATTTGAAATATTTTATAGCATTGGTATATTGACCAAGAGCCATTAAAGTATATGCTTTTATTAAACTATCATTCATGGTGTTTAATAAACTTATTTAATTTTAAACTATATTATTCTTTAAAATTAAAAGTAGTACTAAAATAATTAATTATTCGATATGTTGCAGTTCGATCAATATTTATCACATAGATTAACAATATGAATATTATTTATAAATATTTGTTAATCATCAATGTTTGTTGCCGTGGTAAAGTAGTTTTGTATACGAATTAATATTCATGTTTTTTAAGTATTTAAATCATCAAATTTACTCAATAAAATCTTAAAAAGAATAAACATTTTTTTATGAAATATGTACTACGAACGTTATTTAATCTTCAGTTATTGCTGAAAGAAAAGGCATATATTAGGTAGTAATTTGCATATTTAAAAACAACAATTTTTGCTTCTTATTGTGAATAATTTTTATTTGCTCATTTACTTTTTTTGTATATCTAGTTTTAAAATATAAAATCAATATGGCTATTTTTATGTAATAAATTAATAATAATATTGTGCACTTATCATAATTTATGATATTAGAGTGTCTTTAACGAACATACAGATGATTATTAAAGTTGAATAACGTTGTAAAAATTATTAGAGACTACTAATGTATTATAAATTACTTTATCTTTAATATTATATTCCTTCTTAGTGTATACATTTATTTGCAATTATTTAGTGCTGTTTTACTATGGATAAAATTTATAATTTATATAAAAAATAGTAAGTAAATTTGATAAAATTTTAATTAGATGTGACAACGTGAGTGAAAGTGAAGTAAACATCAACTGAAATTGCTTTCAATTATGAGGTGAAGATAATAAAGTAAGAAATAAGTATTATTTTTTTTTAAGTATTTTTAAATTCTATAGAAGGATTGAGATGGAGTGATAGATATTACTATACTAAGCATTGTTAGAAAACATGTGATTTTTATATTATAGTATTTACTATTTAGTATAAGGAGATCAAAAGAATAATAGTTACATAAAAAATGCTAAAAAGTACACAATTTAAAGAGTTATAGTGTCAGAAATTAAAAAATGGTTTAAATGGAAAAATCAGCAAAGTATATTTTGATTATTATAAAAAATATAGAAGAAGATAATAGCATAAGATGTTTCATGATCAACAATCACCACGGGAGTAAAGAAATAAAACTATTTTTTTTTTTAAATCTTATCATCTTACAAAACATAATATAGAATTCTTGTTCTGAAATCTAAATAATATTTTTCCTTTTATTTAAGACCTAAGTACATTAATTTTGTTTATAATAGTCTACTTCTCTATAAATCTATTTATATTAATATATTTGTACTTTAGTAAAGGTTCCTGATGAAATGTTTATTTTTAAATATTTTACATTTTTGGTGATAAACTGTAGAATTAAATATTAAAATTAGGTACATATTTGAAACAAATATTTTAAATGATTAAAATTTAATCACCAATTCTGTAGTGGAAATTTTAGAAAAGAATTGTTTATTGTCAAAAAATATGTCAATATATTAAAATTTATATATTAAAAGTCATGATATAATAGTATATAAGCTACCCAAAGTACTCGGTTAAATAATAAATGTAGTATAAATACGTTAAGATAAAACTTTATTTTTAATACTCTATACAGTAAAAGAAAACCCTTATTTTGTATTACTCACTTTACATAATATTATATGTGTATTATTCAATCGTTTACATTAAAAATACAGCGATAAGACTGCAACATCACTGGATGTGAAAGGGAAAGATAATGATATATATTATCATTAACATATGTATTGAACCCTTAATCCAATCTAAATTTTATTTTTTATTGCGATGTCATCACATAAAATAACTAAGCTATAAATGAAACTGTAAGAAATAATCAACGTCGTATGCAACAGTAGAGTTTCCTTCTCTACTTGGGTCTATTGAAACATTCTACACAAATCTTGAGATCCTGAATAATTTATTTAATAATTAGCTTGCTATTCAAACAGAAAAAGACTAGAAACTTATATTTTTTACATCGCTAATTTTTTAAGAAGTAGAAGTTTGAGAATATAACTTAAGTTTAATAGTTTTTGACTGAAAAAAACAATTCTTAAAATCATAAGCATTAGATAATTAAAAATATTGTATCACAACTGAATATCGATCTAAACGCATAAATTAGTCAAACTGTACATAAAATAATACTATTCCACATTAAATATGAATTATAAAAAAAATAACACACAAAAAAATACGTTTTTATTTTTATGAACGCAGGTTTGATTTTATCAAAAACAAAAAAAAGGTACATGTAACACCAGTGTAAACAACAATTGTTTGACACGAATGTTTCATCAATCAATTTTAATAAAGATACATATAACTATGATAAGAACGTCAGTTGACAATTTAACTACAAATTAGTTAGGAGTTTGTTTAACGTTAATGATGCAATTCTATTTACCAACATAATATTAATTTATTATTATTATTAAATATTTTTTTTTTTAACAAGGCAAAAATTTATAATTTTTTATAATAGTTAATAATAATAAGCTGTTTAGACAAAATACAAAATACGAATTTATACAAACATAGAAACTAATTTCATATAGACATCGAGTTACTGCAGCTTTGAATTAGGTATAAATTAGAAGAAAAGTGCTAAAAAAATGTTGTGAAGAATAGTAGCTCTGCCCTCCCCCCTCCCCCACAAGTGCCTTTCAACTCAAGCATAGGACACTGTGACTATGCCACTTTATTATTTTATTCTTATGATATTGATAAGTGAACAAAATCAATAGGTGTACAGATTTAAATGATTAAACATTACAGAAACATTAGAATAAAGTATATATAATGCAAACTGCTTATCTAACTTAACCTAATCTATACTATGATTTTATTCAAATGCAGTTAATTTTCAATAGTTGTATTATTTTTGTCCCAAAATTGTATTAATTAATTTACTGTTTAAGGTGTTTTTTAAATGCTGTTTTTTTCCTAGTCTCTGGACAACTAAAGGTTCTCAAAAAGTAATACATTTTGATTTATTTTTTCAGAAATTGGATTACGTTTTTTGGCAGTAAACGGTAAAATTGGATTTTTGGATAATTAAGTTGAAAAACGGAAACTATCTTATAAACTTCTTTAAACTTAGGATTATATAAAATACAAAGACAACATTTTATCGTTAACATATATTGGAAAAAAAAATAGGTTTTCAAGAAGAAAAACACATAAAACACAAAAACTAGGAAAAAATATTTAAAAACTCTTATAATAAGCAAAAAAGCACTTAAGCTTTTTTTTTGAAGTCGAATCAAAAAAAAAATAAATATTTTAATAAGTTCCGTACCCTGTGGTCTACTGTTATACCCTTATTTTTTGTCATTTATCTTAACAATAATATTGAAGAGTAGATAACTACCTGCATAAAAAGAAACTATATATTACTAACTGATTAAAAGTATGTTTAACAATATATTATCTGAAACCTAATGCTTATAAAATATTCATTAGTATTTAGAATAAAATGTGTTTTCTATGAATAAAATCTTTTAAACGTAGGTAGGTATCAAAATTTCATATTTTAAAATTTCTTTAGAATTTACAATACAATAAAAGAATACAACAAATAACTATATAGTATATAGTGTTAACAACTTTAAGAAACACTGATTTACATAATAAAATTTAGCAACCGTAGACATAAGATAACACAACTGTTTATAAATTGTATAATGTAGATGGTACATATTTCATTAGTCTTTATATCAATTAACTATTATATTTCACTATTTATGTAAGCCTTATTACTGTTTAGTGTTTATGTACCCGATTTTCAAACCATAAACTTGTTGCTGATATTACTATCGGCTAATAAAAAATAAAATTAACAATAACTATATAATATTATATTATTATATATATTATGAATAATAATATTGTCTTTATTTAAAAATTAGAAACTATAATATCAGTTTAAATTTAAAACTCAACCAGTTTGTTTTATTTATTTCTACTATGATCAATTAAAAAAAAAAAAGACAATTAATTATCGAACTTCTGTTTTCACAGTAAAATACACAAATCTATTGCAAGAGTAAAATTTTTATTAAAAATAAAGAAGACTATCGTGTTCAAAAATATTTATAAATTAAAGCTTTGATTTGAAACAATTAAACACGGTTATTCAATTTAAACATTAAGGCTGTATTAAATTGACTAGATTTTGAAAGAATGAAAACTCGTGATTGGTTTTACTTTTTAATAAAATATTCAATTTTTGTGAGCTAAATTAAATTTACGTGTTAGCCGCCATATAACAACCTATTAGTTAAAAACAGTAATTAATAAAACAATTGTGTTTTATAATAAATTAACAGTGTCTTATACATTATAAGACACTGTTAATTATAAGTTATAATTATTTATAAATATTCAGTAAAAACACATTACTAAAACTTTTTTATAAGTTATATTTTATTACAATAGTGCCAAAATATATATTTACCAATGGAAAGCGTTATAGATGAAATTTAGAAGATCTTCTTTGAAATTAAGAGTACAAATTTAGAAAATCGCAGTACCTAGTACCTATCTACATAGCTATAATATAATTTTAGTGACCTGACCTAACCTTATATTTTAAATCTAATGATAAAAATATATATTATCAATGTAGCATAATATAATTAAGTAATACATTTAAAAATAGAAAGTATTAAAAATAATAAAGAAACTGATATATTTTACTTATTTGTGTGTTATTTTTAAATATTGGAAGTACAATTTGTTTAGACAATATAAAAACTGTACTTGCTAAAGTAATTATAAGAAATAGGTGGGTGTCTAATGTTATGGTTAAAAATTTGGACTCCGGCGCTATTGTTTCATTATTGTTTAATAAAAACAATTTTGGTTTTATACAATTAAACAAATAAAATATTTTATAGTGTAGAAAAAAAACTACTTTTAAAAATAATATTATGTTTTATAACATTCTCGATTAAAAAATAATTATACTTTAAAATATAATGAAGGTGAAAATAGGTGAACACCGGTCACTATAATGTAAATTTTTTTATAAAAAGTATTGCATAATATCAGTTTGAAAGGTTTTATTTACACGTCTTTACACTTTTTCTACTATACAACATATGATAAGTGACATTAAAAAGACGTTTGACAAAATAAAATATTATACGATATTATGAATAAACTATTCAGGCGAAGTATGCGTCATATGTTACTGGGCAGAGTTTTGAAAAATGTATTCAGCATAACATTTTACGTTACTGAAATAAATACTTGAACTTGAAAAGCCTGCATTATGATACATTAAAGATGATAATATTTAAAAATAATTTTACTTATTTGTGATCTAATTTTTGTATTTAAATGAACGTGAATGATACTCTACAATTAGCAATTTACTCTGGAAATAAATATTATACCTGACTGTGGTTTGGTTTTGTAAAACTATAGTAAATACGTATTTAGAATTAAAAATAATAGCCATAGCTATCAATTCTGGAATTAAAAAAAAAAAACTTACGTTGCTCATTGAACAATTTTGTATAATTTTGAAAAAAGAAATAAGAATATAAATTAAAAATTCAAATTGTTAATTGAAAGTGTTCAATTAACGATTTGAATTTATAGTGTACCTATGTATTAGAAACAATCCGTTTTTCTTTGATTAATGTTATGTAATGCTAATATTATTATTTTCACAACCATAGGAATATAGGATAAGCATTACGCGCTTCAATATTATACCATTGTTAACCTATAATAAACTTGTGTACTAGTTTTTCTAGATGTATATAATTTGTGTTCACACAAATTACAGACAAACGAGGTATTTTAATACACACTAGTTTGGTAGAATTATGTAGACAAAAAAAAAGTATGAACAATTCAATAATAATTAATGAATAAAAAAACATCAACACCCTACATACATCAAAGTATATTGGTCAATCATACAATATTGGTATATTTTATCTACTGTTTTTTATATTATCTCGTACAAGTCTACTATTTCGCAGCATATTTGTCAATAAGTGAAAACAACTATACACATAATCTAATGAAAAACACTTGTTTATTACTATAACATAATAATTTGTATAATTTAACCATGTTAAATAACAATATTTATTATATTTTATTTTTTGATAACATAAAGTTTTTGCTAAATTAAATGTACCTACTAATATAATTAATAATGTATTATATGCTCTACAAAATATTTATTTGTATCAAATTAATTGATTTATTTACCAAAAGCTCAAATCGAATTAAAATGGTCATGTTATAACATAGAATACTGAAAATAATGATTCCATGATATATATATTTTATTTATCTAACGTGGATTTCCGTTTGTTATTTATTTTATACTAAAGCAATAAGATACTATAATAATTACATTCATTACATTTTATCAGATTTTATTCTTGTTATTATGCCATATGTATACATAAAATATGTTTTAAAAGTCTTAAATAAGAATAGTCTATCCAGAGTATATTTTAAACGTGATGTAATATTATTTAGGCTGTTAAATCCATCAATTTATCCTTTTTAAATATCATATTATAATTGTATTATACAGGTGTTCATTAAATGTATAATATTAATTTAATTATTAATTGTATATATTTTTTATGGGTTATAATAAAACATTTCGCTTATAGAGAATTACTACCAATTAAAATTTTCTAATTGAATAAATGTTAATACTTATTATAGGTGAAAATAGAGGATATTTAGAACTAATCCTTATTTTCATAGGGTCTTAATATAGTGTTAAAAATGTTAGCATCTCAGTAATTTTAATAGGTTTTTTTCTGTGATATTTATGTTTTAGAATAATGACATATGAATAAACAATGTAAAAATAAAAACCAACAATAGTTAAGAATAGTAAAAATTTAAATGGTTAATATTCAGATAATATTAAACTAATTAAAAATAAACAAAAAATAGAAAAAAAAATGTATAAATAAAATAAAACCTTTATAAATCATATAAGTAATAAATTTATGTAAATATAAATCATTTAATATTTGTAGTATAAAATATATCGTTGAAATATCATATAAATATATATATATATATATATAAATATATATGTATATATATATATAATTGAATCAGTGAGACTTAATAATAGTGTACTTGGAGAGCATGTGTTACAATAGGCAATTTCAAAGAAAGAACTTTCATTTTTTCTTAAACAAGGATGAAGATTAGAAGATTATCAGAAACTATTCGAAGATAACATTCATTCGCTTTATTCTTTGCAGACCCTATTATACATTTAATACGAAGATGATATACTTTTTTTAGCAAAAAAAATATAGTTTTAAGTTCTTACCCTTCTAGTTTTCTTTTATGATAAACTAATAGATGATCAGATTGATATTAAATTTATGAATTATTTTAATGAAAAAAAAATATATATATAATATTTTTAAAAGTAAAAGAAAAAGTAATTTTATATTTTTTAGTAAGGTAGTAGTTTTAAAAATTAACGTTGATACTGTTTTGATAAGCTGAAAAAAGTGATACAATTTATTGAATTTATAATTTACTAAAAATTATGCTTTTCTGCAAAGTTTCAAAAAATAAAAGAAGTATAATGAATGTTTTCAAGTAATTTCAAAGAATTTAAAGTCCCTTTAAAAAAATTCTTTTATAGATTTATAATTAATATAATATAACAATGTATTATGCTATAAATATTTATAAAATACCGGTTATTATTTTTTACTTTGTATGGATGTTTGATAACGGCAAAGTAATAGCGTTTGTACTATTTTATAATTTTAAATTTTTGGCAGAACTGAAACATTTGATAATTTAGAAATTGGAAAATGCAATGTTCTATCTAAATATCGAATAAAACTAAGTACTTTAATGAGATTCTTTTATTGAATAACACTTATTATTACAAAATCTAATTAAACTAATCCTATTTATATTAATAAAAATATTTTTTTACATAATTTCTAGTCATAATTAAACAAATTTTTTTTTAACTATTTTGGGTGAATCTAACATTTTTATTTTTATATTCTGAAGCAATATATTTTTCGGAGTATTTCGATACGTAAAAATGGAAATTAGGACGAGTTGTTTAGGAATTATATATTTTCAAGCATTTTATAACGGAGTAGTAGACCATCATTTTGCGGGGTATACCACTCCATTCCACCACCCAAGCTTTAAATACTTCTAAGTTATAACTCATAAAATACTTGTACAAATTTTGATTATTTTGTGTATAAAATATTCCAAAACATATTCTGTTTCAGAATAAAAAATAAAAAATATATGTTGTCACTCAAAAATGTAAAAAAACTTAAAAAATAATAACGATAAAATTATTAAAATGTATGTTTTTATTTTCAAACTTTGTTTTATTTTAACTCAAAATAATTTAAAAAAATAAATATTTTCAGTACTGTTAATAGATTTTGAAATAATGAGTGTTTTTTGATAAAATAATTACCCTGTTAATATAAAAATATATATAAGAATATAAGAATTTTTATTTACTTTATATATTATATTTTTATTTTCTACTGTCACAATATTATATTATTGTGTTCCGTTTTTAAAATAGTTTTGTACTTTTATGTTATTTAGTATCATGTATTTTGTATTTAACTTAATTTTTATCAAATAGTAGGTGTTTTGAGAATATTAAGATTAATTAGTAACTACATTCAATGCGTATTGCGAATTTGAACTAGTTTTTATTAGTCTTTATTGCAAGTATTTTTTAAAATATTTTCTTTAAAAGGTAAATATATATTTTTTAATATCTCGAATTTAGCATTGTCATAACTGTCATGTAAAAGCATTATTCCATTGCACTCTATTTAATAACTTTGTATTATAAAAATATTTCAATTTCATTATTCCAATATTATAACTAATATTATTACTACTTAAATGCAATTTAAATATTTAAAAAGTGTATTTAGCTCATAGTATTTTTATCTAAATAGAAACGTATTTAATTAAAAATATATATTTATTCATTTTGTGTTGAGCATTATTAATAATAATAAAATTGTAGATCAATATAATATATTTGACATTTAAACTTCGTAAATTTGCCTTCTTTTTGCTGCAAGTTAATATTCTATAGAAAATAAATATGTAACATAAATATACAATCAATTTAGTTTGTGGAACTATTGACAGTCACACAAAAGTATTGACACTCATATTTAGGAGTATGTACCTATGCATTAAATAATATTATGTCAAAAGAAAATTTATTGTTTTCAAAAATAAAAATTATATTCATTGAAATTATATATTTAATATATTTGGTAGTAGAGAATTAAAATTTGAAATTTATTATTATCATATTTTATTTTTTTCTATAGTATAGACATTAGACAAATACGAAAAAAAAAATTCATAATTGTAAAACCAATTCATTTCTCGTTGAAATCTAAATCTATACTACGATACATACTAGAATAACACTTTTTTCTATAAAGAATAGCAGATGGATATTTTGTAGATGCACATTGTACGTATTAGAATCAAAATTTGAATAAGTAATATAACTTTATTAAATATATTTTTTGATCATTATTTTGCACCGACCACGTAAACTGTAGAGAGGAACTAAACATAATTTTTCCTAGAAGTTATTATTATAATCATTATTAATAATGAACAAAGTTTATTTTTATTTCTTGAGTTTGAATTTTCTATTTAACTGTGTAACTAAAATTAACTTGAATTATCAATAGTTGAAAGTTTGGGTTAATAATGATGCAAAAAAAAAAAATAAATAGCATTTGAACTCGAAAATTATGATTACGAATCTGACCTAAATACTATATTATATATTATAATGTACTGAAAACTAAAATGGTAAATACTATGTTTATTATTAATTAGCACGAATTCATAAAATCAACAATGGTGATGTGCTTTCAATAAATAATGAACATATATTAATAATATCAATATATCGATATTTCGTATAGTACATATTTCTTTAAGCAATGAAAAAATAAATTTTTAACAAGTAATATTACCTTGTGATTATGAGAGACGCACACACACAAAATGAAAAAAAAAAAAAATAAAACAAGGAAACCACACTGCTAAATGGTAAGTTTTGAGTACATCTTGTCATTAAATATTGGCCATCGTAATTAATGTGTTACATTAATTGAACGATAAACCATTGCATTCAAAAAATGGTTCTGTACGAATATAATGTCTACGGTTATATGAGTTCCGTTCAGAATTTAGCAACAACACAATGTATCATTGTGAAACCTATTCATGACTCATTTCGCAAAAAAATTTAAAGTATATACTGTACATACTACACAGTAAAGTCAACACTAGCACTCACTCCACTAACCTTTAACTTCCATCTTCAACCTATGATAGTAATGGTTTTGAGGCACATTACAAAAAAAAGATTCGGGTGGATTTAATGGTACGTTTACAACATCCAGTAGATTGCATCTGACATTTGTACTTGTAAACTCTTTGTTGTGTAAGTGGCATTTGTAATCTTGAAATAAATAGCGAGTAGCGAACACAGATGAATGCAGAGAAAACAGTACTTGCAGACATTTGTAAGTTAAACCTACATTATCTTATTTATTAATATTTAACATAATAATTAATATTTATTTTGTGTCATCGATAACTAAATTTTAACGATTTTAAATTTCATGATCTTTTACGCTATGAAAGTCTGAAGTAACGTATAACTATAGTATCTACGCTTCACTTATCTAAATCGATACACAAATTTATTACACTCAGGTACTATTTTATCGAGATTTAAAAAAAATATAATTAAATAATTTACGTACGTTAACACTCAAATGTATAATAATTAGTCACGAATTACATAAAAAATATGTCATCACTTTTTTTATGTTGAAAATAACAGCGCACGTTATATGTTTGTCATGTTGTTATAACCAAATGGCGTGTTATAGATAATTGGTACTTTATTCTGATAATAAAACGATAAAGTCTAACTTTGTAACATGTATATTGTACAATGTTATATTTTAATTGAGTATAGAAGCTATTGGGTATGATATCCTAGAAAGTTTTAATCTAATAAAAATTCGAATTATAATATGCCATGCTCTGGAAGAAATTTAAAACCGCGTAAAATGATCCCAATAACTCTATTTTTAATAAAAGCACAACCTGATTTGACTTAAAAATAACAAAAAAAAATTGCACTTAACAACAGATCATAAAACAATTATTATGTAATAGATTGTATCGATTATGTGGTTTCAATCTAATATATTATTTATTTGACATCAAATTAAGGCCATATTGCTATTACAGAGATACTTTCTACCATAAAAGTGTTAATAAATTATATATGATGTCCATAGTCTGATTATAATTAACGAGAGAAGTTCAAATATAAATCAAAAAATACCTACCTACCTTTGTTAATAAACAACATTCTCTAAATCTCTAAATAACACATTTCTTAACAATTTAATATAATAATATATTCAAACTATTTAAATAAGGAACAAAAAACGTAACAATATTACTATATTGTTTATTTTAAGAATTCTTACAAAATGTAAATTTTTGTACAGTGAAACAACAATTTAACGAAAATACGTGAATGAAAATTATTAATAATTTAATAATCTTTAAATATAAACAAAAAAAGGTATTAAAGAGTATGACGATCGATAAAAAAAAAAAATAAATAAATAAATAAAAAATTACTTAAATAATTTTAAACAGAATAGTAATTGTTTATTTTAAAATATATTTAATTATTTATTATAAAATATTATATATTTAAAAAGAAGATACTTAATTTATACTGAAAATTCTGAAAAAATATTAAAGAAAAATGAACATTTAAACAATTAAAACGTGATATTTTAAACAACTTTTTTAAATAATGCGAAGTGGTCACAAACTCTTTATTATAAATCTCAATTTAAATTTTGACATTATCATTTAATATATTTTTCATATATTATTATAATCTAAAATAAAAAATAATTGAGTGTGACTAGTAAACATTATCACAAATAAATTATTTCTTATTTATCGGAAAGTAAAAAACTAAATTGGCGTTTTGAATTTTTTTCAAATATTTATGTTAAAAAAAAAAATAAAATAAAATCGCATTTTAAATTCAGGTAAAAAGTTTATAAGAATATTCAAACGGCGTACTATACACAATAAAAATTAAATAGCTTGCCTATAGTAGTAGCATATAATAATAACTAATATTAAATTGGTTAGTTTTGTGTAAAACATTATTTGATAAATCCGTAGTAATTCTCAAAGGACAATTATTATTAATACCCGTTGTCATTATTATAATGAAACTCATAAACTTGGATTAAAAATTAAATGATTTTATAATTTAATTTATTTTCTATAATTATTTTTTTTACTCATCATCTAAATTGACTTTTAATTATTACTTAAAAATTATAAGTTACCAAAATGTCGTCAACCGTATTCTATTATTATAGGTGTAATGCAAAATCTACAACCTTTGTAATTTATTATTTTTATATAATAATAACCATTTTATTTGGTAAATATTAATATAAATATAAATATTTAAAAATAATAACTATTCTGGTTATATTTTTTTTTAGCTAATAAAATGAAAGAAAGTTACATATTCTGATTTTTTACTCAAGTGGTTGTTCTAGGTATTGGTGATTTTTGATCTAAGTACCTATATATGCGTCATTTTCCGTTATTAATTCACTCTATTTAAAATCAAAATAAAAATTGAAAACCTGCAAATTTATATAGATAATATTACAAAAGATTATTGAATAATATGAAAATATAAAACATTGTCCTAATACTTTGAATTCAATTTCTGAACTTTCGACTTTTATAAATTTCAGAAAATCAAACAGAATATTAACATTATAAAATAGAATGTGGGCAAAAATCTGGAAGTAAAATTATGTTATCTACTTTAATATATATTTGTCAACTTCTATTTTATGAATTAAAATTATGATAAATTCAGATTAACAGCAACCTAATAGCTCAGTAATTTTAAATGACTGCAATAAATGGATAACTAGAATTATTTTTAATTTTTATTTTTTTAGCTAATTATAATTAATTAATTAATGCTTTTAAGTTTGAGTGCAATAAATAGATAGTTTTAAAGCTTTTTTTCTCCACTCTAAAATGTATGAAAATAAAGTTTCCTAGTTGTTACTTAATGCCTTTACTCTAATATCTGCATACATATAATTTAATATAAATACATATTCTATGCCATCTATTAGAAAAACTGACCACTATAAGAATAAAAATCTACATTTTAACCATTAAGTGGTGATAATTATAACATGTTTGAAAAATATTTAGGTAATGATGATAATATACATATTATTATTAATCTAGTTGTAAATCCACCTACTCGTAAATTATATATTGATAACCACTTTTGAATTATTCTTGTCATTTCACGCGTGTCATGATGGTTATATTAAATGACGCAAAATAAATAAGTATTAAATGTTCTAAAAAAATAATTATTTATTATTAATATTTGGAAAGTTTAATTTCAAAGGAATTTTATTAAAAACTATTGTTTATTTTATTTTACTTTCGAAGTTTATTTTACGATTAAGCGAAAATTCACTATAGGCGGTTAAACAATAAACAAAAATTTACTCATTAAATATTTTATAACACACAATTTGTGTAATAATTTAAAAAAAACATATATTTATAAAATATTAATATAACTAATAACTATTAAGACAGAAATACAAAATTACCGTAATTTTTCGTCTTCTTAAATCCAACTATCTAACATCATTAAAGAGTAACTTCGGAGACGCATCGATCGATTGCAATCAGTCATATGCATAGCACGCAATAGTTATAACGATATAGTAAAGTAACTTAAAAAATATTATATTTCATCAGATCAACTGCTCAACCACTCACTGCATACTGTATGTGCGATTTCATTAATTTAGAATCAATTCGGTAAATCAAATTTTCTTTTGACCAATTCTCTACGATGTTTCGCTATTATAACTATAAATGTATTCGGTAAGAAATTTTAGGATGTTTTGCACTGCGCTATTCATGTTAAACTTCAGTACCGCAGAAGCAATAATACGCTTTGGTTAACAGTATTCAGACTATGGACTACTCAACACAATCAAAAAATATGAGAAACGATGTTTTTTTCTGGTAATACATTCAGTAGGTTTTAAACGTAAGGAGAAAATTCTCTTTACCTCTACTGCTTTTGTTATTATCAAATTATTTCTTGGAAAAAACACTTCCGTACTTGTAGTTAACTACATTGTTTACCAGATAATCATTCTTATTGAAACAAAACTAAAAGATTTAATATATATAAAAAAAAAACTATTAATTTATAATACTCTGTAAAATCTAGACTGAGGCTCATTCAAACCTTTCATCCTAAGATCAATATTTAAACATGGCATTTAATTTTCTTGCGGCAAACCATCTTTTTTTTTTTGCTACAATTAGTATAATAATCTCTACATGATCTTAAAATTTTAACACTCAACTGCCTCATCAACTAAATAATATTACCTTAATTATCATTCTAAGTTTAGTTATTACAAAAATCCGTTAATTACGTGATTAATAATTTCCGAAAACACTTAGTCGTCTAAAATCAACTTGGCCGTAATTTTTTCAATTTAATCTGTCGAGTGGCATTTCTGAGAGCGCTCCCAAACTCATTTATTCCCATAATTTATATATTCAATCAAAAAAAAACATAGTAAAATCAATACATTATTCGCACCGTTAAAATCTAAAAAAAAAATATCATATTATACCAGGAATAATGTTAATTTATTTAAAACGTATTGTACGAGGCAAATACAAATTTTAGTTAATGATTATTAAACACAATTGTTTACATTTTTTCTTAAAACTGTTTTCAATTCATTAAGATTTTTTCGTAATACTGAATTTAAACATAAAATTAAAAACACCTGATAACATAGATTAAGCGGTCCACTATCTTACCAGTGTAATACAAGCTGCAGCTTGGTCAACTACAAATACTATTTCAGCGCCTCTCTCATCAGACCCTGATGTTTTCGTGCCTCATGATGACATCTTATCTCTTATTATTTATAATACTTTTATTTCTGACCAACCTACAACCCCCAATACATCTGAGTACACTGTCTACGCTGATTACAAAGCTCTAATTTCCATTAACAATGATCCAAACTTAGCATCAATAAATCTGCAAACTCTCCTTCACACTATGGAAAAATAGTTTACCAAATAGCGGTTTAATGTAAACCAAAGTAAATCAGTTCACACAACCTTTACCTTTAAATTTATTCCTTGTTCTGGAGTTTTCCTATACGATATTCCTATTCCCTACTCTCCAAGTATCAATTACCTCGGTCTTACTCTAGACCAAAGACCAACGTGGGCTATTCACATAAGAACTAAAATATTAGCGTTGAATCTCATGCTTAAGCCCTTATTATGTAACAATAAATACACTTCAATTAAAACAAAACTGTTTATATACAAAACGCTATCGAAATCACTAACCTACGGTTTTCAGCTCGGGGAAATACGAAAAGTCAAATATCTCGAAAATCCAAACTTTCCAAAATATTGTTCATAGAAAATTAATGAATGTTCCACCCTACGTATCAAATACTACACACAGATTTAAAACTTAAGTCAATAAATTATGATGCAAAAATCTTTTATAAAAGATTTTATAACCGATTAAATAATCATCCAAATTAATCAATAAAAAACTTGGCCACTCACACAATACCTGGCAATCCTCCGAGATGTTTGAAATATAAGTGTTATCACAATCTTTTAAATTAAATTAAATTAAATAACAAGCAAATAAAAAGTGTCATTAATGGGTGGCTTCTTTCTTCAAAAACTCATGACTTGATAACTCTTATCACATATTCTTATTATGTCTAATATAATTTGAAACAAATTGTTTATTACATGTAAAAAAAAAATAATAAATAATACACCTGCATCAAGTTTATGCATACTTAATAGTATTTTGTAGGATATAAATGCTTAAATAAAATGTTAAATAAACATAAAGTAGCTTAAAAAAAGAGTACACAAATAACGTAAAGGATACATTTGCCTTCTCCTCTATAGACTACGGATACCTACACTATAATAAATCGCTCATACCTTTAACTCGTCAACTCAAAGACCTCACATATCACTTCATATGTTATGGAGTATTTAATGGAGTCATCGAAAACCACGGTGGAGCACTTACAACTATGTAAGTAAGTATTTAACTTTTTCAGACATTTAGGGAAAACGATACATATCATATTTATCTCTCGGCATTTACGATGTATCATGTGTCTTATACTTATAACAGTTAGAAATAAAAATCCAAAATAAGTTATTTTAACAGTGCACGTTTAAATAAAAAATAAAATTCTAATAATTATTACTCATTAGTCAATACTAATGACTCATTAGACATAATTTAAATTATAATAGCATCACATATATAATAATGCCTTAGTCTACATAGTTAAAAATTTTTAAAAATTGTTAAATGTTTATAGATAAGACTTAAAAACGAAATACAAAAATTCTTATAAATAAGACTAAAAAATTTAAAAATATATAATATAAACTGTGTATTTTTAAGTATGATATGTTTTAAGCTCAAATTTGAATGAAATTCGATATTTGATTAAAGAATAATAATTTTAGTTTTTTTTTCGCTTTTTTATTGTTCATTTTTTTTGTTATATATATATATTTGTACAATACTGTCGTTAATTTAATTTTTACAAACATAAAATAACAAAATTAGTTTTATTTTTAGAAAATAGTTAATCTAATATATTATAATACATTTATGTATCAATTTTATTTATTTTGTGTATTTTCCAAAAAAACTAAAATTATCTATTTTATTTCCAGTTTAGTAGCAAAGATAAATAAATTTAATTTTTTTTTTATAAAGTATTACACGGTTTTGAAATTACATTTTAGCATATTACATATTATTGTAATAATTTTACAATAGTTAAAAACTTTATATACTCTTATATGATTCAACAATCTTTTCAGTTTTTAAAAATTGTGCAATTCACGATTGACGATTGTTGAAAATTGTTTATAATTTTATAAAAAAATAAATATTGTTAAATTAATTTTTATAACCATTTAAAAATAAGCAAATGTAAACAAAAAGTAAAAAATAAATTAAAAAAAGACTAATAATATAATTAAAATGAATAGCCTATATAGCTGTGATGAGTTAATAAGATATTAAAAATGTAATTTAACTACTTAAATTATTAGTGTTTGATAATATTATAATTTTAATGTTTATTACTTAACTGTTTTATAATATTTAATTGAAAGTTTACCGTGAGATTACTTTTTAAGTATCTAGTTTATAGTTCTTGTTCCTACAAACTGATTTTTACTCCTTAATTATACAATTGTTTATAAACAATGGCTGAGCTTATACAATCATATACTCATATAAACTATAACAATTCATATCCATTATATGTATGAAGAAATAAAACAAAGGACATTATTTTTTTTTAAATAAATTCATGTTTGAAGAAAAAAAATTGTGAGAATTTTAGTTTTTAATTATTACTAAGTGTTTATGTCGTTTAATGATGTATTTTAAAAACATAAGGCTGAGATGAGATGTTTAAATGAGAGCTTTATTTCATTAAATACAATTTTTGCTGGTGTCTTTATAGAATTATGTCTATACTAATAGATTAATCCATTAAAATCAACTGATATAGAATAGAACTACTTTATTAACATTGTAAATTCTTGTTTA
The DNA here is from genome assembly GCF_002803265.2 of Melanaphis sacchari. Taxonomy (NCBI): domain Eukaryota; kingdom Metazoa; phylum Arthropoda; class Insecta; order Hemiptera; family Aphididae; genus Melanaphis; species Melanaphis sacchari. Next base: position 1,835,263 of record NW_020270976.1, on the reverse strand, counting down.
TTTGTGTATGTATTAAAATGGCCACCTATACCTTAATTTTCCACAAACGCGATTGCATAATAACTTCAACGACCATTAAAACTATCTGGACAACGGCTAGAATAGTTGTATTTTGTTTTAAACACTATATTAGTCCACAACGCCTTAACAGCGTGTAACATGATGTTTTGAAACAATTTATTTGGTATAAAGCCTTTCAATGTAAAATCAATTCATTCACCTTAGAAGTCCGGAAAATTGTTCGTTATTTATGTAAACAGCTGTTGGTAATATGAGCCGTTCTATGCAAATACGATCAATATTAGATACATAATAATAGATAAGTATATTATTTATAGAAATATATATTTAAAAGTTTATAATTACAGAGCTTATAATTAAAAATTTAGATTAAAACTAACTGTGTTATTATGTGATTATTTGTGATAAATATTATTTTTTATTTATAAACTTACATAAACGTTTTTTTCAGCACCATTTATTTCACGTATTGCTAAATTTCTTAATACTGTAGTGTATTTTTCTCCAACTAAAATAATTTTAATTTTAAAGTTTAATTTGTAAGAGTTATTAGATTATTAGATTAGGATTTAAAGAATACTTTGTTAAAAAATAAACCAAAAAGGATTTTAAAAATTTTTGTGGACAATAGAATTGCGTAGTAATTTACATTTTTTTTTTTTTTAACACGAACAGCATTTATAATTCTTTTTTACATTAGTGAGAATCTTTTAACTATAACACTTAAACTTTTCTTACTTAAAAAATGTCTTATTAATTAATATTGGTATTTAGTATACCTATAGTTAAATATAATCAAAACCGTTTTAATAAATTAAATAGTTACTCCACTATCATAAATTATATTTTACTACTTCAAAAACGATTGAATTGAGTAGCAACTACAAATTAAATAAATGTGGGACGTATAATACAGACTTTAAGGTCATAAAGTTCCATTATCAATCCATTGATTAAATATTTAATCAATGATTTATTTTTTTTTACTAAATCTAAAGTAAAATCTATATTAAAGTATAATAAAATAATAAAGCCTATATCGGTATTTGTATTTTCAGCATTATCATTTCCGATGTAATATCATAAAAATAAAAATATATTGATAAATATCGTTGTGCATCACAATAATATTATTATTATTATATAGACACTATCAATATACCCAAATAACATATTTATATTTACTGAACCGAAACGCTACTAGACATCTCAATATTATACGAACAAAATTGTATATCTTATGTTTTTGAAAGATTTGTATCCAAGAAAATATTTTTATGTAACGTTGTGTATCGTAATGTCACGCCTCTATTACATTTTACCATCTGTATACGATAAGTCTTTAAAATACTCAATTTCATTTTCGATTTTATTATCATCACACGGTACACCGAGTTCACGGGAGAGTGATACTCAGGCCACAGATAATCGAATATCTTCACTTCATATATAAATTTAAACACATAAGCAAATAAAAAATAACCACATTATCAACTTTTACAAAAAAAAAAAAAGTGATTAAGTAGTTTCGCCCAAAATCGTATTATTCAAACACACACGATATTTATATCAAAGGTATTCTTTCTTCGATTTTAGTGAAATCATATATATATATATATATATATATATATATATATATATATATATATATAATATAATATATATTATACTGTAGTAAGATTTAAAATTCGATCAAGACGAACGGTTGAATAATCAATCTACGGTTGGTCAGATTAAGTTCTAATATGATTGCTCTATATAATAAAAGTACACATAATTGTACAAAATATAGGTATATAATTAAAATATAATAATACAATAATATGACAATATTAAAAAGAATATATATAATTAATAGAATTAATATTGAATACCTAAAAGGAAATATTCCTAATTGAAGGTAAAAATGTGCGTCGTTCATTTGGGAAAAAAACCCAAAATTTACCCGAGTAGAGCATATTATATCGTTTGAGCGAAAAATTAACTGATCGTTTAGGCAAATTTATAAATTATTGAATAATAGGAAAATAACTATACAATAATTTTTATAATAATATATTTATTACTACTAAATATTATTATTATATTGTTAAGGTTGATTGGTGGTAACTATTTCAAACCTAATTACAAAATATATAATATATACATAAAGATCAAGGGAAAAATTTCAAACCGAAAAATTAAAAATAATAAATTATATTAAATAAATTGATATGAAATACCATACTCGTAAAAAATTTAGTTAAGATAATAAATATTAAATTATATGACAATATAATACATTTTTAACCTAACCAGCTAGAGTTAACTGAGAGTTCTTAGTCTCTAAAAATGGGAAGGAAAACGTATATTTGCCGAAATGAAAGTCGCTCGAAAATATACTATTTTTTCAAGCGAAATGATCGTTTCGATATAATACTCTTCAAAATTGTTTAAATCGTATAAAGGTTAGAAATGTAAGTATAATAACAATAAATGTGACCATAAACAACTGTAAAACCATTAAAGTCCATAATAGAACTATACTTGTAAAAAACATTAACAGGTAGACTCAACTATATTTTTAAGAGTACCTACCTAAGTTAAACCTCTAATAAAATAAATTCACTCAAATGATATAAAGTCTTGTCAATAGATCATATTATTTTTTTTATTGAATAAAATCCTTGTCGATATGATATAATTATCTTCTCAAAAGATGTTTTTACAATCACACACAAATAATATTACCTAATAAAACAAATAAAAGTAATAATGGTATAAAATCAAGCTATGTGATTACTCCGAATATTTTTATAGTCATTAAATACAAAAAAAAAATGTTTTCGCTTTGTCACAATTTTTTTTTATTATTGAGTTCATGAATAAAATAAAATTAGCCAAGATTTTTTTATTTGAAGTATGAAAATTAATTTACTATTAATAAAAATATTACTATGATTATTCATAAATACTTTTATCAATTATGAATTTATAACATTTATTCATGTATTTTCATTCAACGGGTTCATGAATTGAAATCATATCATTTTTTTTAATCGAGTAGCTATTACGACTATACGAGTATAGGTACAGTAAGTGCTAAGGTTGTTTTAAGCTCGTACTAAATTATTATAAAAACTCTAGTAAATTTATAACAGACATATTTATTTTTAATGTACATGGTATATTATATTGATATTGAGGGTTTTTTCAATAGGCATCTAACCATAATAATTGCAAGTACCATGTGCCATTACATTGCTATTATTATTAAGCTAATAAAATATCAGTTAAATATTTTTTTTTTTAATTACAAAAAACCAATTTGGACAATAGAGTTTTATAGTAACTTGAACAGTATTTTTTTATTATCATGTTTTTTTGTAATCTTTACTTTGTCAAGTTACCATCTGTGTCCATAATATAATCGATGAAAAGGCTAAATACAACTTAAGAAGGTCTTACGCTGCCTCAAAAAGTCTTTGGAGTAAAAAATAATATAATCAAGCCAATTATTGCTTTTTCAATATGCTCAAAAATCAAATATTGTTAGAGACGTAACATTTCAAATACTTTTAATAAACTATATAAATGTAAATAATAAATGTTAATATAACATTTACTTAATATAGAAAAGAATCACTCAGCTAAATCATTTTCACCCTAAAATTCATAGTAACTATTTTTAGTTTCTTATATTAAAAATATAAATAACATAATATATATAATATATTATGGTTTTTCTACACTCTGTATTATGGCATAACTTAAATAACTGATTGTAGTTTAATTAAAATTTTAAATACCATATAATTCTATTTGTTGTAATAAGATAATTCTAGTATATTTTTAAGTAATACTACTAATTTATTAAAAACAACTAAAATAAATACTTATATTTTTTTTCTATATCATTACTATAATTTTATCTACCTATTGTCATTTTAATAATAATAGAACGAAATTATGAGTTAAAAACGGTATATTATTGGAAAATTAATGTTAATTTTTTTTCAGATTTTATAAATATAATACCTATTATCTTTTATACACTCATATATTGTTCAATAAATAATAACTTTTATATCTAACTAAATAATCTTGGAAAACTTCATATTTTTAGTTCCATTTTTCTGATTATGAGTAAAAGGAATTTGGTTTTATTATCTGTATTTTTAAATCCAAACAATAACTTTTCAAAGACTTATTATTCCACTAAAAATGATTGCTTAATGTTCAGAGGCATAAAAAAATAAACAGCTACAATATAATATAATAGTACACTATTAAATTTATGTTGTTGTTATCTACCTATAATGTATTAAAATCAATGTTTTTTCTTTCTTTGAGTTCTTTCTTGCATTTTAATTTCGTGCGTTTTTTACAGTCTTTTAAATCAGTTTTATTTTCCAATGATAAATTATATGATGAAAAAACATTCTAAAATAAATCGAGGATTTGTGTGTTATTGCTTCCTAGTTTATCTGTTGAAACAATTCAGAATAGAATGTAAATATAAAATATCGTCTTTAAAATTGTTACATTGTAACTATTTTTTTTTACACTTGGATAACATTGGCTTTTAAACTGAAGATATACAATATAGTAATTCTTTCAGCTCCAACAGATTTGGTCTTACTAAATTTTATTAAATTCGATATAAGTTATTTTGTAATGTTTATGTTTTTTTGCAAAGACTATAATACTCAAGCTCAGTATTACATTAATATTATCAATCCTACTACATTACGATATTCAATGAAATATATTATAATTTATAACATGCACATTACAATAAATTAATAACCCAAAGTCATTTTTTTATTTAAGAGGTATTGAAACTTAAGATTTACTCTGAATTACAACAAATTCTTTCATACCACTTATTTTATATAGGAAACTATATTATTTATTTTTCTTTATAATAAGTCTTTTAAATACTACAAATTGTGCACAATTTTCTTCAACTTTTTATTTGTATCACTTCAATGATATAGAATTGTTGTCATAGATAAAAAAATAATATTTTAAACATTTAATCTATACAATTTCGTTGGAATATGTTTATTTACGTAAGAATTCAGAAATGTTTATACTATTATTATGATTCTCATATGTAATTGTATGTATTTGACTTATTTTTAATTTATTTTGCTGTATTATTGATCTGAATAGTCGTTAAATTCAACGGTGATTTTTATTTATGGCATCATTATCAATGTATTCAGAGGTATTATACATAATATTATTGTATACGTAAAGCCGTGATTAGGTCAGGCTTAGTTTTTAAAATCTAACAAGATTACTTTTATTCTAAAAATCATTTGATATTATATAGCATAAACATACACATAGAAATTCATTACAAAGCAATATGAAGCGAATAACAGTATAAACATTATAGGTGCATCAAATATATAATAAAAAAACTTTTTAAATACAGTGAATTCTGGATATTAATTTTTAAAATAAAATATAAATATCATACCGTATTATCTATGGTAAAATACTAAAATATAAGCTGCAATTTAAAAACACGTATTATCCATAATGTATTAAACGATCTCAATAGTTTTTTAATCATTAAAAGTATTTTACATCGGAGGCCATTAGTGTGTATCTTGCAGAAAACAAAGAGCAACAATCGACAATGTAAATTTCCATAAATAAATATAATGAATGCTAAGAATTTTTTTTTTTTTTTTTGAGGCAAATATTGATCTCGAATCAAAACATTTACGTATTTGTAGGATTTAGATTAATATATATAATGGATAATACATAATATATACATAGATATTCTAAGAAATAACAATTGGACTTTTTATATAATATCCTACATTTACTAATATTTATTTCTATTTGCTTTGTAATCATATCACTGAAAATCGAACTATTTGTTTTTCATTTTTATGATTAAATATGGCAATATGGCTTGAATAAAAACGATAATAACTGCGTATCGATATTTTATATTTTACTGTCAATATAAAATTCTACAAATAATAATTCATAGAATATCTACTGAGTTGTACAGATGTTTAAATCTGTCTTAAATTGTTTAAATCAAATAATTAAATATTTAAGATTATAAAATGTTCTGGTTAGCGTCAAATGTATAACAATATTATATAACTAGTAAAACAATAAAATATAGAAAATGATTGTAAAACGAAAAGCTATGAGTCTTATCGAGTTTTATCTTTAATCCCATACATGCCAGTATTGAACTGTTTAACACAATATATTATGTATTTTAGTACATATGGCAGTGTTGATATAACAAAGATCAAGGATATAGAATTGAACAAAAGTATTACTTATTATATAATAATGCGTAGCGACAAAAGACTTTCAATTCAATCCCTTTTATAATTGAAAAAGGAGAAAGTAAAAACAGAACTGTCCGATTTAATAAACGTTATTAAATATACAATGGGAAATAAAAATAGGTAAGACGCAACAGAATTCACGCTGTACAGGTAAAGTGTATTATCGTTTCACCTCGACACAGCTCGTAGATTTTTTGCATTGTTATAATATTTAAATTGTAAAGAAGTGTAAAATTTACCTGTTATAAAAAAATCTGATGTTTATTATATCGGAATGTTTTGAGATTACCTATAGGTATACTATTAAACGCGGAGATAAAATTATTAAATAATCAATTACATTCTTTAAGAAACAATTTTATTAAACTTGAATTCCAAAGTCTCCCTCTCTCTCTCTATATATATATATATATATATTTACATACGAATATATACATAGTGAGAGAATACATTATTATTGTTAATACAGTCTTATAATATTATCTTTTAATTCTATATTTCAACCACATGTTCACATGTGCAATTTAAAACATTTACATACATAAATATACATAATTACGTTATATTTTATGATTATGTTATAAGCTTATGAAGAACCGTTGAAATATTATATTTCTAATGTGGCTGAGATGACAAAAGCTACTCTGGTTATGAGTACGTGCTTTTTACAATATATATATATATATGTTATTTTTTTGTCTTGTATACAATTTCGTGTAATGTATAAATTTAATAAGTTTAAAGCATATTAAATAAAGGAAAGATTTCCAGCCTACTAAAGAATTATAACCTAATTTTGATTATGCCTTGGAATTAAAATAAATACTTAAATAATCCTGTCAGATTTGTACGTTCAGTTGCAATGGCTCAGTATATAATTATATGATATACTAAAATACTACTTAAAATATAAGCGCCTTCATAAAATTGACAAATTACCTACATAGATATTATATACACAGCTGTACTTTATGGCATAAATTTCAATGGTTTTAAATCGCTGGAATAGAATCCACAGATTAAATAAAAATGTCTAGGATTTTATAAATAAATATTTATCTGATTATCTTTTTTAAATTACGTATTTCTAAAAATGTGTGTTACGTAAACGCAGTTAAATCTGCGTAAGAACAAACTATAGAGATAAAATGCCTGAGTATAAAAGATACTTTAAGAAAAAAAATGCATGTTATTTTCATAATATGCTTTATTAAAAAAATTATTTTAATAAAAAGTTACTTTCCCTTATAAAGAAGATAAACTAGTCAATTGATAAGTAGGTAATAAATTACTTATGTTTTTCTACAATTATTTTTTTTTTTTTTTTATTCCATAGGGCTTTTGTAGAGATCATGCAATTTTTTTAGTTCCTTATTATTTAAACAATATACCTGCAAACGTTTTGCGACAATAAACAAATAATAATTTTTTTAAACTTTTGTTTTTTATGATTAATCTATTATTTTAATTATCTTTTGTTATATTTGTTTAGGTACCTTTAAATTGTAAGCACTCGTTTATTTCATCATATGGCTGTACGACAAAGTAAGTTGTTTCGATCTGTTAAACATAGATTATTATTCTTTAGTATAATTTTCCAAATTAATAATTTCTATAATTTATAAAATTCACATTATCCATTTCATACGTGTTTATTAAGTCAATTCAATACTATGAATACAAATTTCATGATTGATGAAAAAATATATTTATATGACTAAAGTTCTTTGGACTTCTTTGTTAATTATATAAATAAAATTTGATTTAAAAATTAATCAAAACAGACATAATCAAATAATAACAACTCTGTGAGTATTTTTACAATAATCTGAAATATTATCCTATTTTGTTAATACTTAAGTTTAATTCATAAATATATCTTGTATCGAATATTCTGCATTTTACTTTGTATAAATATATTGCCTACCAATTGAAATTGTATAGGTAATAGAAAATAGCAACAATAAAAATTCAGCACACATTTTTCCACTTAGTTTCATTTCTCTATTTCATTATATAATATTATATACGCTATGAACCGATTTTAGACACGATCGATAGTTGATAATGTATTTACTGTAGCAATATTCTCTAATAGTAAAAAAAAAAAAACATTTTTATAAATAAAAATAATTCCTATCAACGAAAAATGAAAACTTTTCAAAAAGTCTTAATTTACAAACATGAACTTATACAGTGTTATACGAAATTTTAATTTTTAACATGATAATTATGAAAATAAAATTCATAAATATTTTTAAATTTAATTTTTTTATACAAAATTATCTCTTTGGATTTAATTTTTTGTCATTTTTTTAAATTTTTCAATAAGTGTTAAAAAAATAGTTTTGTGCCATAACATCCTATACAAACATTATATTTTTACATTTCTGATTTTTAAAATAATTAAATACCATTTTATTTAAAAATAATTGTTAATTTTACAAAAAAAAAACATATTCTTTTTTAGGTCTCATTAAAAAAAAATAAAAATATAACTTCAATAGTGTTTTATTAATCCCGTTGTAAACTCTACCTTAAGTACCTAAAATAATCTTTTTTTTTGTCGTGTTAGAAGTATAAAAATATAATATTTTTTTAAGTGGGTAGTAAAATTGATTTCATTGGAAAAAATTATATAATTAAAATATCCGTAAGAATCGTTAGTATTTAATTATAATATCAATTGCATTATGTTACATATTGATTTACTGTGAGTATAAAAAATTAAAAATTAAAAAATACGAAAATTAACGGCAATATTGGACAACCATAGCTAATAAGCTAAGTAGATGTAGAATTACTGGTATGCACATATTTATACAAAATGAACATCAACATAATCTTCGAATAATCTTCGGCAATCTGTATTACACTAATATATATATTATGAATTAATGATGTATAAATTATCATTTCTGAGTTTAAAGAATAATTGGAAACAACTAATAAAAAACAATGAGAAATGAAAATACGTCTTATAAAAGTTCAGTTTTCACTATCGATTTTTTATTTATTTATTTGTTAAAATTCAATAAATATTAACAGTAGAATCTCAAAACATTCTATAGTTAGATATATTACCATTTTTGGTACACAGTATGATTAAAAAATATTTAGAACAGATTAAGGTTTATTATAAGTTATAAACACGTCAGTATTGACTTACAAATTAATAACAATTTATAATAAACAACATTAAAATAATTACTATAGGACATATAATATAATATTATAATCTATCTAGAAAGTTTTTTGTAAAAATTAGTTAGGTATAAATTGATTTCAAATTAAACACATTCATTACAATTATCAACTCAATAATAAGGTATATTCATAACTTACAATACTGCAAAGTGATTTTCCCGGATTTTCTGCAATATGTATTATGTAGTCAACATAATACTATAGTTGTGGGTTTATTATTAACAGAATAATCACATTTCCTTGTTATTGGAACTGACATTCTATTAATGTAACTAGTTATTATAGCCATTATAATATTATACAATAATGCCATTGTTATTGTAATTGAGTTCATCTGTACCTCGATCAATAAGTATACCTAAATATATCTTACTGGTTAGGTAGTAAAATCGGAATTTTAAGAAAATAAATTTTATGTTTACTTGTTTAAAAATAAAAATAAATATATACCTAATTTTAATTTCTCATTCTATAATAAATATATTTATTTTTTTTTATTGTAATTTATTTTCAGAATTGGTAAACAAATCCAATTTATGTTTTTTAAGATTAGAAAAACTAAAAAACTCACCCTGCTGTTTATATTGTAAGTTTTGTGTGAAGAGTTCGTAATTGAGTATCTGAGTCAATATGATCGATGTGATATATGTATTTTAAATCAATGATAAATCATTGGAACAATTTAAATCAAAATACTAAATATTACTAATATGAGGTAATAGATAAAGTGAACAAATGTTAAATAATATAACATATTATTTAGAAGTCCTGGATAAATTTCAGAATTTTATTTTTAAAAATTTTATGATATCAATTAATACTATTTTATAGCGTTGGAATGAAAGAAAAAATATTAAAAATAAAATCATATGAAACTATAATATTATTCTTATTGTACATAACCATATGCATATTATCATTTGTGAGAACAATTTTTCAGTACTCAATATTATAAAATGAAGGATACAAGGCAGATGCAGTTGCTAAAATCGCAATCAATAATCCTGACAGTGAAATAATTCCTTTTTCCTCGCTCGTAGATATAAAAAGAAATATTAACAAGTACTGTATCGATTTGTGAAACTCACATTGGCACACAACCACGGAAAACAAATTAAGAGAAATTAAACACTCTGTTGAACTCTGGCCGAAATATACTGATCTAAACAGAAAAAATGAGGTAATTTTTAATCGACTCAGAATTGGTCACACGAAACTTACACATGGACATCTTATGGCAAAGACAGATCCACCTCTATGCCTAACATGCAACACTAACTACTCCATCAAACACATCATCATCCACTGCCCTAACTTCAACGAATTTAGGAAAGAATTCAACATCCCAGAAAACTTGTATAAAGCAATTGGTTCGTTTTAAAACTTTCAAAACATAATTTTATATTTGAAAAAAATTGAATTGTACAATAGCATATAACAAACTTAATGTAAAAATTTAACAATTGTAAAGCTAATAACCTGTGTAGTTGATACAAAAATAAATAAATAAATAAATAAATAAAATGAAGGATACGTTTTACAGACATCCAACTTAATGTGATTTTTTTATATCAAGCACTAGGAAATGCCTACTTTGTCTCCCCCCATTAAAAACGTTACTGATTACCTACAAAGTTTTCTCAATAAATAACAATGATTAAGCTAAATATTAAAATGCAGGGGAAGTATCTTATGCATGACACGGGGTCTTGTATAGGCAAATTTGTAGCATGAATGAAAATTATTCTATGGTTTGCATAACCCGATAACTCAAATGTACAAAATGTAAAACCATTAAACAAGCATTATAATATCATAATTCATAATATATAAAATATAATACCACAATGAATAGATGTTCAAATATTAGTTATTTAACTGATAAAAAGTCATAAATTAAAATTGCATTAACAGCGACTCACGTGTGCATTAGTTAAATAATAATTATGTTTACGGTATAAGTTGCGTCGAGTTCAATAATTATTTAAAAAAATGTGGTTCTATTATAACTAAAACCTACCCACCCACACATTATTTTTTTTCGAGATATTCATGTTTTAATCAAATATTTTTAACAAAAACTTAGTAATGTAAAAAAAAACTTTAAGAATAATCAAATTTTGTAGAATAAAATATTATGTTGATATAAATTAAAAATAAATTAATACATTTTTTTTTTTAAAAAATGTGTTTCATAATAAGATAAGCTTAAATAATAATACATGTCTAAATTACATGAGTAATTATAATGATATGTATACAGAAAGTTAGATAAGTTTGTCCAATCCTGTTTCTTGGAGGAATACGAATATGTCCGGTGATTTAATACATTTTGATTATACGTTAATTATTTATATTTCAGTATAGGTACAGGAGTATATTAAAATATACTCAAATATTATAGTATGAACTATTATTATATTACTTATTAATTTTGAGAGATATTTTTATTATTATGTAATGCACGTTACAAAATTATTTACATTTTATTAAAATGTAAGTGTTTATGATTATTTTTATAGTGATTATCATTAACAGGAATTCTCAAATAATATTTTATTAAAAAAAAAAAAAAAAAAATTAATAACATACAGATTATAATTCTTATGGATAATTCACTTGTATTAACTCATTGTTACAAACAATAATAATCAATTATGTAATATTTGTACAGAAGGAAGACACATTAGTAGTTTGACACAATTTTATAACGAACACTAACAAAAAAAAGTACTGATTAAATACAAAATCACCCGGGTCGGCGCGGTATCCGCCACTATCGATAAATGATAACAAAACAAGGTATCAAACACCCGTACATATATATATATATAATATTACACAAATATCACAAATTACAATAAATATAAATACTGCATAATATTCAACTGTTTTGTTTTAATAAAAATTATCAATTATTTTTTATACCAACTGAATTATATTTTTAAATAAAATAAATATATATTTATGTGTACTACAACGATTGTATATTACAAAAATAAATGTATTCATCGTTATTTATGAGTTTACGTATTTTTTATTTTTTATTTTTTTAACAGAATTCAATTCACGGCTTACAAATACATAAATATTATGTATTTTAGAATACTGTAATTGATGGATAAGTACAAAAAACTTTTTTATAAGCATGCAATAATGTGTATACTTAACAATCGCATTTAAAATATAAAAATTATTTATAAACTGTTTTATAATGTATAGAGTGAGTCGCCATTTGTTTTCGTTTTTCTGTGTTGGCAACTTGAAAAACCTTGTCACACTCTACAGTATACTATAGTATATTATACTAAATTTTTAAATTAAATATAAAGCTTATATCTGAATTTAGATTGTTTATTTGATTTATATAATTTATTTTATTTTTCCTTACATTATTTAATAAATAATGTCTGTGTACCTACGAGTAAAATACTTAAGTGTATGTAAACATAAAGTTCTAAATTTAATATGTATAACTTACATTTAGTCATATCGTTAAAACTCACCTAACCTTAAACAAGTTTTCTTAGAGGCTAGGATAGAAAATATCTTTATAAATATTATCCAATTTATTTAAAGTTTTCGCAATATAGCTATTATTATAAAATAAGTATATCATATTAAAATATTAACAATAATTATTAAAAATATTTATTCTAGTTTTCTATAAACACGCATTAATCATCAAAAATACCAATTTGTTTATTGCAAACCTATTTAATATTTTTTGTTTTAAATGATATATTTTATTAAAAATTAATAATCTAGCCAGTAGTTAAGCAATATATTTAATTTCTAAATCGTATTATATATTTGTACTTACTTAAGTTTTTTATTTACAGTTACTAAATTATTTAAATCCATATTATGTGAATATTTATTTGCCAACTCTTATTTTCCGTATGGGTACAATTTAATATTGTTATACATTTAATGTTTGCTATTTGTAACAAATTATTAAAATAACATTTTAGAATTTGATTGTAACCCATGTTCATTGTAATTGATATGTTTTAATTTAGATTTTATGAACATAATTTGTGGTAGAAAGTTAAAAGGATTATCAAAAAGTGAAATAGGTTTAACCTGCTGACATTAAAAAAAATAATATTTTTTCATTAGTTTTTTAGTGTAGAAAAACTACTAAAAATGGTTCTATGATTATTTAATTAAATCTAATATTATCTAATATCACAGATTATAGTTTCTAAATTCACGAGATACCTATTTATACATTTAAACTATTATCTGAAATAAATATAAAATTTTGAAAATTGATTTTATTTTATTATTATATTACTTCATATACGAGTATGTGTCGTAAAAAATTAAATAATAATAATAATAATAAATTATATTATTCCGATAAATTAAAGTGGATACATCAAGAATTGTTTGATGGCATTTAATACCTAGTTATTTAAAATGATAATATATTAGAAATTATAAAACCATTACTATTATTTATGGAATTGAAGTTTGAGGCATAAAGTTTAATTATGAAGTTTTTCTTATTACTAAATAACACCTTCAACATTATAATCATGCCACCACTACCACATTAATAGTTATTTCTAATTAATGCGGAGGTGTTAAAGTTTCGCTTAGACAGAACAAAATACTATCAAAAACATAAATAATTTCTATGAAAACAATTTTAAAATAAAATATTTCAAGACAAAACGAAGCTTCCATGTATTTAATTTATGACTTGACTAAATGTTTATAAATTGTATACTCGCGCCAACATATTTTATATAGGATGCATTCATTAAACACGAAAACAAATAAATTCTGTAATGGCACGTAAACAAATATTAGTGTGTCCATCAGTGGACATCCATATTATATAAAGCGGTGTACCTTTCAATTGAATATTGGTCAATATTATACACATACAGGTTAGGTGGTTATGCGCGTCACTGTGTATTATGTTGTTTTAGTGACAATAACTTTTATTTATATACGTTAATGAAATAAATTAATTTGTGTGTATAAACACTGATACCGAAAAACAAGCATTTACGTGTGCATCCATCTGAAAGCCGAAATAATGAATATGGTATGACAGAACCATAAATGGTGAATACTGTATGAATAAATTCATATGTCAGTCACAGCAAACGACACTGTTAATCAGATTTTAATTTAAAAAAATGTGTTTATTAAGCAATACAAAAGTTAATTACTTGGTAAAATTTTAGTTGTAATATTTGAATAATGATTGCTTATATAACTATTAACTATGTTAAAATTTAAATTAGTTAAAACATTGTTTAAGAAAATGAAATTATAAAAAGATAAAAATTGAATATTCAATAACGATCGGGAAACATAATTTTCACATAATTATTGTTTATTGAATATTACTTAAGTAAATAAAAAATATATATATTATATCGTAACAGATGGTTTTATCAGATTAATGAAAATTTACTTAGAATTTAACTGCTAACTGCTAAGCATTGCGAATCTGCTTGAATTTTGGTCATTATATTTTGAATTCGAGGAATACAAATTCTTATTAATGGTGGACATTTGTTTAAATTTCTGTGTAATGTAAAATAACCATTGTTGAGAATATTTGCGATTGTCATTAAAATGGCGTACCCGAGTCCATGGATTCGAGGGTACATAATATTATATTTATTTTTTAGTTCAAAAATCTTAAAATAAAGAGTTTTATAAAAAATGACACAATGACATCTAAATGACATGAATAGCCTTTACACATAAAGAAGCAAATCATATTTAAAATTAAACCATCTCTGTGGTACGTAGTTTTTACTGGTTAAAAGTGTAATATAATATGCAGTGAAATATGAAATGGAATTGTCACCAATAAGAAGAATTATGCACGACTACCATCAAAATATCATATCATATTGCATATATTTTATTATAATACAGTATTATTATGTTTAAATGAAATCGGTTCAAAGTTGTTGACATCAAAACATTCAAAACTGATATCTAATATATAATATTAAATATTCGAAAGCTTAATGAAAGTAATTAACGCACAAAAACATTGCCCAAGAATATTTATAAAATTATATTAAGTTTATGTGTGTATAGGTATTTATTTAAAAAAAGATAACATAAAAATCCAAAATAATCGATATCAAAATGATGTCAACCAATCGCCTACTTAATAATTTACTCGTAAGTTGGTACATCTTAAATGGAATCTAACAAAGAAAAACGTTACATTCCTGATTTTTTATATTATATAGATATTTTAGGTCAAGCGAACCACCATTTTCCTATATTAATTATTAGTGAACACTCTTGAGTAGATATTATTAAGTCGATTCTTATTAATATTTTACATCATTAGTTTTAGATTTGTTTTTCTTGTACAGCAATACCTTTCAAATAAAATCAACACGTTGTGTATCAGTAAACCAATTTTATAAAACTCCATGGAAACAGTATTAAGTTAATAATTCATCCAATTATTGTCGAATACCTTGGCTCAAATTCACAACCACTGACAAACAGCTAGACTTCATCAACCGCACACATATTAGTAATCTAATCTATATCTATAATATATACTAATATGCATTAACTAGTTATAACTTTAAACTTACCATAATTTATAAGTCATTAATAATCGTTAATTGAAGTTAAAGGGGCCACATAGCTCCAGTGATTTAGTGGACGTACTGGATGAGCCATGGCATGGTCAGTCTTCATTTTACCAAACTGAAACCTCTAGCGGTGAACCATCACTTTAAAATAGCACTCGGCTATATACTATCTTCACTGTACATTCTGCTTCAGTGGAAGTTGAAAAGTAAATTAAACACAAACTTTTTTTCTTTACAGATAAATGAGTTCCTACTGCACCACAATATGTTATTCTGTAGTGTGTTATTTAATGTGAAATAAGTTATTATAAAAAACTAGCAGTAATGATATCAGTAAAAAAAAACAATTATTAAACAATGTATTAAGGTTTAAAATATTATTTTTGTAAAAATTTAAACCTTGTGAATGTAATACATAGAGTAGGGTAATTCCCATAAAAATTATTTTCGGAAATCCCACAAAAAGTATCATCGTTACCCACGACAATTTTAAATATTACTTATCGTGCTAATTGATAATTTTGTCTGTCACCCATTTCGATTTGTGGCATTGAGTTAGTTTTTACCATTGCTAAATACTTAGGTATGTCAGCAACTCTGTGATACGCATGTCATGACGTCAGCCGACAGGAACTTTTATCACAGTTGTAACTAGTTTCAAGATTTGGTCAATAAAAAACCTTGCCGGCTGACGTCATATTACCATATAATAAATTAAGATTTGTTTATTATTCCATGAATGCGCTTTTTAGAATGGATTTTAGTATTATTGCTGACATATCTGAGTATTTAGCCATGGTTTTTACCTTATAAATTTATAAATATATATGTCGTAGAGTGCTGACCATAGTATATGCAGTGAAGAAAAAATAGGATATTTTTAAATTGGTCATTAATCCTGGAAACTTGATAAGATTACCCATACAAATTATACAAAATATGTTTGTACCGATATGAGTAAAAGAAAAAAAAACATAGCAACAAAACAACTATTATATATCATATAAATAAGTTTTAGTATTCATGGTTTTACAATAAAAATTTATAATCAACAAAATATTTGTTTAAATTTATAATCGATTTTATTTTAATAACTCGCTTACTTCTCTCGGAATTTAAAAACTACTTTAAAGGGTTCAGTAATCAAATAGTATACATATATAGGTACTTACATACTTCGATAATTACTTGTTTTTCGCTAAAAATATTAACTGTAGTTAATGAACAATAATTACCCCATACTATACAACAAGATGTTACAATACATTTTGAAATTAAATAATTTATTAATAAATAATACATAAATAAGATCAAGAAATGTGATTATCTATAATAACTGAAAACAATTGATATTATTCGGAGTTTTTGGTAAACCCGGGATTTTCCCATTCTAGCGTTATTAGGAATTTCTGATCTATGATTGTTATCGTGAATTTTCAGAAGTGACAGCCCAAAAAAAAAATAAACAGTAAATTTAATTAATGATCGTAGAAGTACGTAGGTAACTAGTACTTAATAGTAATACGTAAACATAGGTGAATAATGTATTTTCATTCTCGGATAAAATTTTATTCAATTTGATCTATGCTGTTTTTGGAATCCACCATATGAATCGTAATTTCGCGTAAAATAATTTATCATATACTCAAGCACAAAGGTTTCGAATATTTCGTTATTCATCGATCACCAGTGACGTGTTGTCGTCGTTATCAGAACACTATTAACCATTTTTATGTTTCCCAGTCGTCTTTCAGGTATATTGCCGTATCATTATCGCTGAGTTTTACACGTATTGAACAGACCTGCGAACGAAAAATAATTGATGTTTCGCACGGTTGACTGTAACCGAAACCCGTGACAAATTAACAAAGTATTGAACATTTTATGCAATCTTCAGAATCGTAAACAAATAATAATGTGATGTACATTTTAAGCAATTGTAGAATTCAGATATTATGTATGCCTATATATATATATATTATATCTTAATATCAAAAATTATTTAAACAAATAGAATACATACATGCATTCACATTATGTATTATTTTTGATATTAAGATAAAATGGTTTATAGGTAATAATAAATATTATTGATAAATGTTGTATAAGTGTATAATTGAATCATATTTGTATGACCCTTAAATTATAGCCCTAAACTAAGTTAAATGACTATGAATTTGTTGATGATAATTTTGTTACCTATTTATTTTACTACTATTTTGTAAAATGTTTAAAAACCAATAAAAATTAAACAAGATTGTTAAATTAAGTCGTTAAGAAACACTCAAAATGTGTTTTTAATTTCAAATACACAAAAATTATTGAAATGGAAAAATATTATTTAATCATTTTTAAATTAACTATAGTAAATTGGTAGCAAATAAATACTTTCATGCATTTGCATATTTTTTTTAATTGATTTTATGGTACCTATGCTTATTAATTACTGAATACAACTCACAACGTGATCAAATACATGTTATTTGTATTGCATAAGTCATATTTTTAATTTTAAAGCGTATATTTTGAAAGTTAATCAAAAACCTTGCTTTAGCAATTTCCGTAAAAAAAAAGGTTCTGTTTTACATTTATTTTAATACTTTAAAGGCATTATTATTTTGTGAATATCTATTATAAAAATTTGGCATGTAATAATAAATAAAGTTATTTTTAAAAATGTATAAATTAAAAACTTAATATTCTTGTATTTAACTATTTTTAAATAGTTTTGTTAAGATTTTACAATTAATTAAATTATAAAATTAAAGGTTAGTTCTACGTTTATATTTTATAATAAAATCCGACGTGATAATTAATAAAAACTTTTTAACATTTAATTCAAAGATGTTTATGAACATTTTCGATGTTAACATCATTATTATTCATTTCTACTATAACTATACTAAAACTTTATTATTTTCTTTAAACATACAATATAAAAGCTATCTTTCTACCGTAGAAAAAGCATCTTAAGTTTAATTATAAGTATATGTTTCACGTTGTATTTTAATTTTATAAGTTGCGTTTAAAACATTTAAATAATACCGTTATTCCAGTCTTATATTTTATTAAAAGTTATAACTAATTTAAAATTACTGAAACGACAATGCTTTTGTTAAAATATATACAAATTAATATTTAAAAATAAATATACATTCGAAATTAATTTAAGTATACATTACAATTTATATTGCAAATGTATAAAATGTAAAGAAACAAAATGTATAGAAATGCACTAATAAGCTCAAAACAATATTATTATTTTTTTAAATTGTATAATTCATTATGTAAACAAATTCTTTAAGCACAAAAAAGACTTATTATAATATGTATTCTGTCCATTTTAACGATTTAAATTTTTTTTTTTATTATTATTTCTATTCGGTGTAAATAATTAATTAGCAATAAAAATATATTTGTGTTGAGGAACAACAAATATTTTTTGTTAATAATTTCAATGAGAATTTAAGAAAATTCATCGTAGATTCCTACATTATTATTATAAATTATAAATAATAAAAAAGAAATATTATATTGAAATAGTTTATCTGTTACATTAAACATTTTTTGATTATTGTTTTAAATTGTTTCCGATACACCAACAATACATAATATAAAATTGAAATATATTGGCTGTTAAAATGTGAAATAACGTAGATATTTTCAAACAAGACAATTTTAAAAATTAAAAAATATGCTATTCTTTAATAAAGTAAAAACCAATATAAAGAAGAAATATAAACTAACAATTTTGCATCAATTGCGATTTGCATGGTAAATAAATATTTAATTTTATGTTTAACATTATTAGTTTTTTTTTAAATATATTTAGTATTTTATTCTTAAAATTTGACTGTTTTGGTTTCAAATACAAAACAAAACATTTTTTGTAGTGTATTCATCAAAAGTTAATGACAACGTAATAAATAAAAAAATATATGATTAAAAACAATTGATGTTTCTATTCCACTAAAACCGAAGGAAAATATGAATTTTTTAAATATTTAATGTTGAACATTTAGTACTGACTATAGTAAAATGTTTAATAATTTGAGAAAATATATTGACATAATATTAATACTACATTATAGTACAAGAAAATAATAAATATTTTGGACAATTATTAGAATTTTCATAATCAAGAAAACAACGACTAAAGTTAAGACATGTAAGTTACGAAACTCATTATCTATTTTCACTATACTATGAGAAACTATATAAAGTTATTAGTTTTTCACTAGTACTGTATACTAATACCTATTTACAGTAGAACCTACAATAATAACACGAAAATCGATCTCATTTTGACACAAGCCATGTAACTTTTGGTTTATTTTCTATACTACCCTAAAAATAGTTGTCACGTACACGAAACAGAACAAAAAAAAATTAAATCGTTTTTTCTATTGATTTGGCCTGTATCGATAAAATAAATAATAATGATCCTAAAACGATTTAATTTATAACAAAGCCTTGAAGGACCAATTATTAGATGTTTATAGTGGCCGAATATGCAATTTTAATTAATCTTGACTGTTGATTGCAGTTGCTCGATGATATAAAATATATATATATATATTATATGAGTCATGAGTGAGAGCAAAAATTAATTGTCAAAAACAATTCGAGAAATTCGTTGATTTCATTTGTCACACAGAAGTATAGAACGATACTTCATAACTTATAATAATTAATTAGGAATACTATTTAAGATACTATAATGTTATAACTTAAATATTTCACTAAATTGTATTAACTTGTGAATTGTGATTATAAAAAACTACTTAACTAACTCGTAAGATGTCAAACAACTCAATCACCTAGTACTGTACAATTTAGTTTAAGTTACTTAGGCTAAGTAATAAAGGACCTCATCAAGAAACAACCACAAACATGTCTATGCATACATATAAGGTATAATGTATAATATTACTTATGTATTATGTCCGGATAAATGGATCTACTGCTAACTGTAGGACACATTGTTTTTTTCTATACATTATGTTTATAATGTTTATGGTATCCCCTCAAAATAGCGAAAATAAAATAACAAAAAAAAACCACTAACTAAAAATAGCTATGTATGTTTGGACGAATCTAAATTTTTTTTTTTTTAAGATAAGATAAGGTGTTCCTAGCTTTGGCTATTGATATTTTTTACAATGGTACATTTTTTTTTTTAACAATTTGAACATGATTATTAATATACATAGAAATTTAGTAAGATAATTTTCTGTCTAGTATACATGCATTAGTGATAGTTACCGAGACATAACTGACTATAATTTAAACGAATCTATATAAAAGCGAATGACTTTTAATATCGATAGTGATTTCTTCAGACACAAGTAAATTATCAGTTTAGAAGTAAAATTAAAGATATCTTTATTTTTTAATCGTGGTTTAGTATTAATCTAATGAATAATAAAAGGAAAAAAATAAGTACAAAGATTCGGCTGAACGGATTCGATATGTACGACAAAAATGATAATTTACATTTTTTTAAAGGAATCGTCTATACTTTGAGATATTAGTTTATTAGTATTTTATTATTATTATTTTTTTTTAATTACCTATAAAATATTAATAAAAATAAAAAATGTATAGAATAATAATAATTGTTGTCATAGTTTAAAATTTTTTTTATATTTTCTATAATTTTTTATTCACTGACATATATATTCTTTCAATTAAATGATTTCCGCTGTTTTGAATTCAATATTTTGTGTTCGATCTTTTATTTTCGCTATTTCGGAGATGGATCAGTGTTTATGTTTATAATATTAGTTTTACATTCATTACGAAGATTTAAAGACAACTGTACTTTAAAAAAAAAAAAAAAAAATGTATATCTTTTTAAAGTTGTTAATAAAAAAATAATTTTGTTTAATAGACGATATTAAGTGATAACAATGGGTCGTAAAGAAAATTAATTTTGGAACCGCTTTTATACGTGTTGTATATTAGTATATATTACGCAAAACGAATCGTATAATATACGTATATCTGCACGTTGGAGCCAATTTGCGGCGTGGGTGCCGGGAGGGGAAGAGGAGTGTTCGGATAAATTATTTTTCTAAATAAATTCGTGCGTTAAAAACATCGTTTGTGTACAAGTCGTAAAGCAAAAAAAAAAAAAAAAATATTCGAGTTATTTTATCAAGAAAATAGTAAAAAAAAAAAAAAATAAAAAAATACTTTAAAGTCGATCGTTATTGATTAGGGGTAGCACGAGAACGTATCGCTCCTCAACGATATACCGACCGACCATTAATCTGACTCCGATATCACACTCTCGGTATTGTATAATATTATTATACAATGATATTAGTGCACCGTCGAACTCGACGCACGGTCGTGTTCATAATATTATTATTACAAATATTATTACATTATAATATATTATCGCTATCTACTGCCGGCACACGAGTTTCGGACGTAAGCGCCGCCGCCGCGGCAACAAGTGTGTGTGCATGTGTGTGTGTGTGTGTGTGCGCGCATTATATAGGACACTAACCGACGACGGTTAACGACGACGACGACGACGGCGGCGGCGGCGGCGGCGGCGGCGACTGGTGTGTCTCAGTGGCGGTGGGCCGTCAGCAACAGCAGCAGAAGCAGCAAACGTTGACGAACCGGTGTGCGCGCGTGTGTATTGTACTGCACTACAGAGCAGCAGCAGCAGCAGCAACAGCAACAGAGCAGTGCTCGGCGGGCGGCGGCCATCGAACGCGGTGTTTCCGATACCGGCCGGCCGGAAGCAAACGTTCTTGTCGTGTTCGGATCTGTTTCCGGAGAGCGCGGACACGATCGCGCATAATTTAATTATATTGTATCGTTACATACATAGTTTACGGGTCGAAACTCTACCGTTTTCTCCGTTCCGAATCGAATTTAACGTCACAATATCGGCGTTGTCAATCGCGCACAATTTAACATCGTACGAGTTTATTTTCGAAATAATTTCCTCGCCGTCGGCGATGGTGTCCAAATAGTGACCGGTGTCGTAGATCTGCGTGTTCACTTGGGAGACAGACGGAAATCGAAATAATATTTTGGAATAATAAAAAAAAAAAAAAAAATTGAGATTGAATTAAAACACGTTTGCCTGTATCAGTTTCTGCGACCGTGAAGTACCTACACCATCGCAGTTATAGGCGAAGGGTGCCTGTAGAATTTATGATCCGAAAGGTAAGCGTATACGATACTGTAATAATATAAAAATAATCTCCGTTATACCTATAGTCATTAGTCACCCACGCGTATTTATTTATAGTACATCTCATCGACGATAATGACAACGCAGTACGTCGGTGGTATACAGGTCTCGATTGGTCGCTCAAAATATGAGCTGATTATGAGTGTTTAGTCGTTATTTTAATTTTTTATAATAATAATTACTAAACCGTACTATAGCTGTGCTGTAATCAAACGTTAGAAATCCTGAAATTCGTTAGGTCGTATTTTGACCAAACAAAAAGGATAAGGAAACTTTCCATCGTCTCCTCATATTAATAGATTTTTTGAATATTATTTTTATTAATATTAATAATTATTTATATTTTATTATTATCAATTTGACAATTATATCATTATGAATGCAATTAGCATATCAAATAATACGCAACTTAGTCATTAACCTCATTCCTCATAAAGCGCCAAAATAAAGTATTTATAGTAAGTGATAAATCGTATTTGGTATTAAGATACATTTATAGAAGTAAAATTTATTAATCACCATCAAAAACGTCTTGTTTTACTAACGGTCGTAGTAGTTAATTCCTTCTGTATGTGCGTGATACGGTTTCTAAATAGCCTTAATGTAACTAGATGTATAATATTATGAAATCTTCCCTCGGTTTAAATACCAAAAACTAAAATATAAGCGGACAAGTATTAAAAAACTACATCACATAACTATCGTACCACGTTATCGTTTTACTTTGCGGAAGGATTATTATAAAACCGTTTAAGATTTATCTTCAACAGAGAAATTAGTTTTCAACATGGCTATAAAATAAAAACAAAAAGAAAAAATCGCTTTTATTTATTTATAAAAAAATAATAATTATAAAAAATAAATCTCATCAATATCCCCTATGTTGATCAAACTAATTCGATAAAAATGAGATTATTAACTTTTTGGTCATTTACGTATGTATCTAATACAGAGTTAAATGTTAAATAACTATTGCGATACACGTAAATCATGTATTGTACCTACCAAGATTACATTATTCTCTCACGTATAATATTTTTTGTATGACTATCAATTTTTTTGTTATTTATCTGAACAAATAAACATTTCATTAATTTTGAATTGGATGCGAATAAATAAAATTCAATTAATGAGTGGGTGGTGAGTTAATTGCGTGCAAGACAATTTATTTTTCATCTGTGCAAATATAGAAGAACTTTGCTCGTAGTCATAGTATATTTCTTTTAAAAGCAAATATAATATATTACGTCAATTAAGTTTTCGAACTTGGTAACTAAAAATAAACATAATCTATGGTATGATATAATACTCTATTGCAATAAATTTAACCGATATCTGATTTAATGACATTTTTATTATAATTTATAAGCCTTGTATAATTATTATATTAACAGTATTCCCTATCAATTATTGTAAGCGTAGATCTAAAATAATTAAAATGCTGATACGATTACTCAAAATATCGGATGTTCAAAATAATTATGTGTCATAGGATAGTAATCTAAATAATTATAATTGTTACATACACAATTTAAAACTATGGTTATCTTTCATCATTTGTTTCGAAATAAAAATAAATCTAACATTGGAATAGTTTAATTTTAATTTTTATGGAGTAAGTGATATAAATCTTTTTTCTCCTATATCAATAGTGTGACAGGGTGGGGATTGCTTTTGTATGCATTGTTTCCACTATTAGTATATTGTAATCTAAGTACATAATATTTTTTATAAAATAAAAATGTATTATTATAATAAAATTCAATACATTCTTGAAAGTAATATTGATTTTTATATTTAATATCCAATGTATGATAATTTTTTTATGTTTGAAAATTAAAAAACTTGATTAAATTAAGGTTGCTGGTAATAATAAATATAAGGAAAAAAATAAAAATTTACCAAACTATAAACAAATAATTTTAGATTTTAGATGGAGCTGGATTTATTATAATGGCCATTATATTCTTTTAACGATTGGTAGTCAGTATCTGATATTAACTTTTAATTGAAATATATTGTTTTATATCCATATAATATCCGTACATAAACTTTATAAAACAAATAATATGATATGATAAACTTAATAGAATAAATAATAAGTGATAGTCATAAGTTTCTACAATTTGTATTAGTGGTCACAAAGAATTAGCAAAAATCAATAACCTACAAATCATTTTCCAATACACTTGAAAGAATTAATTCAATAATCAAATTTTTTTCTTATCTAAATAGTACTAACTAGATAAATTTCCTCGACCGATAGATAAGGTTAGATAAAATTGAAATACTTCTTATAATTTTTACTAGAAAAAAATGAATAACACACATGTCATCATTGATTCTCGATTCCACATTCTATACGTTCATTAAATTTAAATTAGAAGTATAATATATTATAAACATTATAATTATTATTAAATCACCTTAAAAAAAATCATTGTTAAAAACTTTATTATAGGCACATAATTCGCATATTACTTAAAGACATAATAATAATTTTTAAGAGAATATATGAGTAAAATATTTATATATATATAATATCTAAAATTTTACTTCAACTATAAAAAAATTGATTGTTTTGAAAATATTTATTTTTCCTTTCAGATTTAAGTTTTTAGTACACTAAAAATTAAAAAACTAAACTAAGAGAATTTATAATTGAAAATGGAATATTCTAATAAAATAAATCTGTTAAATTGTTATGATTAAAATTCAATAAATAATTCTGAAAGATAGTAATGAAGTTTTTTATAGCTTATTTATAATACATTTTAACGAGTAAATATTTTTAGTTATTACGCTTTTTGTTAGTTAAGTCAAAATTTAAGTTTTATATGAAACTGAAGAAAAATATTTATTTTGATTTTTATGATGTAATTTTTGTTCAAGTATATTATCTTCACGTTTATTTTATGACATAAAAACATATTACTAAAGAAGGTATACCACCTAACATATTTAGTTTAATTAAACTATTAAAATTACTAATAACTATTATTTTATAAGATGTTAAAATAAAAATTCGTGTAACCCATAAAAGAGTATTTTATAGGTTACATGCATTTTTATGCTTTTATATTAAATTTATTTTTTATTTATAATAAAATAGTCTAGTAGGTATTTTTATGAAATCATTTCGTAAAATATATACAAAAACCAAATTAAAATTATTTATGAACATGTCAAAAATTAAAATCAGAAATATATTGTATTGTCTTTTTAAGTATAACCATTTTTTTTAAATGAGAAAAAAATACAACAATGTTAATTATTATTAGAATTAAAATAATTATTATAAAAAAAAAAATTAAAACAGGGTAATCTTTTATTCAATAAATATTAAAAAAATTACTTTTTCTTTTACGAGTATACTACCACTGAGCTTAAACGAAATTAAGTCGGGTAAACTTGATAAAAATAAATTTATAAATTATACTAATACTGAGTGATTATTTTATTGAACAAACTCATTATTTGAAAATCTATTAAAATTGTTCAAAAAAAAAAAAATGTTCGTATAATGTTTTACTCAAAATAAAACAACATTTTTTTACCCTTATACATTTTTAAGTTTTTACTTTTTTAAATGACAACATACGTTTTCATTTTCATATTCTGAAGCAAAATATTTTTCGGTTTATTCGATGTAAGTATAAAAATCAAAATTTGGACGAGTAGTGTATGAGTTATAACTTTATAAGTGTTTAAAGCTTGTGTGAATGGAGAAAAAGACCAAAATTTTGTTTTAATCAATCCACTCCATACACCTAAACTATAAATACTTATGATTCATAATTTAATCGTCCAAATTTTATTTTTTTATGTATAATCATAAAAAAAAAACTTTACACTTATTTATATGTAATTAAGGCGATAATGAATAAAAACCAATCAAAAGATTATCTATTTTTAAATAAGTATTTTGATTATTAGTTTCAATATAGACTCCTTTATTTTAGTAAAAATTAAACCAGTGTGTGTTTTGAATATTACTGCAAGTAAAAATTGCAAGTGTACAATATTACTAAAACTAAGTAGTTTCAGTATGAATAATATACATATTTTTAATTATTAATGATTAATTTAAAAAAATAATATAAAAAATTAAAATCATTATTACTTGGATATTAACCATATATACTATATAGTTACCTAAATAAATTATTACAACTAAGTAACTCAAAAATGATTTATTCCCAATGGTTATAAACAATCATAAACACATTTTAAATTCTAAGAGGAGTTATGAGTATATTTGTTTTATAATAATATTACAGTTATTTATTAAAGTTTTGTATTTTACATGTATGATAAACATAATATTTATGAGTAACGAGCTGGAAATATCGTTCTGTGAGTGAATGTGTGTGAAACGTCACTTTTAGGAGTAGTAAAAAAGTTTCTATTTTTAACACAAAGGATAATTTTTTGGGTACTTGATCTTGAAGCGTTATGAAAATTTTAATACTACTGAACATTTATAAATATAAGATTATCATAGAAATAATTTATTATAGTATCCTCGTGATAGTGTAAATGACTATTTAGATATTAAAGAACGTAATTGTTATTATTCACAACGACATTTTATATTTTAAATATTATGCATCTTTTTGAGTGGTGTAAGATGATATGACTAAAACAATATTTCTAAATAATATATTTACTGGGAATTTGGATGTTATTAACAAATGCATGGTAATTGTTAAGAGCTCCAAAGGAAATGCCTTAATTTTAAGTGAGGTTTAATATTTGCGTAAATGCACATTAATATATGAACGCTAAAATAGTGTAAACTGTTAAGTACTTACTTACGTTATTACTTTAATAATCATAACATATTCAATAGATTAAGTAAAGTCTAAAGTAAATATAATATAATATAATTGTTGTGGACTGTAACGCTTTTTTTATTTTTTGGTTCTCGGATAGGAGTAATTAGGATTAAATAATAGTAGTGAATGCACTTTACTTACACTAAAAATCTCGCTTTATTGAAATTTGGCGAGACGGTGCCGATTACATTGATTGTACGCGACTGACTCAAAGTCACACAATATAATTTTAGTCCGTGATAATAATAATAATAATAATAATAATGTTATCGGGATCGGGCCACATTTCGCCTTTATCAAGACCGAACGAAACCGACACAAATACAAAATAATAATATAAAATAATATCATGCGTCAACACCGCCCGCCTTGAAATATTTTAATATTTAAACAATATAATTTACACAAAAAATTAAGTAATATAATTGTAGATATACATATAAAGAAAATTAATTTTAACAAAAATATAAACATGCATTTGGCCTTGACTCATTACAAATTAACATGAAGGAGACGAAGATATCTTACATATATATATATATTTTTTTTTTTTTTT